>NW_024581136.1:20962108-21059503 GCF_017639235.1 Corvus kubaryi | reverse complement strand
CTCGGCGGCCCGGGAGCAGGGGCCGGAGCGGCGGCCGGGGCGCGGCCCCGGTGCCCGTGCGTCCTTTCCCCGGCGGTAGCGCCCGGCGCGGGGGCTCCGCACGCGTGTCCCCGCCGGGAGCCCGGAGCCCGCGGGGCGAGGGGCGGTTCCGCGGCCGCTCGGGAGCGCCGGGCCGGGGGCTCGGCCGTGGGTCGGGGCTGTCCGGCCGGCTCCGCGGTGCCCCGGGCAGGCGAGTGCGGTGTCCGTAACGGTCGGTACCGCGGTGAGGGGTCTGCAGCAGGCGGGGACCCCGGGCAGGGCCGGCGGTGCGGGTGCAGCACACGGCGGTGAGGGCGGCATCGCCCTGTGCGCACTCAGCGCACGGCCTGGCCTCGGGAGCTGCCGCGTTATCATGGGCGAAAGAGAGCTTTTTGTTTTCTTTTTACGGAAAGTTCTTGAATTCAGAACTTTGGTTTGCGGCTGCAAACAAGTCAGTTTGTTAAGACGTTGGTATAATGGAAGAGAAAAATGCAGGAATGTTTGTGTAAAATGGTTGTCTTGGAAAATATGTGATTGTTTCTTCTAGAAAGAAATAATTTCATTTGATGATTTTTTTTGAGGTGGATAATATATGCCCCAGAGCAAGAGAGAAGCAGGACACGGGTGACAAAGATAATGAAGTGCGGGAGAGCAGGTTCAGGGAAGGGATGTAACGGGAAAGAGAGACGGGAGTAATGAATAGTAACGGTGAATAACTTAACTGGGTTATGTCTTTTTTTGGCACTACGGAGAAAAGGTTCTAATGAAACGACAACACATTCCAAAGTGACAAGGAAATGATTTGCATAGTGAATAATTAACCGATGGCACTTGTTGCTGCAGGGGAAGTTTGGGGTGAGAGCTGAGGAGAGACTGCAGGCTCTCCTCGGGCTGGCTGCATGTGACACTGACCCTGGGCAGGCCCACTGGCATAGAACAATATTATGATAATTTAAAGTAGATAAAAGAGGAAGAAATGAAAGGCTTGGCAGCCCCATGCTCACTGCAATGGTGACAGGACTGCTGCATGTAGAAGGCTGGGATGTGCCACTGCAGGAACCAGAGGTGTTGGGAGTCTCTCTGCTTGTAGGGCACTGCAGGCTGAGCTGGAAGCACTGTCTGGGAAGTGTTCTGGGGTGCAGGGTACCCAGCAGCTCGTCTAGCAGGGACAGGGGTGCTGGGTGACGCTGAGCTGAGCTTGATGGTTGCAGTGCGTGCTTCTGGAATTGAAATGTTGTGAGGCCTGTGTCTCTCTGCTTTCCTTAGCTCATGCCAGATCAGGCATAGACTGTAACACTGTAGAATGGAATTGGACTTCACTGAGTTTAAAAGGCCTGGGTTTAAAAGCTCAGGGCTTCTGAGCTGCAAAACTTCTCCAGGCTTAATTAAACCAAAAGCTGTTTAAATGGAAAAGTTATGGCAATGACTGAACAGTCTATGTTTCACAGTCTCCAGGCTTGCAAAAATTTAGAAAACTTTTTGCTCTGTGTGTTGGAATTAATAGTAATTGTGGGGTCTGCCTGGTTTTTATGACACATAAAAGTTCAGGATGGTGCAATTGTCATTTACTTGGGCTACTGAGGAAAAATAGACAGAAGCAGAATTCCTCGTCTGATATATGAGAGTGAAAGTAGTGGGGTGCGTTTATTGTCTCATTTCCTTAAAGCCATAATTGGATTAAATTTATTCTGAATGGCTGGAAGAGGCTGTGTCTGTGGAGGCTTTGTGGTACTGTGAGGCACTTGAATCAATGGGCAAAACTGGGGCATCCTGTGAGGAATCTGTAATTTCATATCAATCAGCAGCAGTGCCAGAGCTGCCCTGTGAACCCCTGGGCTGCAGTAAAGAGTATGTCCACCGTTTCTATCCATCCCCTGCTCAGTGCCAGCCTTCCCTGCACTGGGAACAGCCTGACTTTGTGTTTTCTTTTCATTTACCCACCAAATCCTCCTCTGTGTTCACTGTCTCTGGAGTGTTGGGAAGCACAGCTGTGCCATGTGCCAGGATAGGCATGAGCTCTCTGTTTTCTGGGCTGAAAGCAGACGTGGGAAATGGCCAGTTCTGGTGTATCCCACAGCTGCCTCCAGCCTGGTCCCCCCTGGATAGGTGTCTGACCACCTCCTTCACCCTTGGGGCAGGAGGTGTTAGATGGTTAGATCTGGTGGATTAGCAAGGTAATAGATAGCGTCCATCTGCAGAACTATCTACAATGAAATTTAGTGGAAGCAGGGAATTTCTCTGGTGTGTTATTATCTAATTGTGGAAGTAATCATAACTGGGAGCAGTCTTTACTGAAATGGTTTTCTGTAGGCAGTCAGGCCAGGGAGTTGTTCTTTGGGTGCCTGGCTGTGGTCAATGTACACAGGCTGAGGGTACAGGGGGAGCTCCATGAGGGACACACAGCTCTCGGTGGTGTGCTGGGTGGGCCTATAAAAATTTCAGTTTTGGCTGGTTTTTCTAAAAACTGGAAATGCTGTTGGTCTGTTTTGCTTTGGAAGTTCTACAGTAGAATCAGAAATAAATATTTGAATCAAGTTGCTTCAAGCCTTAAATGTAGACATTCCTGTTCAGTTGTGGAGCAAGATAAATTTTGCTTTGCATTGCTGTACCTCTTGAATTGTTCTACTGTAGTGCTTCACTAAGTCTCAGGTGCTGTTCATAATTTTTTGGTATTACTAGGTAATTACTGAGTTATCTATACTCTCCTTCCTATAGCAAAGCCAAGGATTGAATAACATTTTTAGACACATCTGTGACAAATATCACACACCGATGAGCATTTGAAAGTAGTAGGTGCTGCTGTTGCTTTCTTTTAAAACCCTTTTGGTTGGCATGGAGGTTTCTGGTGCTTTTCCAGTTTGTTTGTCTTGGGACCACTGTAAATGCTCCTTAGCAGAATTTCAAAATTTCATCTGTGGGGAAGATCCTGCTGAGGAGAATCTGTACTGCAGTCCTGCAGTCTGTCCTCCGAGGGGTCTGTGGAGGGCAAGTGAATGCCCCATTCCATGGCCTTGGTGCGATGTCCCAGCCGTGTCCCTGTATCAGGTGCTGCTCTGATTTCCCTGTCCTTGGAGCCACCTGTGTTGGAAGCCTGGAGTATAACTGTGGGGTCCAGGAGATGGTGATGGATGCCAGCAAACAGCTGGGCACACATTGGCCTTTGGAAGGGTGCTGCCCCACAGGGCCAGGGTTTGGCTGCCCAGAGCAGGCAGGCTGTAAAAGCCGCGTGGTTTGGGCCTCACTGTCCAGGAGGGTTTTTGTGGCCACAGGAAGGTTCTTACATGTGTGGTGTAGATGAAGATCTCACGGCCAGCTCAGATTAAATCATAGGCTTCCCTCTCTGTTTTTATTTCCTTTGAGTACTTGTTTTATTCTGCTGCTTCAGCATCAGTGAGGAGGTGGTAGTGACACAGGGATGCCTGTAATTAGGGGGATGAGCTTTAGCACCTCTTGATTCCTAAATAGTGGATTATTTCTTCTCAGGATGATTCCTGCTCAGGAACTGGTGGATAATCTGCAAACATCACTTTTTTGACTCTGAGGAAGTCATGCATGTTGGGTTGTAAAAGGCCTTGTGGTAACTCTCCGTTACTTTGAAAGGGTTAATAGGTGTTTTCCCCAGGCATATTTTCAATGGGAATACTGTAAACGGCATGTTAGCTGGGCCAGCTTGTTAAGGTAAAACTGCAGGAAAAGTTCTGTTCCCATTTGTTATGATTTATGTTCATGCCAAGGATGATTTTTGCAACTGTGAGTTTATCAGCAAATTCCTGCTACTACTCCTGTCTGGAGGGAAGGGAGAAGGGGGGATCTGGCAGGGTTCAATCTCTTCTCTGGGAATTCCTACACTTCAGTGTGCCCTGCTGTGCCCAGCCCTACACGGGGGGCTCTCCTTTCCCTTGCATGACTGGTGGTCTCCACTGTTTGTGTGCCTTAGGGATTAGAGCAGTTACCTATGATTATTATTACTTTATTTAATTTTATTAACAATTATATACTGTAAACTTAGTTTCCCAAGTAATGCAGCAAAGTAAACAACATTTCTTTCCTCCTACCCCATAGTTATTTACCAAAAGCATAAACGTGTAAATATGTTTGAATGCTGTCCTCTGTGACATTTGGAGCCTGCTCTGCTGTGAATATGTGCAATTGCAATTCCATAAGTGTCAAAGAGAGTTCCCAGCAATTAACAAGGAAAGAGAAGAGACTATTAAAACCATGTTGTAGTTGTGATGAAACTTCAATACATCCCAAGATAAGGAAATACATGGTTAATGTGCAGAGTTGCGAGGTGAAGGCTTTGTGTGGTTCCTGTGGGGATGCTGGAGCCCACTCTCCCTTCAGCAGTCTGTGCAGGGGGAATGTCCTCGTCAGTACTTTGCTCAGAGAATAAAGCCAGTGACAAGTGTTGGTTTATCCTGATCTGTGCATTCAAAACCAGCAGTAAGTTCTCCTGTTCTGAAGATGCTCTGAAGTCTCTTCAACAGCTTCAGAAGCAGCGACAGGAGAGCGACAGCAGCGCTCTGAGCTGGGGCAGGTCGATGTATATGAGGTTACCTATGCCCACTGGGCAGTTTGGGGGCTGGTTTGATGTGTGCTGACCTCGGGGTGAAATCCCACTATCAGGAGAACTGCTTTTCCTAAGGGGTCAGTTAATTTTTTTAAATGTCTACTTTCTGTTAACTCCTACCCTGTGAAATAGTCCATGTTGCAGATTATATGCATGTTGTTGTTATAGAAGAGTATTTTTATCCAAAACATCTTTGTTTTATGTAGCTGGGAAGAAATAAAAGTTTGCAATAGGTATAGTCTATCCTCAGTAAAATCTAACTTGCATTCTCACAATTCAGCTTGACTAAGCTTGAATTTTTGAAGGTAAATTTGCTGTTGGTACAAATTAGCAAGAGCAGCCGCAGTGTGTAAGGTGACAGCACTTCTGTCACGAGGGTGCAAAATCCTGCAGTTTGAGTTAATTTTGGTTTGAATCTAGAGGTTGTACAGGAAAACTGAGGCAGCCAGGCCTGAGGAAAATGCAGCTGGGCCTGAGTTTTGTGTAGCTAGATAATAATTCCCATAAGGCAAGTGCATGACCAGCGTTAGCCCAGCCTGGGGCATGGGCCCGCTCAGCCTGAGTCTGTCTGTCCTTCCACACCCCCACTATCTCCTGGAGCTGCCCTGATCTGTGATAAAATGTGTGACTCCTGTGTGCTCATGGACCCTCTGCTTTGGGCTAATAGGCCAAATACTTGTTTTCACAGAAAAATATTTTGGTACATAAATATGCAAGATGTATATGAGCAGTTGAATCGAGTGAATTTCCGCACGATAAAAAGCAGTAAGTACTAGACAGGTTGAAATATATTCAGTCCTTTGGTGTTTAGAGCAGAGTTTCTGCACAGCCCGCCGTGGTTAGCCTGGCTGGGTTGGACTCCCTTTATCAGTCTTTCTTGTGAATGTACAGGTGGCGGTTCCAACGTCTGCAGAGTGTCCAGGTTTTCCTGTGGGAAGCGTACCTTGCTGTCCACCCTGGGGCAGGCTGCTCTTGTAAAAGGAATTTCTTTTCCCTTATGTAACTTGTTGGTAACGTTACATCCAGAGTCGGCTCTTGCAAAAGTGCGTCAGTCTTGCTTGCAGTGGCACAGAAAAAACTTACCAGAGCGTGCACTGAATTCCCCCCTTATCTCTCTATAGCACATTTTATGTATCTTGTAGTGAGATGTTTTGTTTCTACAGTTTCAGACTCCGTGTTTCAGAAGATTAATAGACTTAGCAGCCCTGTTTGCTCAGCTTAGCAGTGATAACAATGTAATAAGTCATGAGACGGTCGCAGATCATCTGGCAAGGCAAAATATGCCTTGGACTTGAACTTGGAGCAGGTATTATTTGCAGAGAAAAGTGAAATGTTGAAAGCATTATAAATAGCGTGTCCTGACTCGGGTGGCTGTGGGTTCAGGTCTGCCTGCAGAGCCTGCACAGGAGGCAGCTGATGGCATCTGCATTCCCCCTTCGGAGGGACCGGGGAGAGTGAGGGCAGTGTTTGTACCGTACATGGCTGGCATTTACTGCAGCACGTCCGGAGCCCTGGCTGAGCTTGGGCGCAGGCTGGAGGAGCAGGGCTGGGCCCCAGGCTCCCAAATCCTCCTGCAGCAGCTCCGCGGATTCCTGCTGCGTTGCTGCCTCCCGCGCCAGCAAGTCCAACTGCGAGCAGTGAGTAAGGACTTGGGAACCCAGAGCATTTTTGGGCTCTGGGCCCAATCCTGCTTCCAGAGAAGTTAATTGGAATTTTTTCCTTCTAAAAAAGGGAGAGCAATCAGAACTGCCCAGCTTGGCCCTGCAAGGCCTCGGCGCTCCTCTCTGTGTCATGTGTAACCCCAGGCTGCCCGGTTGCCCTGGGCGGGGATGGGCTGTGGGCAGCCGAAGCCCCCTGTGGGGTGTGCTTCTGAGGCTGCTGGAGCTGTGGCACTGCAGTGGCGTTATCTGCACTGCAGTGACAGTACCCAGCGCTCGAGGAGATAAGCTTTTCCTTTAAAAGTAAGTAAATTGCTGTGGGAGCACATGGAGTTTGCTGTGTCAGTTGGTTCTAGATGCACCCAAGGTCTCAAGCCTTTGAACTCCGCACTCCCCGGGCACCGTGAAAGAGCGAGTGGGCTGTGGAGCATGCTGCACCAGGCACGTGTGTCAGGTTTTCCGAGCAGGTTGCCAAGCTGAAGGCACAGGCACCAGGCCGGGATTGGCCATATAAAGTAGGTGTCTGGGTGTGTGCAGGCGCCGCGAGCCGCTGGCAGAGGTGCTGTGCAGGGCCACCCACCCTTCCTCTTCCTCGCCGCTCACTGGCTCTTTCAGTGCTGCCTGTGCCTCTGGCTTCCAGGGAAGGAAGGTCCTGTCAGCTGCACGCGCTGATAAACACGGCAGGGCTTTCTTGGGAGAAAAAAAACTCTCGATTTTTTCTTCTGTGACTCTCTGAAGCTTGGAATAAAAGCCAAACAAAAATGTTTATTCCAGTGTGTGGAAGAGTTTATTAGTGCCTGGGCAGCTTTCTTGACTTTGTGTGGCCACCCCTGGTTTTCAGTGAAGTCTGTTACTCTTTACCTGTAATTTTATATAGGAATCCTTCCATGCTCCGAACATAGGCACAACTTCAGTGGACTTTGAGCCTTCTTTCAAGCAGTGAAAAATCAAAGGTAGTGAGTTTGTGATCCCGATAATGTAATTATGTATGTTTCAGCTTTTTGATGTGTAGCAGTTGAAAATGTTGTTCTGGGAGTGCGGGCGCTTGCTGTGGTGCTGGAGCTTTGCAGGCTGCTGGGAAGGAAGTCTATGGGCAGATATCTTGTTTGCTGCTTATCAGCGTTTTATTGAGCTCCTGTATTTATGTGCAAATATATTCAATAAATAAATCTTAAATGATGTGATTTTTGTTGTGAAAAGTAGACACAGCTCTGTTCAATTCTTCTAATTAAATACAGCTAATGGTGGAACAGAAATAGCATTAGAACTTCTTTCACTCATTTTTCTGCATGACCGATAAAATTATTGCTTTGGATTTGTTTTGTTTCCTACAACTTCTAAGCATGCTGTCTTTAATCACCATTTTTATAAAAGCTAGTTTTTCTTAAGTCATTTCAGAAGCTGTTTTCCAAATATACCATGTTTTTTGTGTAAGGGTAGAAATTTAAACTTTCATTATTGGTGTTTTAAAGTGGCTTTTAGGAGGGAAAATACAAGGAAACTAGTAAACTTTTGAGGTTTTTCCAAAATTCCTTCATTGCATTCAATTTGGGTAGCTTGCACTGGTGTGAACCCAAGTAGAGGATAGGGTATTCCCTGTGAGGAATACTATGGGACAGTGTCGATGGCACCACTGCTGTCACGTGCATAGAGACCAGCCCAGCTCAGGAGCCCCTTCGTAACTTGTGCCCTGTGTGGTGGAAGCTCTCCTGGCTGAGGTCGTGTGCAGCAGAGGCTGTTCTGAACAGGGGCTGTTAGAGGGTTGTTTCTCATGGTTATTGTTAGCTGTGTACATATCATGATTCAAAATGAACAAGCATAACAGTATACTAAAGCAAATACTGATTAAAAACTTGTCTCAAAGATATTTTCCACTTCTTTCCTAAAATAAAAGTCATATAGTTTTTATTACTTCTTTTTAATACCAGTGACTAATTTGGAGCTTTTGCTTGGTATCTGGAGACACATGTATTTATTTAGTTTGCATGAGGTTGGTCACGATCCAAAATTAATCACATCAATAAGTGTTTCTGTGCTGCTGAGCCCTGTATATGTAGGGATCTCTATTAAGTCAAGGAAAGCATCTCCTAAACTGGTTTCATTTTGCTGTGTATGGAAAAATCATTTTGTATTTAGTGGTAACAGTCATCTCTGATACCTCAGATGATGACAGAGCAGAGAGAGTTAAAAATCCCATTCTCTGTGGTTTAGATTCTTATGTAACTAATGAAATAGATTATACAGGTTCATTGTATTTTCTGAGAAGTTGTTCAAGTTTTTATTATCCTGGAAGAATGTTATTATAAACATAAATTAAATGTAAGGCCAGAATGTATCAAAACATCGAAAATGCTCTATTTTGGGTCTGAGATTCCCTGGGAAAGACAGCTGTGAACAGGAATCCAGTCGGCTGTGTCTCCTGTCTCACAGCAGATGCTGGAATGTTTTCCAGGATTGTCCTTGCCTTGTGATTCATGTTGGTGACCGGAGTCGGGCAGTGTCGTCATTGCACTGAGCTGGCAATGCCTCCCTGCTCCAGGTGTCCCCAGCATGGCAGTGCTGCCACTCTGGGATACTGGCGTGGTTTCAGAGGTGTGGGACTCCCGGCCCTTCCTGGGGATGCTGTGCCTGGCGCTGCTTGGCCATGCTGCAGAGCCAGCGTGCTGGTTTGCCCCTTCAGCAGCACTCCTTCAGTCCAAACTGAACTGCACTGATGACTCTGCTTTCCCTCATTCCTGTGTAATTTTCTGGTCCTTGGGGAGAAGCCTGTGATTGTCCCTGCATTGCCATAGCTCACCATGACTGAGCTGAAGTGACCAGTTCTAAGAGCTGCTGCGAGCAGAACTCGGTGTAACGAGTTCCTCATTAGCTGGACTCACGTCCCTTTTTGGTTGCCCTCGAGTCAGATGCAAGATGAAGCAATCCATAATTACCATAACTCCGATGGGCCTGGCTGGGAGTGTGCCTGTTACGCAGCAGGCAGAGAGCAGCAAGGTGTCCCTGTGGAATTGTGCCCCACTGTGGTCCATGTGTCCGCAGGGCCAGGAGAGCTGCTGGCACTGTCACCGGGAGCGGGACGACACACCAGCGTGGAGCAGGTGACACGAATGGCCTGTTCTATTCCTGGTAATTAGGTTCAGATTTAATCTTGCTACTTAATGTGATGTGTGCAGGGATGTGGTGGCTGCATCCAGGCTCCTGATTTGAAATTACTGTCCTAACAAAGTGGTTGTCATGTGAACAGGCAAGAACTTTGAAATCCGGAGTTTTTGCTGTGGGCAGACATGGGAGGGGTGGCCCAGCCAGGGATGAGTTAGTGAGGCCAAGGGGAGGAGCTTATTGTCTGGAGGAAATGCTACTATTCATAAATTAATAATGTTAGTAGTAACCATGAGTATGTCCTGATCCATCAGGTGCTGACTGCAGTGGTCTCAGGACTCCTTTTTCCCACTGCTTTATCCCTGCTGTCTCTGGGGAAGAAAAAAGCCACCCTTTGCACCAGGGCCACATGGCAGCTGCATTAGGAAGGGAAGTGAAAATCAATTAATAAGTGGAAGCCTGAGCAGCAATAAGGTGCTGGTCTGTTTTCCCTTGCAGTACGGGAGATGTTCAGGCATCAGACCCGCAAGAAGCCGGGGTGGGTGTCTGCTGCACCTCTCACCAGTGAGAGCTCCTCCAGGTCACTTCTCCCTGAAACCACAGGCATCAGCTGAATTTGATGTCAGAGGGAAGCAGTTCCTTCCCTTCCTGAGTCATGGATGTGGCTTTTTTTTGTAGTGGTTGTTATTACGGATGATGCTAATCATCATGTTTTATATAAATTCATACACACATGCAGTTAGAAATCACCTGTCACTATGGGAGTGTTTCTGCCTCTTTGCTACTGCTACAGGTGCCTCCCAGCTTTGAATCTCAGCTGTGGATCTCATCCTGGGCTTTCCCATATGGCTGTTCTTGGGGTCAACACCCAGCACCCGTTCCCACTGAAACAGGCACGATAATGAGCATGAGAGTCATACCTACATGGTGCAGGAGAGAGTAGGGAAGGTTTTACAGGTGAAATGGTCTGTATTCGTGCACCCTGTGCTGCCCCGGGGAGACGCTGGGGTCGGGGGGCCTGGTCCTGGGCTGACCCCGCTGCTGTGGGTCATCTTGCTGCTCTCCTGCCTTGCTTGGCTTGTGTACATTTGCAGTTAATCAAACAACATGTGCAAGAGTCGGATTAATAAATAGCTTGTAGTTTTTGGAAGAGTGCATAGTTGATTTATTATGGCCTCTCAAATGTCTTTGTATAGAAACAACATGTTTAAAATTACTACTAGAACAAGAAAATGAAACTGATTTTAATAAAGCAGGTTTTGGTTTTTTCAATTCAGTTTGCTAGTTCTTGGAATTTTAAGTTAAATCACTAGATTACTGTTATTTTTAAAGATAAACAACTTCTTTTTAGACTTGCTTGGGAAATGTCACTTCTTCTATGGTTGGAATTCACCTGTGCCAGGATAATACAGAACTTCCTGTTCCTAAAATACATTATGTGAATGTTTTGGTAAAGGAATTACAGTGTAAATATGTTTTTGTTACCAGAAATAGTATTTGCAACTTCAGTGGTGGGTGGGGATGGATATGTAAATGCTTTGTAATACATAAATTGATGAAAAGCGGATTAAAGGGAGAGTAGTCCTTCCCCATTTTGTGGCCCTGGCTTAAAGTTGCAAGAACAGAGTAACAGCTTGTGTGCCACGTCTTTGTCCAGGGAGGGGGACTGGCCTGTGCCTGTTCTTGCTCTTAAATACACATCTAGCTAATGCTGGCAAACTGTGAATCCTGCGTGTCTGTGAAGTCTCAAATTTTGTAAAAGCAATTGATATATACCCCAGGTTATTAAAAAAAAAAATTCAACAGGCATGTTTCTTGACTTGAAAAATGTGTAAAATTACAGCAGGAGCAGTTAATCCATAACCGACTGCTCCTTAAAGGAAAGAGGGTTTATGGAATTTGCAGTGTAACTTTCTGACTTGAAAATAGCATTACTGTAATCTAAAGTAAGAGAGGATTGGGCTGTGGGATTTGTGTGTCAGTGCCCATGTGCTGCTGGTGGGAATTGGTTTGCAGTTTGATTAGGGACGGAAATCTTGGAGCAATACCTGATTTCTGCACATGGTTGGGGCATGTAGTGTACAACATGTTGTCTCTTTTTTCATTATTTATCAAGTTTTCATGAACCGAGTACACTTGGGTGTGTTAAATTCAGATGGAATGTCACAGTTAGGTGGTTCTGCTAAAACAGTTTCAGAAACTGTGAAATAGACTCAAGATAAAACCACGTCTGATGGGGATGTGCCGGAGGAGCCACTGTAGTCAGTGGGAGGTTGCACCAGGCAAGTCTGTCAGAGCTAAAACAGTACAGAAAAAACCTTTAAAACACTATTAGTAGTACTAAAACTATGTGTATCATGCAAAATATCTGGGTCATAGAAGCAGTGTTGGCAGTTTTTTTACGAATCTGGTGTGGCACTTAGTAGTTCAAAGCTAACGTGTGCTTCTAGTTTTACCTGGCTCCAAGTCCCAAGTTGCTGGGCTGGGGAGCTGTGAAATCCAGCCGAGGGTACAGTACCCCAGCAGTCCTGTTCTATAGCTGGCTGCTCTTTGCTCCCGTCCTTGCACTCTCATTTTTTCCTGAAATATACAAAAGTACAAAATTGAAAGAGGAGTCATCTTGCTTTTCCGTGCTGTCCTATGGGAGCAGCGGGTGCAGCCCTGAGTGTGAGACAATTGGGTTCTTCAGCTGTAGTTTACTAAAGAATATTTTCCTTTATCCAATCCTGTACTGTTATGTGACAAGATACTAATTAGCTCATTGTTTCAGCTTAACTTTGTGACAGTGATATAATTATATCCCTCAATTGTGCCATGGAGTAACTGCTGTATCTCTTCCAAATTTTATAGTGAGATATGTTACTGGTAAACTTTGCGTTCAGCAGAGGTGTTTTGTAAATACTGTAAGGCAGTCAGTAATTTTGTGTTCCTTGATTTAAAAGACAGCCATTTGGCAATTTCAAGCTTTGAGACTGCCCTATCAGTGTAAATAGAATATTGATTTTATTCCATTTCCTATCTCATTAGAGTCATCGTCATGAGGATGAATTCACGTTGTGTAATTATCTGTTCTTGCTGACAGTTCTCATGTCACTGAGACTGGTGTTTTCAGCTTCCACTTTCTCTAAGCATAAAAATAGCATTTTTCCCTGCCATCTTCTCCTTCAGTGTTGGGCTTTTTGCCTGCCCAGCTTTCTATATCTTTCTTTGAGAGATGTGTGTGAAGTAAGATAGAGAAAACAGGGATGTCCAGCAAACCCAGTTACAGGAGCAGTGAAAACAATGGCTCTTTGGGAGCAATTCTCAGTGCAGGGAGACACCTTATTTTTGTGTCAAAGACTGTAACGAGGAGGAAAAATGCATCATTAACCTGTCTGTACATTTCTTTATAGCAATAAGGGGAAGTAATAGGAGTCTCTTCTGTGTCAGATTCACTTTCTTGGACATTTCCAGATAACCTTTCCATTGATTCGTGAGGCTGTTTCTTAATCATTTTCATTGACCCAGCTCAGGAGACAACGAAGTCATCTCTGCTACCCTCCTAAGGAATGACTTCTGTCTCTTCTGAGAATCACTTTTTAATTTGCTTTCAATCCTTGTATTCCTGATATTCAGTGAAGGCAATGTTCTGCTTTGGCCAAACCAATGTTGCAATATTCCCAAGACAAGTAGCAAATGCTTCCAAATTTCAAAAGGTGAACCTTAAAACCCACCTGTGGATCAGAAGAGTCTTTAGTACTGGCTGGTCTGCTAGGTGGGGTCAAGAAACTGTCAACCCCTAAATCAATTTTAATGAAATAAAACCCAAAAAGTTCAATCCTTTTCCTGTCCTGTCCCTCTGGTTCTCCCTCTGGATTTGTTGCAGTCATTCCCATCTTACCAGAGACAGCCCAAAGGAGACATCCCATGTATCAGCTGGGTTTTGCAGACCGTGTATCTTCTAGCATGTGAAGCTTACTGGGGACTCCTCAGTGACTTAGTGAATATCACAAGAGAATTTCAAAGTGAGGGGAAAATAGTTCATGTAGTTAAAGAAAGATAATTCTATGCTAACATCTTCCTTTATTTAGTGGAGATACTGAAGATAAACCTCTGGTCTGACGTCAGTCTTTACTTCTGCTCCAAGGCTATTTTTAAAGCTGACATTTCTGGCTGTTTTCAGGTAGATAACAAACTATGACAAAACACTTTTTCTTCCAGTAACTGTTTATACAAAATATACATCTAGTATTTCTTTTTGTTCTGAAGATCTACCTTCGAGGCATCAGCTCCTCTGAGTAGTATTTTTCTTTTTGTGGCTGGCAGCCTGAAGAAGGAAGGGTGGAATTCAAGCTCAGTGCAGTCGCAAGTGTGTCACTGACCTCAGCAGGAGCAGGATTTCTCTCCGAGTGAGTGACTGTCCAAATCCTAACAGGAAACTTATCACAAACGTAGGAGTAAAACATGGTTTGGGGAGTCTTACCAGGAATATTTCTCGTGTCAGTACATGTGAGCACAAAAGCTAGTTTTCATCTGTTTTCATTTTGGGCGCTGCCTTCATGGTCTCTTTCATTTCTTGTTAGGGGTGGCTACTTGTTAATGACAATGAAATTAAATATCTTGTTTGGAAACAGTGGCCTTCAACTTGCATTGGCTTTAGCGAATAAAATGCATCAATTTGCTGCTCTAACTCTTCTTGGTGTTTGGAAAAATCAATGCTTGGTATAGATTGGTTACCAAGCTGATGAACAGGAGAAAACCCTGCTTATAGCTGTTCCACAGCTTTGTGGTAGAGCTCTTCTTGCCGGCGTTGCCAGCGCCCTGCCCTGAGGGTCTCACAGGAAACAAATGTTCCTAGCAAAATAACACTCAGAAGTTATTTTGTGCAGTGCAGGAGTGATGGTGGGAGGATGCAGATCCAGCTCTTGTCTGTGGAGGACAAGTTGCAGTGCACCTCGACTGAAGGCTGGGAGATCTGTTTAGGCTTCCAAAAGTGCTCTGGTGTGCTGGCAGTCCTGCATGAGGCTGCAGGGGTGCCTGGTGGATCTGGTGGACCTGCTGGCACGCGGCCCCTGCAGCACGTTCTCTGCTTTCAGATCTCTTGGTGCTAATCTGTCATGGCTGGGAAGCGTGGCGCAAGTGCAACAACCAAACTGGTTTGCCCGGACACTTGTTACAGAATAAGTTTTCAAGACCTAAGTCATGAATATCCCAAGCACTGAGGAGTAGTGACCGCTGGTGCGGGATGACCCCCTACTTCAGTTTTAGGCAGTTGAAGCAAATGAGCATCTGTGTTTACCACGAAGACACTTAGTTGTTAACTTGTGTTTGCAAGTAATTATGCAGTTGTTTGTCTCTTGCTAGCAGGGATTAAAAGTGTGGCATGATTTCAAGTGTCCTGACAAAGAACCCAGGGTGCCTGTTGTAATCTCATTAGCTCTGTTAGGTGTGTTTTCCTTCCCCTGCAGTTGGTTGTTCTGATCACTATGCCTCTAGAAAAAGACTCCGTAGCTTTTTCTCATCTGTTGGTTTGCATCCACGCTGACAGCATCGCTTGCCAGGGTGTGATTCTGGTGACTGTGTCAGTGACCTGCATTGGAGGGTGGTGGGAAACAGGAAGATGATAAAGCAGCATCTTTAGAAAGACAGGGATGGGAATAATGTTCCCCTTAGCGCAGGTGGAGGATGCTGTTGGGGTTGTGGTGCTGGCAGGAGAATTCCCGTCGTTGGTGTTGTCAGTGTGTCCCAGGCAGTGCCACGAGGGTCCCTCTGCTCCGTGCTCTGGGCTGAGATGCTCAGGTGGGGACAGGAGCTGCAGTTCATTATACTAGATTCGTATTTGCAGGTGGCACCGGGCTTCTGTGGCAGAGCTGGGCATCTGAATCGCGGCTTGGAGGGAAACCCACCCAGCCCACCGAGGGGGAAGGTTTTCCGTCGTTCCCGGGTGTTTTTGCGGTGGCCCGTAGCGCTCCCGCAGCACGGTGCCGGGCGGGTCGCTCCGCAGAGCGCTCCGCCCGTCGGGCAGGCCGGGTCGGTGTCCCCCGAGCTCTCGGCTGAACGCGGGGTGGCCCCGGTGCCGGTGGCCGTGTCCGAGCGGGCGGTCAGGCGCCGCTGGGGCCGAGCCGCTCCGGGGTTAGCGTGTCTCGGGTCTGTCCTCACGCCGGGCGGGCCCGGCGGGGCGGTGCCGGTGCCGGTCCCGTTCAGCCGCCGGGTTCCGCACGCCGCTACAGCCGGGCCGCACTCGGGAAGCGGGGCGGTCAGGCGGCGGCGGGCCCGAGCCGCTCGGAGGGCCGGCGGGTGCTGCCGGCGGGGCGGTGCCGGTGCCGTTCCCGGCCGGGTTCCACACGCCGGTACCGCCGGGCCGCACGCGCGTCCCCCGGCGGGCGCGCTCGGGGCAGCGCGGCGCGGCCGGCGTCTGACAGGCGCGACCTTTCATAAGACGGCCCCCGCCATTGGCTCCCTGCCCGGAGTGTCGCTGCAACGCTCGCCGCGATTGGCCCGCCGGCGGTGCTGCCGCCCGGCCCCGCGCGGGGACGCGGCCCCGCCGCCCGCAGCCGTGAGTGCCCTGCGCGGGGCGGCGGCTCGCGGGGCGCCCGCGCCGCCCGCTCGTAACGTGTCTCTTCTCTCTACAGGTTGGTACTAAGAAGTGCCTTTCCTGACGTCGCTGCTGCTTGGGACCGCTTCTAGAGCAGCCGCTGCTTTTGCCTTGCTTGCTGCCAGCTAGACTGCGACGACAGCGCTCCGCCGCTGCCAGCCCCGCGCCCGCCGGGAGGAGGGTCCGGCGCTGCTCCCCCGCCGCCGCTGCACTGTGCACTAAAGTGTGCCCCGAAGGTCAGAGCTCTGCTGCCCGAAAGCCAAGGAGAGGAGGAGAAAAACCCCAGCCCAAACCCAGTGTCGGTCGTTGCTCTAAACTGCTGCATCTGTCTATGCCAAACTAATCGATCCCGATTGCACCGCAGAGCCCGCTGCGAGCCCGCTGCCTGGAGGCACCTGCCAGCCGCCGTCCCCGGGAGCAGCTCGGGAAGCGCTGCCAGAGCCCGCCACGTTCCCATGCTTGCAGCGGCCGCACTCAGGACGGGATGCTGAGCACGCGGGGCTAGTCCCGGCCACTCTCCCGCAGGCACACCTGGCTGGCGGTCCTGGCCTTCCCCCGAGCCCCGGTAACAGTGCCACGCTCTGGACTCTGGTGACACAGCTCTTCCTCGAGATTGCAGCCACCCCGTTTTACACGTACTTATTTTAAAATAGGGAGCGGGGGGAAAAAAGTGTTCTGGAGGTGGCACTTTCATCATTTCCAGTTTATCAGTTCAGCTACTCGTTTGCCCATTTTTATTGGAAATTTTAACTACCTGTAAAATCTAAAGATGGCTGTTAGCGTCACACCGATCCGGGACACAAAATGGCTAACGCTGGAAGTGTGTAGGGAGTTCCAAAGGGGGACTTGCTCGCGACCAGACACGGAATGTAAATTTGCACACCCATCGAAAAGCTGCCAAGTTGAAAACGGACGTGTAATCGCCTGCTTTGACTCATTGAAAGTGAGTAAATATTACATTATTTTCAAGGATATGTGGTTAATGAAAGAAGCAGTTGTAGCTACAGAAACCCTGCAGCCGAGCAGGAGCAAATGCTGGCTGCCAGCAGTGGGGTGTTTTGCTGATTTTATTTTATTGATGCTTGTCGATTTGTGTTGCTGTTTTCCTCAGGGGAAGGGGAAGGATGTAGGGAACGAAGGGAAAATACATCTGGCAGGGCTCAAATCCTTCAATATGGCTACAGGGGCTCATTCTTCGCCTCCAAATTATTCCCCGCCTGTAGCTGGAGTAAAGGGCACTTCACGTAGAAACAGCAAAGTCACTGTGAGGATTCTTTGTTTTTAATAGCACAAACCACGTAAGCAATATGAGGATTTGTTTCCATCTCGTAACTACCAGCGGGTTGTTGGTGTCTCTGGACAGCTGATGGTGAACCTTAGAAGAGTGTTTTCCTCCCGGGGTTATTTGGGTGTCTGTGAGCACCCTGCATGCCTTTCTGTGGTTGGCACTGGTGTGGTTATCCCATCTTTTTCCCAAGTGCACTTGCTTAAGGGAAGGACAGCACTTAGCAAAAGGCAAGGTGCCTCTGGACATGTAAACATGGTGGGAGCAGAGAGCGTTTTCAGGAGGCACATACATCCCAGCTAGGCACTGTAAACGTAGGGCTGTTGTTTCACTGTAGCTGTAGTTTCAGTGATAGGTGTTAAATGTGCGGGCCCCAGCTCCTTCCCTTGGTTTTTCATGATTTAAATAACCTAACGTATAAAATACCCATACCGCAAACAGTAGAGAATTAATTCAGTGGAGTCATGAAAAAATCAAAACTTGAGAAGCAGAAATTTGTCTGTCAGTTTTTTCTACAGTGTAATTTTCTCTTCCTGGGCCCCGATCCCAGGAAGCGGAGCCGAGTGCGTGGAGCTGGCTGCTGGCACTGCCGTGCTCGGGGAGGGAGCTGGAGCTGGAGCAGCTCCTGCAGGTCGCGGCCCAGCCGGGCCCCGGCGCAGCGCGAACGGGGCAGGAAGTGGGTTACAGCGGGTTTGTGTAAATCCTGCAACATCCCGAGCTTGAAAATTTGTCTTGTCTCAGGTCAGGGGACAGGGTAAAGCTTTACAGTGCTCTCAGGCCCGAAATACCCACCCCATCACCCCTAGCCTTGGCTTAACTTGCAGATACTGAAAGGGTTTGTTTCTTTGTTGTTCAGTTTATTTTTAAATACAGCAATTACAATGCATGCAGGGGTATTAAAGTGTGTAAATAAGATGTTTTTATGCATTAAGCACGTGCTGGAGGTAGGAGCAGAGCCAGGGCTGCCAGTGCCAGTGGGGAGTCCCAGCCTCGCGGTGTCATCGCGAGGATGCGGTGCCACCACGTGTGGACGAGGTCGGCGGTGGCTGTGTGGCCTCGCTGGGGGGATGGCAGTGCTGCCAGAGCACAGGCCTGGCCCCGGAGCCTCTAGCCTGTTTCTGAGTGAGGGGCTGTGGGAGCCACGGTGGGTTTGCTGGTGCAGCAACACCCGCAGTGTCCCCCGTTTGGTTTCCCAGCAATGTGCGTCTGGCCACCGTGGCCCGACCCCACTGGCCTTGCCCTTCTCAGCACAAGGATCTGGCCGAAAGGCTGGAAACCAGCCACTGGAGTGAACCAGACATGATGCCAGTGGTCGCTGGAAGTGCCCTAGTATCTCAGCGCTGGACGGGGATGCTGGTGGTGCTGGAGCCGGGTGGCAGCGTGGGCTGGTGTCTGTGTAAGAGGGGATGGACCGGGGCCTGGCCTGGCTTCCCCGACCCCGGCAGTGTGACTGGCCCTTCTGCTGCTGTCAGCAGGGCTCTTCGCTTCCTTTTTTAATGCAGGAAAGGCTGACCTTTGCCAAGCACTGCAAGGTCCGTGGGTGATAACTGTGGGTAACGTTACAGCGTTGCTGCGGATCCTCGGAGGAGAGGAGTGTGCTGCTGCCCTGTGGAGTCAGCGCAGTGGCCGAGCTGGGAGCTGGGAAAGAATCTGCTGTTTAAAAATACACTGCTGACCAGAGCTGTTTACTTGTGCTCATGCTAAAAGCTTTGCCAGTGGCTGAGCTGCTGTGTGTTGGAGAGGCTCCCGGGGATCTGGCCATCCCCTCGCTGCAGCCCGGGGCAGGATCCCACCGTGTCCCGCCGTGGGCC
The DNA here is from genome assembly GCF_017639235.1 of Corvus kubaryi. Lineage (NCBI taxonomy): Eukaryota > Metazoa > Chordata > Aves > Passeriformes > Corvidae > Corvus > Corvus kubaryi. The sequence continues at coordinate 21,040,488 of NW_024581136.1, read as the reverse complement.
TGGCGCCTGTGGCTGCCGGTGGCTCCCCAGCCCCTGGGCAGGGGTGGTTAGTTAAGTAGCTGTATCGTGTACAAGAATACCCTGAGTAAACAGAAAATGGAATATCTCCCTTTGGGGAATTCCCAGTCGAATCCCCATTGCTGAAGCCATTGCTCAGTTTTGGTTTTGTTTCAGCTCTGCATCAGTTCTGGTGTGTGCTGAGCTCAACCAGCACTAGTCACTGAGTTACCTTATCTGCAATATCCCAAACTTTAGATGTTCTGCAAGAACAATTTAGGGAAATGCTGCACCAGCTCTGTCTAGACCTTATAAGGTCAGTCAATACTGTAGTACAGATTAAAAAAGGTTTTTGGTTAGGACATTCAAAAGTAATTTTTAATTTTTCAGTAATTCAATATGGATGTAATGTCCTTGTTCTTTACTAAAATAGCAGTATGCTGAAAAATTAACCTTAATGTTAAAATATTTGATTTCTTACTAATGTATATAATACTAGTATTAATTAGACAGCTATTCTTGCATTATCTCTTGGACATAAGACAGATACTTAGTCACTGAATTTTTCTTTACAAACTCCTGCATCTTGGCAGGAGTTGAAATGAGGCGACCTTTAAGGTCCCTTCCAGCCCAGCCCACTGTGTGATGCTGCGATCTGTCACTCCAAGACTTGGTGTGAGTGCCTTAGGGGTGACTGCTGTGTGGAGCTGACGTCAGGCAGGTGTGAGTGCTGCAGAGCTGCAGCCCCTGGAGCAGGACTTCTCTGAGCTGGAGATGGCCCGTGTGCTCTGCTATATTTAGAACATAAACAGGCAGAGCAGATACTCGGAGGGGACCCTGTGAGTGGCAGTGCCCTGCGCCTCTGGCCCTGGCCCAGGTGTCCTCTGCGGGCGCAGGGACAGAGCACACCGAGTGCGCAGCCGCCGCAGCCAAACACCATTGCCCTGCCCTGCCTGGAGGAGGCAAAAATAGATGCCAGAAGTGAAACTTTCAGCTTGGGTAAAGCAATTTAAAAAAAAAAAAAAATATTTCCCCTTCCACTGAAATGAAGGCACAAACTGAGTGTAGGGCTAGAGCAAGGAAAGCAGTGTTGCCTCCCGAGGTTGTCTCCTGTGCTGTGTGGGAGCAGTGGCACTGGGCTCTGGACACCGTCTCTGGTTGGGAAACACGTCCTGTGGGTGCACCTGGCTGCTCCTTCTTACCTGCGAGCAGGAACAAGCAGCTGCTGGCCCGTGTTAACCGGGAGCGTGGGGAGCAAAAGGCAGCCAGGCCCGTGGCTGTGACCTCTGTGGTGCTGCAGGAGGTCAGGGCTGGGACAGCCCCGGCGAGATGTTATCATCCTGCTGCCTAATTGCTGCTAATGAAACCTGCAAGGCTGGCCTAAGGGGAGCGCATGAATCAAGATGAACGTGTGTGGGATAATCTGGCCCTTAGATATTAGCAGGATAATTTTAAACCAAGAATGATTATGTAGTGTATTCAAATTATGCGCTGGAGCGGCTGAGTCAGCTCCAGCTCTGGCTTTGCCTTGTTTAAATGCCGTAGGATTTTTTTCCTAAATTTGGATGCCTATAAGCCTGTTAGACTGTCTACAACAAAAATAAGCTCGAGTTCCTAAATCAGGAAACTGGTTTGCAACAGAAATTTGATTTTTACCATAATTTTGAAACATTTTTCTTTTTTTTTCCTTGGAAAAATAAGCCTAAGTAGAACTCGTTTCTGAAATTACGTTAGCTTCGTCAGATGTTCCGATAGATGAGTCATCCGTGTTTCCTGAAAGCTGAGATAAAGATGTCTGAACAATGGGGAGATGGATGTCAAATGCAAATGCACATGCCGAGGCCGTGCGCTGGGCAGGGCGGCAGGGCAGGGGCTCGGCTCGGCTCCGCACCGCCCTTCTGCGGCGTGGGGGCTGCTGTGTTCCCAAACCTGCTGCTTCCAGCTGATCTGAGCTTCAGCGGCCGTGGTGAGCAGAGTCACACACCGTGGCTTTGGAGATAATGTGCGCCACGGGCGCTGCAGCTTCCTAATCAATTTTTGCTCTCTTAAGTTATGCTCCTGCTAAGGCAGCTCCTTCATGTTCAAGCTGGGTGTCCCACTGAAGTGTGAAAGCTTTTTCTACTCTTTCTTCAACAGCTGGAAAGTCTTAAACTTCCACATTTCTCTGCTTTTTTTAAATTCTAAGGAAAAGCTGGAAACTAGAAGTGTAAGTCACTTCACTGATGATGTGTGAGGTTGAAGCTCTGGTGCCTTGTGTCTGAGACCCACTAGCACTTGTTATGGTAGTATTTTATCTTCTGAGTAGAAGTTGTTTTTTTTTTTAAATGAAACTCCTGAACTCTGTAAAAGTGACTGCCACTTTTTAACAAGAAGGCATAAAAATATATAAATGTAGCAGTATTATTATTGCTGAAATTGGTGAGCATCTTATTTCTTCTACCTCAGAGATGTAATTGGTAGTTGTTCAAGTCTATTTTGTCGCTGCTTCAAAAAATACTGATTTTTTTGACTTGTTCCCCTTTGTGTGACACCTAAGGGTGTAGAGTAAGAACCTTATTTCATTTAATACAAAGGAAAGAAAATCCCGTAAGCATATTGCACTAATCATGTTGAGAATGGCAGATCATGGGCCTGATTCTTCTTTAATTTAGGGGAAAGAAGAAACCCAGAACACTTGAGCAGGTGATTCTTGGGTGATTTTATATGTGTGGTATCTGGCATCCCTGGAGCATGAGGCAGTGACAGGACTCTGGGTGCAGAGATGAGGTGAGGCTCAGGCTGGGAGGCAGATGGACACATGGCTGATTCCAAGGAAGCTCGTAAAGCAGTAACCCTTGGCAAAAAATGAAAACATAAACAATGTTCAAATTCCTACGGTCTGATTTGCCATTTTTCTCCTCTCCAGCCTGTGCGTCTGCCAGCAGGCTGAGCTCCAGAAGAGGAAGCAAAGGGAAAGCGGCAAATATATCGGGAAAATGGGGCAATTGTTAGGCTGAGTGGCAAACAGTCCATTAGCAAGCCAAACAATTGAAAGCACGTGTGTTCCTCTGTGGGAAGATAGATGGTGTTTTGAAGTCTTATCAGGTCCTCGGACAGAAGAGTTACAACTAACTACAGCCTTCACAGCTCATTTTACAGCTTCAGCTCTGCCTCGGCAGAAAGAAATTAAGCAGAAATTAAAACATTGCACTGCAGCATTTGCACTGTCATTTTCTAAAGGCTGTGCGTTATAGAAACCAGCGTGGGCTTCTGTTACAGTCAGGAACTCTGCTGGGTATAGTCAAAATCAGTAAAATTCTGAACTGGTTTGTAGGGAAGATGTAAAGAGGCATAAAATAAGAAAACCTCATGTCAAGAATATTCAGACTTTTGTCCCAAGTCTTAACTGAGTGATCAGGAGCAGCCTGTGAGGCCTTTCTCCTTCCCAGGATGACCCCAAGTGTCTGTTTTTCCAAATACAGATGCCTTGTTGCCAAGGCTCACTGAAATTTATTGGAAGCAACAAATTACATTCAAGACCGAATGATCACATCTGTTTTCTGACTTTGGAGAAATGCTGGTGTTTCTTTGTTGGGACTGTAGAGCCGTATTAGCCCAGCTGGATGTTATTTAGGAACTACTGCCCCGAGTGCTGCTTAGGAGTCTGCGCTTCCTGTCGGGAGCTGCTCCCGTGTCCGATGCCTGAGAATGAACCTCTTCTCCAGGTGAGCAGCCAAAGCCAGGGTGAGGCCGGTCCAGACAACCCTGCAGAGAGAGAACTAGCATAGGTTTGGGCTTTGTCAGTATCGGGCACCTCCGATGCTTTGTGTTTGCTTGTGCTCCCGGCAGTGCCGCGCTGGCCCCTGCCTGCCTCAGCCTCGGCAGCTGGGGGTCCAGGCTGCTCCTCCACCCAGGGCTGCACAGCAGCCCTCAAACCGGTCCCTCTAGGAAATAACAAGAGCTGCTTTTATCCTGATCCAGAGGTCTGTCTTGTTCCCTGTTTCACGGTGCCACTAGGAGGATTACCGCTGTTGAAATGAGATTTAAGGCGACACTGAATTGTCAAGTCCTGAAACACAGGATTATGCAAGTAAGAAAACCTTCAGGTTCATGGTTGAATTTATTGAAATACTTATGACTTATCCTCTTCATTAGGAAACATCTCGGGATTTAACTGGTGCAGAACACATTCAACATTGAGGTAGTTGAAAGCAACTGCAATGTTTTGATGAAATAAAGGAAAATGCATCTGATTAAGTGGATTTTTAAAGGAGCAGAAATCCAGTGTAGTGCTGCTGGAGGGCTTCACCCTGGCACTGGCAAGCTGCTTCCTCAGATTGCCTTTTTGTTATACTCCACTCACTGGATAAACTTCTCAGCTCTCAGCCTTGGAGATCCCAGAAAGTTCTCTGTCTTTTCAGAGACGGGATGGTGGGCACGGTAGTGCTGCTCCAATGGGCGAATGCTGACGCTTCCGAAGCTTGCTGACAGGAGCGGCGGTGCTGGAGGGGGACAGGGGCCGGCTGGGGGAACAGGTTTGGATCCAGCTTCATCTCAGAGCACTTCAAGTCCCATCAAGTTCCTGGAAAGACGCTCTTCGGCTCCAGATTTCTCTGGACCTTTCCTAACTTGGCAAAATAGCACAGAGAGTTAGCAAAAAGAGAGTGCTGTTTGAAAAGAGGAGCAGTTCTGGGAGGAAGCAAAGCTGGTTACTTTTTGTTGGTGTGATTTCACTGAATTTGCATGGGTTAATTCCAGGTTTACATAGCGACATAAATGGTTGTGAGATTGAGATTTAAATTTGAAAGAGAGGAATTGCAAAGTATGGAAGTTGTCCTTCATTTATGTGCATATTGCCCACCCTGCTGTGCCAGCTGCATGGGAGGGCATGTGTCCATGTGTGCCCAAGGGAGCAGGAGGCAGTTGGCATAGAGGAGGAGCTGTGAGGATGTGGAAGGTGGGTGGCTCTGAGGCCACCTCTGTTGAGGGGACATACCTGTGGGGACCAGGAGGAGCAAACACTCCATTGAATCTGAGGTGGAACAGGGCAGTTTGTCGTTGAGGCAGGTCATGGGCAGGAGTTGGCTCAGGTCCGAGGGGTCTGTGGTATCCCTGGGGTATCATTTACTTGTGGACATGCTGGAAAATCCCCCAGTCCTGGAGCAGCCAGCAAAGCCGGGGTAGCTGCAGGTGTAGTAGGTAACTACCACTTTGCAGGAGTAAAACTCATTGTTTTCTGCTCTTCTCAAGTTTTTCCTGTCTCCTGGCCATGGGTGGAGCTGCTGTCCGAGGGCATTACCCACGTGCTGAACTTCAGGAATATCAAGAGCCCTGTGGCATTTGAGCCCCTAGCAGTGTTAATGCTGCTTCAGCTTCCAGCTTTTCCAGTGTTGTTTTCCCTTTCCCTAACCCTTCTCTAGATGTTTTTAAAACATCCTCACTGTTGAAAGCAGAAACATAAGATGGTCATAAACATCATTAGTGTAAGATTGCAAGGAGACACAAGAGTGGGTTTTAACAAACATGACTAGTCCAGGCTTTGTATATGCAAGGAGAACCTGAGGAATAACCATGTGTGGAAGCATGCACGCAAGCAGGCAGAAACCCGTGGTGAATTTGTAACAGTGGGCACACTCTGGGAGCACAGACTGATAATGGAAGAAGGGAATTTCTTTATCCTGGTGGGATTCAGTCTAAAAACCTGTACAGGTTCAGTGCTGGTATTCAATACTGGGTGAGGAGGAGGTTGTTTTTTATTAATTTGGGAGCATCTTTTGAGCCTTGTCTGGCTCAGGGAGAGGTTTTCACTCCCCAGGAGCCTGGCAGGTTTTTAGGTGTGCAGTAGCCACCACAGCAATGTCAGGAACAGCACAGTTTTTCTTCATTTGTTCTGTTGTATTGGAACAAGAGTGTGCACATTTAACTGAGGTCTTTTGAGAAGAATAGGCAGAATGAAAGGTTTTCTGAGTCCTTGGGGCTCACTATAAACTGACACTGGTGAAGCAAATACTGAGTGGAAAAGAAAGTGGTTACTTGGTTGGGCTCTTTGTGCAGAATTTGGCCGTCAGCATGCAGCAGCTTGGAGCACATCGTGCCACCAGAGACAGGGTGAGCTGCAGCTGGACGGGCTGCTGCTTCTACTGACCCTTCCCATTTTTTACAGTGCAATCAGAGTTTAGAACCATTTGTAGATGGGAAATTGTGCCTGGAATTCAGCTTTCTGGTTGTAGGGTGTGTTGAGAAAATCATCTGCATTGACATACCCTTGCTTGTCTGGTGCCCTGGTAAAATCTTCCCTGCAGTGAGCTGAGTCAGGAGATAGCCTGGATGTCTGCAGTGACTGTAACCAAATAAAAATGCAGGTGAACTGGGAAAGCCCCTGACCGAGCAAACTGAAGGATTAAAGAGCACTCACTAAACACTCCTTAGAAGAAACAGAAGAGTCAGATCTTTGTATCTACTACGTTGTTATTTACTCCTGTTGTTGGTTGAACACTGGCTGAATCTCATGTCTGTGGAGCAGAGTGGGGTGCTTCCCTTGCACAAGGCATGCAAGTGATGGATGGATGGATATATATGGCAGCTTAAATTCCAAGTAAAGTACCTTAGAATGTAAAGCTCTTGTTGACAGTGGAGCACAAGGAATTGTTTCATAGAAAAAAAATTAATTTGTGATTTAAATATTTCTGGGCGATACTGGGCGGGTGTGGTGGGGTTGGTCAGTCCGGGGAACACCTTGCCAGGCCAGGCATTTGTTGCTCAGAAGTGACTGTGTGTGGAGCTGCAACTGGCAAAACAGACGTGCAGCACAGGGTGAGCTCACTGCAAGCAGGACCAGGGTTTGGGTTTTTTTCTGTGGCTGCACTGAACAGGAGGAAACAGGGCAATTTTTATGACAATAGTGCCATGTAGCATTGGTTAAAAGTGGCTTTTTTTGGAAACGATTTTAAACTCTTGGGAGCATGAATCTCCAGACTGTAAAGTCAACTCAGATTTCATTGTGATGGAATTAAAACTACCTCATATTCCTAATGGCACCAGCAAGGGTTAGGGTTGAACAGTTGTTTAAAACATTGCTGGGAAAAGTACTTAGAAGTATTTAAACTTCTGCTCCCCCTGCCCTCCCGCCAGTAACTTGTATTAGCTTATTTGCAAATTGTATTTTGTGTTCAGAAAACCCTTCTGGTGATCAGTCCATGAATGTGGAGATGGAACAGTGATGAGAGGTCATATCCATGCTCTCACCTGCCAAAGGCTGGAATACATGGAGCAGTGTTGGTGCTGCGGGGAGACAGGTTTGCAGGGAAGCTTAGTGAACTCTTTGGGAAGACTGAACCTAAAGGCATATAAAATGTGTGAATGTTGGTGAGGAAGACACTTTTCTGCATGAAATTGTTAAATAAGCAACAGATCAGCTCAAATGTGTGTTAAATAGGAGGAGATGGATGCATTAAAGAAGGACCCTTTCCCACAAGTGGAAGAAAGGTCTGGGGGGAGGTACCCAGAGGTAGCACAAAGGTCCCAGGGGAGGCACCCATGGGTGAGGAGCACATTCAGAGCACACAGAGATGGAGATATCACTGGGAAATAAGAAAAGAGCCAAAGGGGAAGAGGAGATGATGACCACTGGCGTTCCTCAGCACACTGAAATAAAAGGTGATTAAGTCTCTTAACTAGAAGAGAAGACAAGGCAGAAGAGAGAAAGCAATTAAAGGGAGGGACAGAAGAGAGACAAAAAGGCATGAGGCTGAAGAGGTCAGATGCTGTTACACCACCTGGCAGATAACACAGGAGGGAGGGCTCTGTTTGAACTGTGAGCAGATGGGAGGGGAAGGGGAAGCAAGAGAAGAGCACAAGACACAGGAGATCAGGAGATACCGGAGGATGTAGTGTGCAGACAGGCTCCAAGATTGCTTGACAAAATGTGTTTGTTCCCAGGTTCTGCCAGCTTTTTGCAACAGATCTTGTGCACCTAGATCCAAGCATGGTTACTGGTGAGATTAAATATATCTGAAGAGAAAACTAACACTTGTTGGTGGATTTATTTTTTTTTTACTGTGGAGGAAAGCACACCTAGTTTTTCCTTGATGGAATTCTTTTGCATCTGGCTTCATTAAGTCCAGCACTGAAAAGCAGAAGGGAAGTGAGGTCTCCTGTTCATGTTTAGTCCACTGGCTGAAGACACTGTTAATGTCTGTGACAATGTAAAATATTTCTACACAGCATTTGTCACATATTTATGGTTTAGATGCTTCCGGTGGTTTTAGATACCTATGTGGTTAGACACTGAAAAAGTAGCAACAGTGGAAGGTTGAAGTTACTTGTTATACTTGTCAACTGTGTTGCTCCGGGCTGTGCACACACTGTAGACTGTGTGTATATGTGTGCTTATTGTATATTTTATATAATATATGTTTGTATGTATATGAGCATCACAGATAAGTGACACGGGCAGGGTTCCCTCAAGCCAGGCGAGGGACAGGAGTTGTAAACTTTCCGAGCTCGTTTGAGGTGTTTGTGGGGGCTGCTCTGTGCTGCCCCAGCAGTGTGGGATGCAGGAGCCCCATCCCCGTGGCAGCAGCTCTCGGCAGATGTGGGGTGTTGGCCTCCTAGGGCGGCTGCGGTGCCTCCACTGCACCTGGATGGAGCCCAGCCTCGCACCCGGGCGCTGAGCTGAGGTGGCTCCAGATGCAGGCAAATGCTATTTCAAATTGCTTGAAAGGATCTTGGAGTTTCAGTAGATCTGATATCAGAATTGCTGTGAGGTTCCCGCGATGGGTTTGGGTTGCAGTGACAGCGTTTGGCACACACGCACGGTGCTGGTGTTCTTAGCTGTGAGCAGACAGGCCTGTGGTGCTGGGGAGCCTGCACACGTGTGCCAGTGCTGGTTATCTGCTGTACCCTGCTGTGTACTGGGGAAACTCACCAGTTTGCACTGGGGAGGCCCCTCCTCAAGTGCTGTGTCCAGTTCTGGGCCTCTCACTGCACAGAGGACCTTGAGGGGCTGGAGTGTGTCCAGACCAGGGAACGGAGCTGGGAAGGGTCTGGAGCCCCAGGAGCGGCTGAGGGAGCTGGAAAGGGGCTCAGGCTGGAGCAAAGGAGGCTCAGGGGGGACCTTGTGGCTCTGCACAAGTCCCTGACAGGAGGGGGCAGCCGGGGGGGTCGGGCTCTGCTCCCAGGAAACAGGGACAGGAGGAGAGGGAACGGCCTCAGGCTGGGCCAGGGCAGGCTCAGGGTGGACAGCAGCAGGAATTTCCCCATGGAAAGGGTGCTCAGGCCTTGGCAGGGGCTGCCCAGGGAGGTGTGGAGTGCTCATCCCTGGAGGTGCCCAAGGAATGACTGGACGTGGCACTCAGAGCTCTGGGCTGGGGACAAGGTGGGCACTGGGCACAGCTTGGACTCAATGGTCTTGGAGGTGTTTCGCAGCCTAAATGGTTCTGTGATTCTGTGTATTGGCATAATGTAGGTAGCCAGAGGTGTTCCAGCTGGTAGGTGATTTACTAATCACAGTGTGTTGCTTGCTCCTGGCTTTCTGTCTATATTACATAAAGTCAGGCTGGTTTTCAAGTTTTTTATGCACTTGCTCTCTTTGGCATTGTTTGACCAGCGCAGAGACCAAGAGAGTCCCCCATGAGCACACGGGGCAGGGGAAGTGCCCCTGTTTTGCTGAACAGGAGCTGGGCTTTTCGGGAGAGTTTTGTTCCCTCCAAGGATGTGAGGGACACACCAAGTGATTTCATTTTGATTTCTCTTCATGTTCTTTTCTCTTATTAACTGCAGTGGTTTGAAAAATAGCTGAGCTTGGTATTAATCTATTTTATTTCAGATGACAGTTTTTAAAAATTAAACTATATGATGTAAATTACGTAAATGATGTCAGAATGACTTTCTAGGTCTTGCACTTTATCCACTGATGATTCCGATAGGGCTCTGGAGGTGGAACATCCCTTCCCTGTCTGACTTTTCTGTCTCTCTGCAAATGTTCTGATGGAGCTGTGGTTGGCTGGGGGGTTCCCTTGGTTTGGATGCATGACAGGTGTTACTGCTGCACATGTTTTTGCAGTACTTTGATGGTTTGGGTGTAATATTTTTTGGAAAGCAATGTTCTCCTAATTCCATTCCCTGTATATACTGGCTTACACTGGAGGGGGCTGCCAGCAGTCTTTGAGGGGTGTGACAGTGCCACCTTCCCAACACCTGGAGGCACGTCCTGGAGGGGCTGGCAGTGGCGCTGGAGCTGTCAGGGCTCAGGCCTGGCAGGGGGGCACAGCTCTGGGGCTCCAGGCTGCTTCATGAGGTGTCACTGCTCATGGGGACCTCTGTGGGAATTCCCCTCAGCACGAGAGCTTGGTTTGGGACCACAGAGAGTTGTTATCATCATGGTACACCCTGTGACCCTGCCTGCAGCAGGGATTTAAAATGGCCTTTAGACACCAGCAATTTCATCCCATGCCTCTCGAATCCTTGGCATGCTGTGGATTATTCCAGTAATTGCAGCCGCTGGTGCTGAGGGACTCCTCCAAGTTTTTTTCAGGCTGTGTGTTTTGTGTGTTGACTTTGGGTTTGTATGCAACAAGGAGCCTTCAGAAGCTGCAAAGACCTTTTGTGAATTAAGAAACTACTTTATGCTTAAACAAATTTAAAATAGTAGTTGCTAAAAATACGCCCATATTTAATATTTAAAATCTGGAAAGCATTGCTGGATTTTGTCGTTGTCTGGAGTACAGCCATGGGTCAGTTGTCCAGCACCATCTGTAGTTGTTCCATTCTTTCCTCTCTGTTCTGTTTAAATGACAAATAATTAAGTGTTACTGAGTGACTGCTCAAGTTCTGTTTTGATCACCCGACAAATTACTTGGTTCAGCTTCTGCCCCTTAATGTTGTGTAAAAGCTGTGAGAGCCCTGGGAGCGGCAGAAGGCAGGGACTCCCAGAGGCAGTGGTGCCGCAGAAGAGCGGGATCGGCTGTTGGGAACAGCACATCCCCAGGTCCCCTGGAATGCTGGAGTTCTGAGGTCCTGGGTGTAATGGTGAGCAAAGCTGTCACCTTGAACTTGTTTCTTTGTAGGGAGGTTGTGGGGTAGAAAAGTTCCCATTTGCTATTTCACTACTTTCATGTTTTACTACTTTTAGAGTGGGTCAGGTCTCATGTATAAAAAAAATGGTCAGGGGAAAGAGAGGGATTCAGTATTTGTTTCATTTCCTTTTAATACTCAGAAATAAGTTGTTTCCTCTCGTAGATCTAAGTGAAATATATTAAAACAGAATTTAGGTTTTTGAAGAGCGAGCACCTGTAAGGCAGCCCTGCAACCCAGCCCCAAGGCTGATGCTCTCATCTCTGGAGCTTTGATTCTGCCTCACACATGCTGAACTTGGGGAAAAAGTGCTTCTGCAGTGAGATCATGATACGCCAGTCCTCCCTCTGAATGTTCCTGTTTGTTTCATCAGCTCGGTTGGCTCCCACACATGGAAAGTTTTTCGTTTCCCACCAGCTATGTGGCTGAACGCTTGAAGTGAGAGCATTTGAGTCTTCAGGTCATGGGCATGTGTTTGAGCTCACACACACACAGATAGTATCTGCAGAGGTGGCATTTCCTTCAGCTCAGCGTGCGCCAAGGGTAGTGGCACTGCCAAAATGTCCTAAAACGACAAAAAACTGCCAGTAGAAGAAATCACAGAATCATTTAGGTTGGAAACACCTCCAAGTGTGTCCCAAGATCATCGAGTCCAACCTGTGCCCAGTCCCTACCTTGTCACCAGCCCAGAGCCCTGAGTGCCACACCCAGTCATTCCTTGGACACCTCCAGGGATGGGGGCTCCATCACCTCCCTGGGTAGCCCCGCCAATGCCCGACCGCCCTTTCTGTAAAGAAATTATTCCTGAAAATGCTGCTTCCTGCAGAAGGTCTGCATCTGTAAACCAAATACTGCTCCTCTTTCCTTTTTACCACTGGGTTGGCGTTTTGCATCTCCCTCCTGGGGAACCTCCTGCCTGGCCCTGTGGCAGCTGCCGGGATGGGCCTGGGCGCCGAGCTTCCCTCTGGAGGAGCGGAGCGCTGCCGCCGTCTGCACAGCTCTGCTTTGGAACAGGACATTGCAGTTGTCAGTGCCCATGTGAAAATAAACAATCAAAGGGAATTCTGACCGCAGAGCAGTGTTTTGGCATGTTTGGTGATTATTTAACTTTAGAAAAATAAATTCTGCCACCTGTGTTTCCCACTAGTCCGTGTGCGCTGACCTGCTCTGTTCACAGCTGAGGCAGCACAGCAAGGGCAGATGGATCTGCACCTCTGTGTTCCTGCATGCCCACGTGCTCTGCAAGGCCTTACAGACACTGAAAAACAGCTTCTGCTGTTTACGTGTTCTTTCTGCTCCTCTGGTGTCACTGTCACATATTTCATAAGCTTTTCTGAGCGTTTTTCCCCTCAATGTGTGACTGACAGAGTTGAGCTTTTCAAGACTTTTGCATCAAATATTCACCCTGCAGCCGCATTTCTGAGCACACAGAGGCTCTCACCTGACCCATATTCCTACAGTGCAGGTCTCTGCTGTGTATTTGTTCTAACAAAGAGTTGCATTTTTAAAAGTAAAGCCTATGCAGAACCTTTAACAGAGAGAGGCTGGAGAGCTCCTGAGAGCAAGCAAAGCTTCCTGGTAGCTGTAATTATATTTGCGCTGCGCTGGTGCGGACAGAGCAGATAGATACTGTCTTTATTTGCACACTGCCTTACAGTGGGTCTTTTGTTCTGTCATTTTACTGTCATTTTGTTTCATGTGGAAAGTGAGCAAGGCCAAACCTCTGGGGTAGAAGGTAGCAGGGGTGCAGAGTGTGTGATTACAGCAGTGCTGCCTGTTAGAGACACTTAAATGAGTGCACACATCCATCAGGCAGCTTTGTCTTTGTGAAATATTGATCTGCAGTATCAGTGTTAGGAGGCCTGGAAAGCACTTAGTGCAGGAAATTATTCCTGAGCTGTATGAGAAAAAAAGCTGTGGCTAATACAGGGCCTGTTGAGCCCTCTGTCCTGCCTTGCGCCGGGGGGCGGCCCCCAGCAGTGCAGCACAGAGCTCAGCAAGGAATTCAGCATCGGTATGGGCTGAAACTTCCAGTTTTGGTTAATGCTTCTGTGTCTGATGTTAATGATCATTGGGTCACGTCGTGGGCGTGTCGATGGTGGAGCCGGACACTGACCCAAGGGCATGGGGGCTGGACAGTGCGCTGTCCGGTTCCCCGTGGGGATGGCGAGGCCCGGCGGAGCCCCGGAGCGGGCGGTGCAGTGTCCGTGCTCGGCGCGCTCGCCCGCAGCCCCGCCGTCCCTCTGTGCCCGTGCTCGCTTCCCCCGGCCGCGGGAGCTGCCCTGCCCCGCCTGGGACGTCCTCCCCATGTTCTTGGTTTTCCACCGGGCTGTTAAGTGCTCCAGGGCTGGGTTTGGTTTAGCTCGGTGTTTTTTAAGAAACGTGGCAAGTGTGTCCCCGAGGCGCAGTGGAAGTGGTGCTGCCTGTGAGGTGCCCGTGCCGCTCCCGGCTGGCTTCCCGCACGGACTGCAAGGGCGCTTATTTGGTTAGGAAGCTTTTACTGTGCCTCAGTGCACCCTTGCAAGGTAGAACAAACCTGATGTGTCAGCCTTTGTTTACCCACGACACTTTCCCTTTCATACCCTTGCTTGCTACAATTTGTTCTTTGTTAAAGACTTTTAACTCTCCTTTTGCCTTCTGATACAAAGTATGTCAATATTTTTTGGTATCTTTTTTTTTGCCCCTGAAGTCTGAATTACTTAGATTGATCCTCACTGTAAGGATTTTTGAACTATAAACTTATTTTTAAGTTTTTTATTTCTCTGCTGCTGTACCCTTTGTTATTTATATCCTTTTCTTCCCTCATTTGCCTAAGCAGTAAAAACTATTACTCAAGCTTGTCATCAGTTGGCCATGGTTTGGTGGCTTTCTTTATCTAGCTTCTAATTACTTCAAATTTGCCTTTTCTCTTGACTCTCTGGATAATATTGTAAAATCTTGGGATTGTGTTTTTCTAGTCCCTTTACTAACACCCAGTGCTGTTACCCCCTCATCAGTGATCAGGGCAGACCATATTTCAACAGTAATGGGTACTTTCATTGCCATCAGGGAAATCTGATCTTCCTTTCAACCTTCCTCCCCACTCCTGAGGCTTCTGCAAAGTGACTCTATGATCTGAATACCAACTGGCTTGAGAGCCACCAGAACAATGATAATTCCATCACCAGCTCAGTGTTCTCCACTGGGCTGTTGCTGGTGTTTTCTTGTCCATCCCAAGCTGGGCAGTTGGGGTGTTCTCCGTGCTGAGGCAGGCAGAGGAGGAGCTGGTATGTGGGTTAACGGGGTCACAGTTGGACTGGGGGAGCCTGTGCAGGATCCTGCTGGGTTTGTGCAGGGTTTGGTGCGCGGGGCACCCAGGACAGTCTCCTCTGGCCAGTGCAGTGCCCATGGCATGTGCCGTGCCTGCCCTGCCGGTGGAGCCGCTCCGCTCCCGGCCCTCCCATCCCTGCCGGTGTTCCGGCCCCTCCCCTCCCCTCCGCCCCACTCGCATGCTTGTTTTTGTCCAGAAGTGACTAAGCTTCCTGTTATTCCACTCTGTCAGTTTTTCCCCAGTCCTGCTGTCGCGTTGGGCAATATTTACTTGCCAGCAGCTTCCTCTGTTGCTGTCCCGCTCCGTCCTATTCCCACATACCTCTCACTTTGTTATTTGCGGCCCTCAGGGATGTTCACATTCACTCCGTTGGACTTGTTTCCATTAAAGCTGGGATTTTTAAAGAGCTGTGAACGTAGGAGAGTGTTAACTGGATACTGCAGGCATGCACTGTGGACCGTGTTTGGTCTGTGGAGGAAGAGCTGCACTTTGGTTCACGGTGTGAACCCACCTGGCATGGGTGCAGCCAGGATGGCATTGCAACGTTGTCCTGAGCTATCCCAAGCTGATGGGTGCTGTTCATGTGTAGAGGAGTTGTTTCTGCCTCGTTGGAAACCACAGACACACTTTGATTTATCAGGGATTTCCTTCAGATGATGGGAAATCGAAGGAGCTGCTCAGGAGAAGGTTTTCCCTCTGGAGCTCCAAGGGCAGCCTGGAAGCATTGGCTGATGCTGTGGGGAGGTGGAGGGTGACTCTCCCTGGATGCTGGGCTCGGCTGGCAGGGTGGGCAGCGGCTGAAGGTGTCTCTCATGGGTCCCCTGAGTCCAAGGACCTGTCCCAGCCCCACACTGAGCCCTCTGCACTGAGGCAGGGTGGTCAGGTGGGGTAGGGACGTCCCCGACCCAGCACCCTGCAAGGCTCATGCACCTGGCCCCACCACGTGCCTTCACTGGGACCAGTGGCAGCAAACAGCCACGGCAACCCAGTACTGCTGGTGTAAAAATAATACCTCAGGAGGAATAAACAAGTTATTTTTGTGTATTAGGGGTGGCCATGCAGAGCTGACTCAGGGCCTTGCCTTTCTTATTCAGACATCCTGAGCGTTTAGACCAGCTTGAGGCACTTCCCTTGGTGTTGGGAGGGTGGGATGGTGCCAGTTGGGCCTGGGAGGTGTCAGTGCCCCGAGAGGGGCTGCTGGCTGCCAGGCAGTGCTGCTGTGTCACAGAGCAGTGGACATCCGAGTGCCAGGTCGTCAGGTCCCACAGCACCATGGGCGGGTCCTGCCAGAGCCGCTGCCCGCTCGGGTGGTGCTTGTGCCCAGGTACAATAAATTACACGGCATTGCAACAAGTGGTGAGGGAAACTTGATTTGGAAGCAGACAGGGTCAGAGTAGTAGGAAATGAATAGTGCATGGCAGAGATTGGGTGTGAAAACTGACACATAAATGTCACAGCATGAAAAATAGTTTCTCATATGTAGAATTAAACCACTTGTGACCCCCCCAGGCTACAGCAGGGCTGGGTATGCCAGGGAAAGAGCATCTCTCTTCTGTTTTACTTTTTCATGGCACTTTATCATGATAACAAGTATTAATTTTAATTGTTTTACTTTGCACATGCTGAATTCTGTCAATTACTGAATTCCAGGGCACCGTACCCATTAGGCTTCATGGGTTTTATGGTGGTGACACATGCAGAAAAAAAGGCCAAGGCTAACAGTTCTACTTAGGTGATAATTATGACATGGTAGAGAGTAAAAGGAGAAGAGCTGTGTTTGTTGTCTTGCACATTTAAGGAAAGATGCAAGGCTAGTTTTCTGTCAGCCTAATCTTTATCTTTTAATGATTGTTCTTTGATATTCCCTTCAAACCAGACAGTATGAGCTTTAAAAAAAAACTCAAAGTGACCAGAGGTATTTCCTTTTCAGCCAACAGAAGCGAAGAGGAAAGATGTGGGATATGAAGGTGCCTTGGGGTGGGATGTGGTGGTCCCTGGCAGGGGCACACAGCAGTGCCCTTTGAGGGGGGAACTTGACAGTGTCTAGAGGGAACGTGGCAGTGCCCTGGGGCGGGCACAACAGCGCCGGGGGCTGTTGCTGATCTGGGGGTGCCTTTGGGCATGATGCTCCTGTGTTGCCCTCATAGGTGAATGTGGCTGGGTTTGTTAATTCCTCTTGAATTGCTGATTAAGTCGTGCAGAATCTCGCTGCCGTGGATCTCTTGTTCATTGCAGTGCTGTCAGGCTGTGGGAGGGCTGGAATTGTCTGCTCGCAGCCCAGGAGGGGTGAGATGTGTGAGGAGCTGGGTTTCCCACTGACCGTGGGGCCGGTGGTGTTGCTCACTAATTACTGATTCATTAGCGTAGGAGTGCTCAGAGCAGCCCCTGCCAGTGCCAGCCCCGGCAGCGCAGTAGAGTCATCACACAGTGACACTCGTCAGCTCGGCTGGGTGTGCAGGCCAGCTGCTCTCTGCATCTTGCTCCCAGTGGGAGTACAGGTACAGTAGATACCTGCTTTGTCGCTGTGCGTGTGCCTGCCACCACAGGTATGGTTCTGTGGACTCCAGCAGTCCCTGCCCACTGGGCTGAGGGCACATTGGGGTGCGGAACCGGGGTCATATGAGCGGCTGTGCTCTGGGGGTGGACTGTGTGCCATGGGGGCTCAGGGGTGCAGGAGCATGTGCCTGTCCCAGGAACGTGTGCCAGCCTGGCATGGGCTACTGCTCACACTGCTGCTTTCTGCCACTGGTCCTGGGGAGCTGCGCTGACTGATTTTGAAGGGGTGTTTTGTAGGAAATCACTGTCTTGTCAAAAGTTCCCTCTTGTGGAAAACAGGTGGAATTTTTTCTTAGATGTTGTTAAAGATTCCCTGGGGGGGGGGGGTATTGTTTGTTTTTTTTGGTTTGTTTGGTTTTTTTTTCCAAAAGATAAATTCTTCAACTTTAATTAGTTCCTAAAGTTCTTGTTGGACAGGGGCAGTGCTTTCTGCCTTAAGTGCATTTGTGGGTTTGTCCTTTCAGTCACAGTGGGATTCTGGCTGGAAGAGGCATCCACTGGCCTGACATGTCCCATTACTGGAAGCTCTGAGTGGTTTTCCTTCCAGCCCTGTGTGAGCTTCTCTTGTTCTTCGGGTTTGCAAGGCAGGACATCACTGGCTGGTTCCCCTCACACCTCCAGTCAGTGGCACTGTGGTGGTGACAGCCGTGCACCAAACACAGACCTTCACTGTCAAACCTGTGGGTCACCCCATGCTGCTCTAAGGGGCTCGATACCCACCTTTTACCTGCTGTGACAGACGTTAGTGGTCCATCAGCCCCCCATGGAAATTGATCTCCAGGCTTAGTGTTTTGTGGTGCAGCAACATCAGACTAAACTGCTTTGGAACTCCGGTGCCATGAGAGTGACGTGCACCCTGCCTACTGCAGCAGCCTGTCCTGGTGTGCTGTATTGGCCTCTCTTTTGTTTTACTACTGAATGGACTCAATGGCCTTAATTTGTTTATCATGTAAGCAAACAGTATAGGAAAGCCAGAAGTGTCAAATTTTTGGTTGCCAGAGGCAGAACTTGGTGTCAGCTGCCAAAGGGAGCCTGGCTGTGGGTATGGCACCCACACAAGTCTTCCTGCTGCTGTGAAAGGCTGCGGGTTCTGTAATGCCCAAGAGCCTCTGTCCCAGTCCTGACAGCTCTCCTCATCCCCTCCATAGCCACTGCTCTGGGTTATTTTGGCAGTACTGGAGGTGTGCGGTAGTTAGTAGAAAGGTTTGGGTGTGATCAAGCAGTATGTTTCCATCTTGGGCAGTTTATTGTGTTGTAAAATGTCTCTTACACGTGTGGGGTCATGGACCTGGAGCTGTTTGCTTTCCTGAAAGTCAGGTCACTTCTCCGTGCTCCTTTCAGGGATTTCACAGGATGCCCTGTAGCCCAAGGGTTTTCCACCAGTGGAGTGCGCCGGGTTTGTTTTGTCAGGTGCCAGCCAGCCCTCACAGAACCACACATTAGCAGCAGAGCGCGTGGCTCAGCAGAGACTTCAGCGTGGCATTGCTGAAAGGGAGTCAAGATAATTTCTCATGCTGCTAATTCAAACTTGTGATCCTTTGTATACTCTTGGAGAAAGTTCTTCATGCTGAGAAAGCAGCTGTTGGCTTTTCCAGGTGCAAACAGTCACTGCTTCCCACAGTGCCAATAACCTGCTCTGGTACCTGTGCACAGGTACCTGTGCTGTTGCTGTTCACCTGGGCAGGGTTCACTGTCTGCTTTCCACATTCCAAGGAAAGTGGCATCTCTGGGCAGAGCTCAGGGGATTCATTTGAAATCATATCTCCAGGCTTTGGTATTGATCCCCTGAACAGTTCCCATTTGAGTGGGTGACCTTCATTTCAGGGAAATGTTTTATTTATCTGTAAGGACAGGTACAGGCAAATTTCTTCTTTCAGCAGAAATTCTTCCCTGTGAGGGTGGTGAGTCTGGTGAGGCCCTGGCACAGGGTGCCCAGAGCAGCTGTGGCTGCCCCTGGATCTCTAGAAGTGTCCAAGGCCAGGTTGGATGGGGCTTGGAGCAGCCTGGGACAGTGGAAGGTGTCCCTGCTCATGGCACGAGGATTGGAACTGGGTGATCTTTAAGGTTACTTTCAACCCTAACAAGTCTGTGATTCTGTGATTCTATGAAATTTTTCTTTTAGAGCTTTTCCTCTCAGAGTGCTTTGTTTCATTTATGCTCAGTTGTAAACTCAAATCCTATTTCAAAATGAAGTTTAATAAACTTCCCAAATTTCAGTCAGAATTTATCATTTAACTTCCCTTGAATAAAATAATATTTTAATAATTACTTTCCCCACCAGTGTTAGGGAATTCATTATTTTTCAGTCAGTAACATATTTGCCTGACAAATGTATTCCAACTGTATTTAAATTCTATTTAAAACAGCATGTCAAGATGCCGTACTTGGCAAATCAAGGGAAAAATACACCTAAAAGGATAACAAGAAAATAGGGAAAGGTATAATTCTTAGGTAAACTCTGCCAATAAAAACCCCAGACGTGTGTGTTGGCATTTCAGGATACGATTCCAGCAGTGATTTCCAGTGTCTGGGGTGTGGGACTGCAGTTCTCAGTAATGCTTTTAGAGCAGCCTCTCTCCCATAAAAATCCAGACATAAAAACTGACAGCCATTGACCTTCAGCCTGCCGGAGGAGGCCTTTGGTGTGCTGTTGGGCAGCAGAGAACAATTTATCGAGGTGACGTTAATTTTTGTTATTCAGCACTGCCCTCAGCCATAACCGCGCGGCTGGCAGCGCCCGCCCGCTGACGTCTGCACCAGAGCATTGCAGTCCCTGTCCTTGCGTCACCTGCGGCCTCAGCCCTCTGCAGCCAAGGTGTTCCGTGGGCGGGGGTGGATCAGAACCTCCCGAGATTTCAGTGGGCCATTTGCTCAAGCATAACCTTCCAGGGCAGCCAGTGGGAGGTTTCAGAAGGAGTTAAACACCACCACTGTCAAAATACACTGGTGAAAGTCCTGGGTGTTGCGAGGGATAAGAGTGCATCAAACTTAAGGGATTGCTTCTCTTCCCCACTCTTCCAGCTAGTCCTTGTTTGGGAGCTTGTGTACCCCAAGCCCTTGTACACATCTGGAAGGGGTCGCTCTGTCCCTGGTCACATCCAGCTGCAGATGGGGGATGCGGGTCCTATCAGAAGAGCCATGTGTCTTGTCTGATGGGGCAGGGGGTAACACCAGGCTGGGGGTACGCTGTGGCCATGGGCATCTCCGGGAGCTAAAGGCACCCGTCAGGGTGCCCAGGCTGGGGTCCCTGTGCAGTGGGTGCCCATGATGGGCTCAGTCCTGAGCTCTGTGCAGAAGGATCAGCACAAGGATGGCGCCTCACCCCTCTCCTGCTGCTCGTTTGCCTTTTCTGTTCCAGGGCAAATTTCTTGTGAAGATTCTGTGTAGTGCTCTATGTCATGCCTGTGCAATTTGGGGAAGAGCTTTATAACTGGAGCAGCAGAGTGGCACCACTCCTGCCACAGAGGCACAGCTGGGCTGTCCCACCTCATGTCCCACCTGCAGCCAAGCACAGAGGCAGCAGCAGGGGATGGCGATTTCTCTCTTGAAATCAGAAAAGCGAGATGTTATTTTTAAACTACAGAAATTCCATTTAAATATGGTCCCACTAATGAGGAATCATCCTGCACAGCTACACGTGAGTGAGAGCACCAGTGACCCAGGTGAGTCACCTGCCACCACCTCCCTGTGCACCAGGCACGAGAGGCTGAAAATGCCACTGTGCTGCAAAACCAGATGAAAGCATTTATATCTCTGGGGTATTTTACCTGTGCAAATACCTGCCTCAGAACTCAAGTTTGATAAGTAATAAGAATACTCTGCTTGAGCCAGTGAGACAGTGAAGCGCGTGCCCTGGGCAGCAGTGACAGGGACAGTGGGAACAGCCCTGCAGCCAGTCAGGGCAGGTGCTGAACCACTTTTAAGTTACATCAATGATATAAAAAAATCCATGAGGACATACATGGTGCCCTCCCTCATGTGGGATTCCCTTTTTAAATTTGCCGTAAATAGCGCTGACCTGTTCCAGCGGCTCTGCTGAACAAGGGCCGTGTCCTTTTTGTTTGTTCCTCCAGTTTAGATGCAGCGTTTGACAACATGCCCACTTTCTGCCATACCACCAAATACACTAAACAAATCATAAGCCTGAAAATATTAAATATTAATTATTCTGCAGCACACCCATTAAACAGTTGCAATGACAGACCTTATGCTCACAGCTGGTTTCAGTCATTCCCTTGGAACTGCTGAGAGCCTGAGAGCGGCAGCAGGAGGCAGAGGGGCTGGTTTCAGATGGAGTCACTGGCAGGGGATTAAAGCTGTGAGCAGGAGAGTGGATCACAGCAACCCTGGTATCTGCTCAGCACCGCACTGTTCCGGCCCTTCCGCTGGGCACTGCAGGACTCTGCACCGATAAACAGATTAAATCTCCCATGTGCTTGACTTGATCTGGACATAAAGGCATTCATTCTCCTCTTAAATTGTGAGTTATTACACGCTTGAGTGAGGATCGTGTGGATTACTAGAGATTGCTCTAAAAGGATTTGGTGGCGTTGGAAGTTCAAGGAGCAGCTGGAGCTCTCGCTGGGAACAGCTCGTGGTTCCCAATGGTGCTGTGACCCACGTGCTGCCCCTTGGGCTGGGGGGAGGCTGCTCTTTCTGTACCTGCTTGGAAAAACGTAATTCCCTCGTGTCCTGGGATACAGGACTGGCTGGGGGCAGGTGGAGGGGTGCTTGGGAGAAACGTAGTATTGCTCAGTTGCAGGCTGCAGGGTTTGTGTGTCCTGGAGTGTCCTGATGGATTGATACATACATACACTGTGTCTATATAGACATGTGGATATACAAATATTTGTAATAATACCAAGATCAACCACAAATTGTATTGAATATTTATGTAAATTTTTAAATACATAAATATAAATAAAATTTATAAAAGTTAAATAATTTATATAAATACTTGTACATCCATATGTGGTTGATGCATTTGCTAATGCTGTTATGAAATGAGAATTGGGGGTATCCCAGCAGCCACCTTACCCAGGGTCAGAGTGGCTAGGGCTGGACAGGTGCTCAGCTGACATCGCTATGGGTGCAAGGAAAAGTGGCACAGCTGTGAATATCCCCATCTGCATCCCTGTCCCCATCCCCATGCCGCTGTTCTGGCACTGGGGATCATTCTGTGCTTCCTCGGGGCTGAGGAGGAGGAGGGACCCGCAGACGGCAGGAGCAGCGGGGAGGGTTTTGCTGCTGAGCTGGTGTCTTTCCTTCTGTTTAGTGCTGGCAGTCTGCTTGCCCTGTTTGCTTTTTTCTTTCTTTTTTTAAATCCCGTTGTATTTCATGGCAGTAGGACAGCTCCCGTAGGAGTGCTATTAGCTGTGCAAGCCAAATGATCCATTAGAGGGGTTGAGGCTTTTATGTACAAGCATCACGCACAAACACGTCATTAAGTGGTCACTCTGGTGTGTTTTCATACGAAAGGATTCACTTAAAAGTGTCTACAGAGTGCTGCCATCAGTATCCCTGTGCCACAGCAGCAGCCCTGGAGGGAGCTGAGGGGGCTTCACAGGGGAGATGCCCTCACTTCCTTCCCCTGGAGGTGTGTTTTCCCCCAGCTGGCATTCTGCTTGCTCATGAGAGTTGTTTGGGAGTGTCCAAGCCCGCAGCACCTCCATGGCAGGCTGTGAGCTGGGGGGGCTGCAGGGCCCGGCAGGCGAGCACCGCTCCCAGCTCTGGGTTTGGCCCTGGACCAGCCGCTGGGTACGGTGTGGGACCAGCTCTGGGGAGAGGCACCTGTGGTCCCACAGCATCGGGCAGCGGCAGAGCTGGGGTGCAGGGACCCCTCCAACAGGTGTTAGGCGTGTTTCCAAACAGGCTGTGCATTCAGCTTTGTGTAGAGCCTCAGTGATTGCAGTCCTGCCTCTGACTGGCTTCAGAGGTGTAAGCGCAGCCACTGACTCGTGGGATTGCAGGCTGCGTGCTTCAAGGCAGTCAGAGAGGCCCTGTAATATATTAAAAAAGTTTCTCTGAATGTGGCAGGCAGCCTCAACACGAAGTGCCTGCAAACAGTTTGTTTTTAAAAAGGAAACCATGGCTTACATGGAGTTAAATGTTTTCCTGTAAAACACATGGGCATCAGGATAAATAGTTTTACCATTTACAGGCAATAGTTGATGGTATGTAGCAGCCATTCTCCTGCTCGGGTTCAAACGCCCGGGTCAGGAGGAATTTGTACTCCCTAACAGAGGGAGGTGTTTGTGTGTTTGTTTTGCATCAGAAGCATTCCGTGTGTTCCAGCTGCGCTGTTGAGCTGTGGCTGCTGGATCTCCAGCTTCGGCATCCTCAGCACAGGGGGACCAGCCCCAGGCAAACCCGGGCCAAGGGAGTGCCGGCAGAGCAGCCACAGCTCCAGCAGCAGCCAGTCGGTACCACAGCACCGTCAGAACACCCAAAAGTGTTTGAAGTGACTGAAAATTATGTCAGTCATTAATAGTTGCTACATAGTGATGGGGTAGTGCGTGTTCACGCAGGGTAGGTGGGATGCAGCACTCACTGGAGTCTCTGCTGGCCACAAGGAGATTTTTCTTTTGTCTTTAGGAGGTAGCCTGTTAAATGTTAGAGGGTTGTAGGTCTGACTACGAATAGCTACTTAAAATTACAGAATCACAGGCTCAAACATTGGTTTGGGTTGGAAGGGACCTTAAAGCTCATCTTGTTCCACCTCTCTGCCATGGGAAGGGAGCTTTCCACTACACCAGGTTGCTCCAAGCCCTGTCCAGCCTGGCCTCGAACACTGCCAGGGGTGGACATTCATCCATCTCTCAGGGCTCTGCTGGCATAGAAATGCTCCAGGGAGCCCCCTCCAAGTGCTGCAGGTGGTTACAGGCCATGGTAGTTGCCCAAGACTGTCAGCAGAAATTGCAGCTGCTTCTGTTCCGTGCTTTCATGTTTATAAGCCAGATTCTTTGCATCCTGAGGCCTGGAAGTTCTCTTCTGGATTCAATGGTAGCAACAATGGCAGCAGTGCTGCATGCAGGATCACAGATTTAACCATCAGCTCACACGTTTGCTTGAAATCCAGAGCAGCCCCATGGGGCTGCTGTTTGTTTCACTTCAGTTTGAGTTTGGAATAGGTGGAAGCAGAGTTTAGGCCACCGTGTTTTCCTGGGGCACTGAAAGGCTGGTTTTACCTGGTGCAGAGGGTGCCCCACACACATTTCCATCAACGTGGGGGTTTGGCGCTGGCTGCGGGCAGAGGCAGTTCCTGGTGCTGTCACAGGGATCCTGCGTCTTAAACTCTGTCGCTACACAACAACTTTTAATTGGAAATTAATTTGGCTCCAGGGCATCCTGAGCAACAATGTATACTATGAATTTGAGTAGAAAGGTTGTTGCATCAGTGTGGTTGAGGTGATCAGCACCCATTGGTGTCCGCACAGCACCAGGCTCCACACTCCTGCTTGAGCCGTGCCAGCGAGAAGGGCGGCTCTGCCTGCAGTGGTGGGGCTGGCACTGGGACCTTGGGGAGAGCCAGGGGTTTACTCAAGAGACCTCAGGGAGAGCCAGGGGTTATTCCAGTGATGTCTCTGCATGCAGTGAGCAGCACGTTCCTGCTCTTGACTCTCTTGCCCTGGACTTCTATGGAGATGCTTTCATGGCACGGTGTTGGTGCATTGATGGAAACCAAGAAGCTTTCCCGTTGTCCCTTGAGCAGTAGTTGGTGTGGGAACTCGCAGAGAGGGGCGCTGCCAGTGCTGGGGAGCTCGCGTTGTGCTACTGCAGTGATACAAAAATAGCGTAAATAAACAGACCCAGCGGGCTGGTGCAGCTCGGAGCAGAGGCTTTCCCAGAGCAGCTGCATTTCTGGCAGCCGTGCGACCCTCAGGTGCGCAGAGGGCGCCGGGGTCACCTCACCCGGCAGCGCAGGAGCTCCTGTGCAGCCGGACAGGTTGCCCTGGGCAATGTGGGATCAGCGCCGGCCGGGGGGCAGGCAGTGAGGGGCACACCGTGGCCTGCTGGCTCTGAGTGCTTGTCGTGGGTTTGTGCTGCTGCAGGAGGATGACCTCAAGCAGTGACTGCAGGATTGCTGAGCTCCATGTGCGCTCCCGTGTTTGTCTGTGACAGCAGTAACTGGGATCTTTGTTTAGACTCTGTCCGTACAAAATCCTCCTGTGTTTCTGCTTTGGCTGAGCTCGATCTGATGATGCTCCCCAAACCTCCAGCCCCTCCTGCAGAGCATGGCCTCTCTCCAGAACCGTGGGCTGCGTCCCAGCACTGTCAGTGTGTGACCAGCGGACAGGAGCAGGAACGCGCACTCAGCACTGCTCTGGCCAACGGGGTGGGACCGCGCGTGTCCCCGCGGCTGTGGGTGTCCCCGTCCCAGCCCAGAACCCCTCGGGGTGGTAGAGCAACGCTGACAACAGCGGCAGGTATCCTGCTGCCCACCGTGTGTCCCTGGGGAAGGAGCCAAGCGCAGGGTAAGCCCAGCCTGAGGTTCAGGGGTGCTGGTGGGGTGGTGGGCTCCCAGGCTCCTTCTGGGCGAGGAGCTGGGTGTTGCACTGGGTGACAGCACGGTGGGATGCTCTCGGTCCTCCCTGCCTGCTCCACCCCAGGAGCACTCAGGGTGGCGAGTCTGCTCGCAGAGTCTCCAAGGGCATCAGGGCCCTGGCAGTGCCCTGTGTGGGGCAGACAGAGCTCCCACGAGTCCCTCTCCCTGGGGTCCTGACAGGTCAGGTCATGCCCGGAGAAGAAACAGCCCTGTGAGAGCAGTTTGCTAATTAGATCTAATTTACTGCATCACCAGGCTGTGCTTTCCAAGAAAATTCTAGGCTGAAGTGCACCAGCATGATGAGTTTGCTGCTCTTCTGTTTTGTGGCAGATCAGATGGTGTTTCTGAGGAGGTGTTGGTAAATAATTAGTTTGAATTTGAATTAGTTCAAAGATTAGGTGGATACTGAAAGCTGTGGATGTTTGCAAGCTCTTAAAATCGTTTTGAGGGCCTAACAGCTACTCCAGGTCAGGCCCCTGCCTTTCAGCCCTGGATGCAGATACCTGCACTAAGCCCTGGAGCATGTGCGAAATTGGGGTTCACACACACCCCACTGCAGCAGAGGCAGAAGGCAGCAGTGCCAGGACAGAGATACTTGGGTCACAGGAACAGGAGCAGCACCCCAGCCTCAAATTCTTGTTAATTGGCTACTCATATCTGCTGATACTTCCTTTAAATATTCCCTCAAGGAAAAAATAAAAATTGTTAGTATCCGCATCACCTGAGCCATAGCTGCAGCCGGTAAAGGAGCTTGCAGTCTCAGAAGGGAATCCCGAGAAAGCTTTTCCATTATTAAATATGCAATCAGGGTATTTTCTGGAGATTATTATCAGAGAGCAAAAATTGCGGTTGTATTCCTAACATTTAGTGTGGGATGTTAAAAGAAGGGCGTGCTGTGCTTCCCCGAAAACTGGTGTTGTGGGGAAGAGCCTGGTGGTGACCACACAGAAATGGGCTCACTCCTGTTTACCTCTGTGCAGGTCTGAAAAACCCAGGTGTACTGTCACGATCCAACACACTTGTCAGAGGATCCAAGTCTTCTAGAAATACCCTGTATTTTCAGAATGCAGAATTTTGGGAGTGATTTTTCCAAGGCAGGATTGGTCAGTTTCTTTTGTCTGAGTTTTCCATAATTCTGTAAGTGTTCACACAAAGTGCCTTGTGCTTTGTGGGGAATAAAGCCCTGGTGCGTAGCTGGGAATGCTTCTGCCCTGTGGGAAGGTGCCTGGGGACAGGTACATGTTCCTGCTCCCCTGAAGGCAAGGGGAAAAATCCTCCCAGTCCGACTCCTGATCACCAGACCATGCTGAGCCTCGTGCTGCACCTGATGAGGTGTCACAGGAGGCTGAGCACAGCAAGGTCAGGCACATCCTGCTCCCAGCCAGAGTGGGTGGCATTTCTTCATTTCTGACAGTGAAAGTGAGCCGTACAGAGTAGGAAACAAATCCATGTATTAAACACAAAAAAAACCAATGGAGAGGCTGCATGAGGTTAAAAGATTTACTGGTGCAAGGGGAGAGCAAAGCAAATGTGTGTGTGCTTGCTGCCATGCTTCAAATAAGAGTGAAAAGTTTGTGTGGCAGCTGCTGCAGGCACGGTGCTGTCTGAGTAGTCGGGGGGGCTGGCGCTGAGCTCCGCCGGGCGCTGCCTGACACTGCTGAGCCCCGAGTGGGGCAGAGCACCACGTGAGAGTGGCTGGGACGCCGAGGGACACAGCTGGCCCTCTGCCCCTCACTCTGCTGGCCTCGAGGGCCTCTGCTGAGGGGCATGCTGGGGAGCCTCGGGAGCATTTCTCCTAAGTTTTAGTGCAGCAGGATTGTGTTAATCCCCCAGTGTGCTGGTGCAGCCCATGGGGACACTGCAACACCCACTGCCGCCTCTGAATTTACTCACTTAAAATATTCCTTTTGTAATGATTTGGAAGAGGGTTCAGAAAAGGTTCAGGGAGATGAAAATCTGCCTTGAACTCTGCTGACTGCAGTTAGCAGGATCCAGTGACAAGGTAATTAGGAGCTGCTCGCTGCAGGGTCAGGGGGATGAATGCTGCCCGTGTTCTGGTGAGATCTGTGACGGTGGTTTCCAGCCTGCCGTTTCCAGCTCCTGGGCGCTCTGTGGACCATTTGTAAAGGTCCATGGAGTAAAAGTGAGGCAAGAAACCCTGCTCCCAGACAGACAAGTCTGCATTTCTTTTGGGAAAGTCGCTAAGGTCTGTAAATTAAAAAAGATTGAAGGTTAAAGGTGCCCTGGGCTCCAGAGCTACATGCAAACGAGGAGGATGTGTTTTCATAGTATCTGGTGATAGCTAAGCATAAGCACCATTTACCTGGGGCTGTGGTATATTCTGGTAGTCTTTAACTCTAAGTAAATAGCTTTCCTTAAAGACCATCTCCTAGGTGGATAGAAATGCTAGTCTCAGTGGGGAAGCAGCGAGGCTCCTTGTTTCCTGGGAGCCAGAGGACATTGCATTAGATCACAAGAATGATTTTTTATAGCTTTAAAGCATTTGGGTGTATGAAGTACATTAAGTGGTTGGGGTGTACAGCACGTACTGCCAGGCTTTGGATCTCATCCAGAGAGTTGTGGATCAGCCTAAACCCCAGCGCTGAAATAAGGACATTGAGTTTAATCTGGATTTCAGAATCAGGTTGGTTAACTGCTCCTTTGATTCCAGGCACATATGTTGTAGTTCCATGTTACTCATTTAGCAGTAATTGGCTCTTTTACATTGTGCTCATGGAAGATCTCATTTTCCAGGTATCTGGTAAATGTGTCAGCATGCCCCATGTCCTCAGGGGTAACAACATCTAATATGGGGTTAGTGTTGAGAGAAAAACTGACTTAATTATAACTGTCCCAGGCCTTTACCTGCCAGTGCACACAGGGGTGAAATGCTTTCGGGGGCTTGGGGATGCTGAAATGAGTTGGTTTAGGTGTTAAAGGAGAGAACTGGAGGTCATTTTCCCAAAACCACCCCCAGGGCTGAGAGCTGCCTTCCCCGAGTGAAGGTTGCTGGGTGCCAGACTGGTGGGAGATGTCCCACGTGTCCTTTCAGCCGGTCCAGCCCAGGCTGTGCTGGCCCCTGTGCAGGTCTGGCCGCTGCTGACTGGGATATCCGGTGCCAGCTTTGGTCCCCATGGCAGGGACGGGGCAGCCCTCTGGCACTGGGGATGTCCAGGGTGCACCCACGGGTGGAAGAGCCACCAGCATATCCAGCTGTGTACAGATGTGCATCCACACTGTAAAACACTGCTGCAGTTAAAAGCACAGCGACTACAACTCTCCATAAGCACTGATCCCTGCTGCCACCTTTTCTGCTAATGAACTGTCTGGTTTTTACTGAAGTATCCAAGTCCTTGTTTGCTCTAGGAAGCTTCTTTCCCCTGTAACAAGACTTCCTCAGGCAGCACATGTTTTTTCCCTGTCTTATCTGCAGTTATTGTGCTCTTGGCTCTGTAGATGAGCTTTCTTCTCCATGCATTGCAGTCGTGGTCTCCACAATCTCCGTAAATGCTTTCCTTAACCATGGTGTGTTGCCTGAAGATACCCACAGAACTTTAGGTATTTTTCTTTGACCAAGTCTGTCTTCCTCTGCAGGATCAGATGTCAGCTGAATAACTATGAAAATGAGTTTTAAGATGGTTGGAGTGTCAGCAGGAGAGACAGACTGGGAGGGGAGCAGCAGCAAACTGTTTGTCCCACCCTTTAGGGGAGACAAAAATTATCCTACAAATTAGATCTCTGGGAGATTGTTTAACAAGGATAATCTTAACTTTCTGAGCAAAATTGCAGTGTAAGGTCAAGCTGTATTGAATCAATTTGTTTCCTGATAAAAACCGTTTCTTACTCAAACTAAGTTTGTCTTTTGCCTTGTCATTGTTCTTGTTTGGATTTATTTCAAAGATGAATGAGTAAAGAAAAAAAATGTAATTTTAGGAATCTCTGGTTTTTTTCAGAAAAGAATTTGATTGTCCTTTTTAGTTGGGTTCTTTAGTTTTTGGTTTTGCTATCCCTTTAGTGAAAGTACGGGCTTGGTGTTACAACTTTAAAGAAGTTCCCAGCAGAGGGGTCTGTGTTCCCCAGCAGAGGGGTCTGTGTTCCCCAGGAGGGGTCTGTGTTCCCCAGGAGGGGTCTGTGTTCCCCAGCAGAGGGGTCTGTGTTCCCCAGGAGGGGTCTGTGTTCCCCAGCAGAGGGGTCTGTGTTCCCCAGCAGAGGGGTCTCTCTCCCCTGATCCCTCTGCCCACACTCCGGGGCTGAGCACCTGTGTGAGCGGTGCCTTTGCTCCCGCTGGCCTTTGGCTTTAGAGGTTTTTCAAGCAGCTGGGGGCTTTGGGGCTAGTTCTCAGCAGTCACCCCTGTGCTTTGCTGGCCCCAGGGAGGTCCACCAGGGTCTGGGTGTGCATCGTGCACAGAGCTGTTGTTTATTGTTTCTGGTTGTCGATGGTTGTCGCACTGCTGAGCATCCTTTGATCCACGTTAAACTGGTGCATGAAATTTGTTTGCCACATTTGAATTCAGTGAAAAATTTACAAACGAGTCAGTTCTGGTTTTCCTGTTAGGTTTGCACAATCACAACGAAAATGCATCCTGTGGAGGAGGCTTCCCTCAAAGATGCTGGATTCCAGGTGTAGTGAAGCACAGAGAGGTGCTGGTTCCCTTCATGGAGCAGGAGCATGTCCCCAAGAGGAGGAACATGCTGTACTTCCAGAACAACTCATGGTCACTCATCTTCAGGAGCTTTAAAAAGAAACTGTTTCAGAGTTGTGCTGGGTTAACAAATGGCCCAGCAAAGCCAAGCCAGCAGCAGATAGAGGAACTGTCCGGCGGCTCTGGGCAGCATGTGACAGCCCTTCTCCCTCAGCCTGCAGCCTGCCTGTGTCTGCTTTAGCCCATGGCATAAGGAGCAAAGATGCAGCTTCTAATCCTACTGTGCCAATTCTCTTCTTCAGGGTCGATGTTCAAGGGAAAACTGCAAATATCTTCACCCACCACCCCACTTAAAAACGCAGCTGGAGATCAATGGCCGCAATAACCTGATTCAGCAGAAGAACATGGCCATGCTGGCCCAGCAGATGCAGCTCGCCAATGCCATGATGCCCGGAGCCCCGCTGCAGCCCGTGGTATGTGCACCCCAGGGTTCCCTCAGGGAGCTGAGGGCAGGCAGCACAGGCTTCCACACCAGGGAAATCCCACAAAGGTCGGGAATGGGGAGAGGAATCAGCTGCAGTGAAATGCTCCTCTGTATGTCTTTGTGTTGCTTAATTCTGCCTTGCCTGAAGTAATATTTTTATTTAATTTCAGTAGTCTTGGGTTAATTTAATTTATCTTCTGCAACTTATTTCTCAAAGTTTGGAAAGCGAGTGATCTCTGTGAGATTTTTGTTTCCTTTGCAGTATCATGCGCTCTAGGAAACTCCTGGCTTTGAGAAGATTCCCTTGAGTGAAGGGATGTTTTCCCTCACTCAAGGGAACTTTCCCAGAGAGTTGCTTGCTGGAATTGAGCTTTGGTTTAGGGGGAGTTAGGCTCAGCTTGACCATGGCTGTGCATCAGTCAGTATGAGCCCAGCAGGGAGCTGGGGTGGCTCTGTGCCCCGGCCCAGCAGTGGCTGGAGGACAGGGGGGTGTCCCCACTTAGGCCTGTGCAGCACATTGCGATGTGCCTGTGAGCTTCAGAGCAACACCAGGTGGCTCTGATAACATGCTGTTATTCTGCAGTGGTCAAAAGGCTGCAGGGTATTTGTATTGGTGTAAAATAAGCTCAATAGAAACTATATGGAGTGGTCTTTAATTTGGTGTACACAGACACACAGGTGTCTGTTTGAGTGTACTGGGCTGAAATCAAACATCAATATCTTATGTTACACACTAACAGACTGGTTATTTTAAAGTTCATTATTACATAGCTGATAACACAGTAATGGAAAGTGAAGTTAATTAATAGTGTATTTAAGAGTAATATTTAATTTCCTGTAATATTTGCCAGGTTGTTTTTCACTCACATGGATGAAGAATCATAAGCATTACAGAAATTATACCCCTTTACATAGCTCTCAAGTCTGTTTTCTCCAGTAATCCCTGCATGGTTTTGTTCATTATTTCCAATGTGTCTTGCTTCCAAACAATTCAGTCATTTCCTCAGGAATACAAAAACATGTGCTGTTCTGTGCTGTCTGCCTTAAATTGATATGAAACAGAGAAAGAGTTGTGTTAATTCTGTAGTTGTTTTTCCCTCTAAAAATTAGTTGGGGAAAAAAACCTAAATGCCTAGAGTAACTGCTTTATTTAGATAGTGAAAGACAAACACTCCTGGCTGAATTTTATTTGGCAGTTACACTGCATTTGGGGGCAGGAGAGTTGTTTAATCCTTGCTGCAGTGTAGCAGCTCTGTGTTGGGTTTTCACAGCATTATTTCAGCTCTACACCCAGTTACCTTCACACCACAAGGGCACTTGACTCTTTTTTGAAAACATGCAAACAAACAAAAAATCATATTTGCATGTGCTCTTTCTTCCACTGGTTTAATGTTTTACCCTAACTAAAGCATCTCCCTGATGCAGTGAGTGTCTGAGTATCTGCATGGCCAGCCTGTTGAATTCTGTAAAATTGAAGGATTGTGGCTATGTGAAACTCCGAGTTCCTGAGTCAGCTGTAGCTGCACCAGGGTCAGAAAAGCTTTGCCTGTGCCTGAAGTCAAGTGTGGTTGATGCTTTGTCAGGGCTCTCAGATGCCTTTTCCCTAAGAGCCAGCATTGTACCTGCTGTGGCCATGTCCCCGTGGTAGGCCTGGATTCTGTGTGACCCCACAGAGTGTCTGCCATTCATTATGGCATTGCTGGAGTGCAGATCCACCGGGAGTTTGCTACAGGAGCTGCCACATGCTGTGAGCGTGCAAGGGAGCTGGAGGAGGAGAACCAGCCGAGGCTGGTGGGGTTGCTTGTCCCGTGCTCTTGCTCACGTGCAGCAACTGCACAGGTGTTCCCCATGTCCCACAAACACAACAAATGCTCCTTCCCAGTTAGCAGCAGAAACTCACCTTGTTCAGCTCAAGGGGATGGCCACAGAGTTGTTATGGTGACAGCACAGCAAGCACAAATGTTAAGTGTCTGTTCCCTGTCTCCGATTGCAGCCAATGTTTTCTGTTGCACCGAGCTTAGCCACCAACGCGTCAGCCGCCTTCAACCCCTACCTGGGGCCCGTCTCTCCAGGCCTGGTCCCCGCTGAGATCCTGCCCACGGCCCCGATGCTGGTGACAGGAAACCCCGGGGTCCCAGTTCCTGCCGCTGCCGCCGCTGCTGCCCAGAAGCTGATGAGGACAGACAGGCTGGAGGTAGGAGCTGGGTGATGTAACTTACTCTCACAAGTGCTATCATTTATTTTGTCTTCTAGGTATGAAATACTTTTCTTGTGAAAGCAAATAATGCAGGTTTCACTTGGGCTGGTAATGTCATATCTTGATGACGGGTAAGAACGAGGAGTGACTGTACAGTAAGTTCAGCCTGGCATTCTGCTTCTGACCCTCCCTTGCAGAAAGAAATGGGAATATTTAGGAATGATCATGATGGCAGCAAGAGTGCCACAAAGCTGTTAGTGTGTGCCCAGAAGGTGTTAACATGGTGGGGGCACAGGCACTGAGCGCTTGGGAGAGGTGCAGCGCTTCAGCTGCTGGAGTGCAGGATGACTCGGCCTCTCTGGCTCTGACAGACGGTGCCCACGCTCCCCTGCCGGCCTCCCGCACCTGGCTTATCACCCTTGCTACAACCCTGACAAGTGTTGGTGCTCTTGAGCTGCTGCTCTCCCTTGCTCCAAATCTTTCTTATCTGAAAGGCCTGACAGTGTTTTCGGCACCTTATCGGTGCTGCATGGGCGGGGAGCCAGGGACGTGCGCCGACTGCCACGAGCTTGGGGCACAGCCCATGAGCACAGCCCATGGGCACAGCCTGAGAGAGAGCAGAGCCCGTGGGCACAGCCTGAGAGCACAGCCTGAGAGCACAGCCTGTGAGCATGGATCACAGCCTGAGAGCAGAGCCTGCGGGCACAGCCTGAAAGCAGAACCTGTGAGCAGAGCCTGCGGGCACAGCCTGGGAGCACAGCCTGAGAGCATGGATCACAGCCTGAGAGCAGAGCCTGTGGGCACAGCCTGGGAGCACAGCCTGAGAGCATGGATCACAGCCTGAGAGCAGAGCCTGTGAGCAGAGCCTGTGGGCACAGCCTGAGAGCAGAGCCTGAGAGCAGAGCCTGTGGGCACAGCCTGAGAGACAGCCTGAGAGCATGGATCACAGCCTGAGAGCAGAGCCCGTGGGTACAGCCACAAGCACAGATCGCAGCCCATGGGCACAGCCTGAGTGCAGGTGCTTGGCAGCCCTGCTTGGGTCTGGTGGTTAGAAGGCAGCGATGGGGGAGGCTGGGCAGCCAGGCTGCCCTGCTGTCACCCTGGTGTGTGCTGGACATGGCAGGGCGTGAGGGCACAAGGCCGCTGCCCCCTGCGCGGCTGCTGGTGCTCTCCCTTCTGGCAGCGGGTCTGGTCACTGAGCTCAGGGAGCACACTGGGAGGAGCAAGAAGGATCTTTGTTTTATGCAGCCCACTGTATTTGTAACTGTTCTTTCTGCCTGTGCATCTGCACTAACAGGATTAACTCTCCTTACAAGGGAAATTAATTCCTTTTCCTTAGCTGCATCCCTGGCTGAGGAGCTGCTGCTCAGAAGGGGTGAGCTGGGAGCAGTGTGGGGGGTCATCTGGCAGCCAGTGTTTCCCACTGCTACGGTCACTATTCTCAGAGCCCACATCACCACAGGTCACCTTCCTGTGGGATCACATCATTTCCCTTTTTAGAGATGTTTTCCCTGGGGGAAGCGTTCCCCAAAGCACGCTCAGGTTACAGGGGAGGCAGCTGTGCCGAGGTCTGAGCTGGCACACAGGTGGCTGGTTGGAATCACCCAGGGATGTTTTTCCCTTGAGGACTCTGTTTCATACACCTGCCAGAGGTGGATTAAAACCAAAATGCAATTAGGTAGATTCATAAATAAATCACAGTGGATTTGGAAATGAGTATGGAGAGGAGAATGCCAATGATGGGAACCCTTTGGGTTGTGCTGCCAAGATCAGCTGCTGTGATTTGTGCTTCCAGCCCTGCAGTGCCCCATGGGCTGGTCAGGCTGGGACATGAGGGCTCAAAAACATCCTGGTCATAAGCAGGATGTACCCATTGTCCCCAAGCACCCAGGGAAGCAGGAGCACCCCTTTGTGTGCACCTCCAGGGCAACCCCAGTGCTGGCTGCAGGCTGTGACCACTGCACAGGGAGCTAATGATGTCTGGGACTTCAGCGTACAGGATTTGGCCCTCTGGACGCTGCATTCTCTTGATATTGCTCTTCAGAGAAGTGATGCACTGCTGAGCCAAACTCCTCTGAATGAGGGGGAGATGCTAGAGTAGCACTCTCGGGGTCACAATACTGTTTTCCCTTTTGCAAATGCAGTTTAAACAGTGAAACATGTAGGTGAGAAGATAATTTGCAAATGCTTTCCAGTGCAGTGGTCATTTGATCTGGAGTATCCAAATTTAATATCCAAACACTAAACAAGCACGTCATTTTTATGAACAGCAAAACATTTGAATGTACTTTATAGGTTACAGAAATGCAGAACGAATTCTGGAGATTCTGCATGATCTGGCTATTACTTCCCAGAGGAGCCAGCAGTGTCTACCTGCTCTTCCAGGGAGCTGCTGCTGTGGGATTGCCATTTGTTATGGCATGATCAGAGCTTTATAAGGCTCCACTCACTCTCCCTTGGAATGAACTGTCCTGGAGAAAAATAACCACAATGATGTTAGCATCTAATCTTGGAGTATGATTGGTTCTGCTTAGAATTTTAAATATTTATTTTCAAGAGTTATGTACGCTGGCAGGAATTGAGTCAGCACACGTTCTGGGATACAGACCCAGGCTGTTCCCAAGCTGAAAGCTCTCAGTAGGCACACCTGGGGTTTTCAGGCAAACAGGCAGACACCACAGATCTGTCGGGCAGTGCTGTGTCTCCTGAATTAATGTGAGTCTTGGTAAATTAAGGTCGGTGACTGCTGCTAGCAGTGGGATTGCTTTCATCTGGATTTCATACCGACAGCATGCGGGTGTTGGTTGTCCAGTGCTTTCAGCCACTCCTGTAAGGAATCTGCATCTCAGGATGAAAATGTCATGGCTTGAGGCTTTTCCACAGCTTTCCTCACACTCCTCCCCTGCAGGAAATATCTTGAACAAAGTGTGGTTCTTCAGTGAACTGGAAAAGAAGCAAGAAGGACAGGGAAGTGAGAGAGAAAGGAATTGCTTAACGCTTTATCAAAAACAGCTGTTTCTGTTGGAATGCCATCATTTTCTATTAGAAGTGTTCCAAAGTCAGCAGTGACCACAGCCAAGCTGCTGTTTCCTGCTTGGTTCTTATATGCCATTTTTTGCCAGAAAGAAGCAACTTAGAAGTTCTTGGAGCTGGTCAGCTCTGGGTGATGAGGACTGTGACCAGTGAGGCCGTGTGTTCGAATGCTCTGAGTGTCCTGGATAACAGCACATCCATTTCCATTGGTTGTCTCAGATGCCAAGGAAGAGCCAGGAGGTGGGATGTGCTCTGGGAAGGGAAGGGTAGGGCTGGCCCTCCAGCCAAACTCTGCACAGTGCTGGGGTGAGGGAGAGGGACTCGGCCAAGGCTGGGAAGTGGCTGTGTCCCCACCCAGGTTGCACCTTGAGTCGCAGCGGGGCCATCACAGCAAACTCAGCCCAAAGCCCAAGCAAGGGAATACAGTGAGTCAGTGACACTGCAGCCCTCATGCAGCATTTTACAGCAGGCTGGAAATGTACCCATGCCTCTTCTGTTTATGTTTCCTAACAAACTGAGTTGAAAAATACGGTACTCATTACAGGGCTATTAATAAATAACTGAAAAAAGCTCTCCAGATCTGTAAGACTAGACAGCACATCATGCTTTTGTGCCTCTCTTTACTGAAGGAGATGAGTGATATATTGCAGCATGACCATGGCAAAAAGTAACCCCATTTCAAAGCTTGCTTTTAAATAAAGAAGAGTTGGAAGTGTTCTTGGTTGTTACCCTCACAGTGGTTGAAAAGACTGCTGGTCACACCAATTAGAAGGACCAGCAGTCCAGGGTTGTGTCTGGCTGCTCTGAGCCCTTGTCCCAAGATCAATTCAGGAGCACTGGTGGAAACCTTCTTCACCTTAGCGCAGCTACTGTGTGACAGCTCAGAAAACTTACCTGGACATGCCAAAGGTTATCTCTATCTGCCTATTGCAGTGTTCTGGTCATTCTTCTTTGGTTTTTAACTGGGACAAAATTAGTTCTTCTGTGGATGTACTCTCTCTCTCTATATATAGATGCTTTTATGTATACTTGCACTTATATGGGTTTGTACATATCATTTCTATGTTATTAATGGAGTAGTTCTTGCTTACACATGGAGTGGTCTTGAGACCTTGGTTTAGTGGACCACCAATACAAGACAAGGAGCAAAGACAGTCAGCTGCCTTTGGTTCATCCTTTTCTTCATCTTTGGAAGAAAAGGGTTCAGTTTACAGCTAGAACTGCAAATAATCAAAGGAAACTATACATTTCTGTCCATGTGGGAGGCCTTTGTTTGGGTAGAGGACACTGGTTCATGACCCAGGAAGTGTTCCTAGATAATGAAAGAGAACCTTCTTCCCTAGCCCTCCCTGTGTCGTGCTGGCTGGCATGTGTCACTGCAGGGGACTGGGCCAGGGAAGGGATCTGGCTGCAGGATTACCTGGCAGGCCGGTGGTTATTTTCCAGCTGAGGAATTTGCCTGAGCTGTTTCCGGCATGCTGCAGAATCCGTTCTGCAAGCCCTGAGCATGAGAGGCACAGGATGAGCAGGGGCTGGGCCCAGCTCATGTGGCTCTGCTGCAAATACACACCCAGAGTCAGTCACCACATGGAACAAGCCTATTAACAGGATCATGCAGGAATGACCCTGGACAAATGTTTTCACACCTGACCTGGTCCTGGTCCTGCAGCTGGGTCAGTTCATAACTGTAGAGGATGGGCAGGTGGCACTGGAAGTGGCACGAGGGTTAAACAGCAGCCAGAGGACTGGTGCGAAGGGAAACCAGACCACCACCAAATTTGGGTTATTGAAGGGATTGGAGCCAAGGTCCTTGAGGAAATACTGATGATCCAAGCTCACAGGCACCCACCTTGAACAGGACATTCCATCTACTAAAGGGTTTTATTTTTATGCTGACCCGGTTGCTTTTGTCCCTTCATTTCCTATGGCCTTTGGAAAACTGGAATGCTAAGTGTGTTTTGTTGGCAATCTGGGGAGAGCTGACCGTGACAGGAGCCCACATCAGTCTGTCAGACACAGGGCTTGCATATGTGGAGAGGGGGCTGGTGTGTGTCACGCTGGTGACAGAGCCCGTGTCTGCAGTGCTGGAGTGGCCGGGACCTGGGCTTCTGTGCAGGCTCGGGGACGGCTGGAGCCCACGGGACACCGCAGGGGCTGTCACCCAGGCAGCTGCAGCGTCTGACCCCTCCAGCTCTGTCTGGCTGCTGGCGTGTGACAGCAGGAGCAGGGGCCGCTCCGGCTGTGGCCGCTGCTGTTCCCCACCTCCCGTGGTTGCTCGGGGGGATGGCTGGGCAGCACAGGGGCTGTGCCACCACTGTGGGCTGCGGGTTGCTGTTCCCTGGCAGGCACCTGGATCATGGGGGCACATGGACACAGAGTGCCCGCCCAGTAGGGCTCTGTGGGGGCGATCACACACTGCCCACTCACTGTAATGAGCACATTGAGTGTGGTGACTCAGCACAGCCAGGTCACAGCCGGGCATGGCCGAGCACCTTGGGGTGCTTGGGTGGTGCCTGAGAGCCGCTGTGGTACATTTCAGGAGACAGAAACAGCCCCCATGGGTGGCTAAGTGGAGCCAGAATGATACCTCCTATGTGCTTGGCTTTGATCACGGTGGGGTTTCATGCTCCTTGACATCAGAATTGGCTCTGGAGAACCCAGTCTCTGCTGCCAGGTCCCTGAGCCCTCCACCCCACTGCAGTGCACCACCTGGGCCAGGCCCCCATCCTCGTGGTGCTCTCGCAGGCTTTCAGAAAGCTTGTCTCTGCTCCAAGCCGTGCCTGCAACACCCATCACCAAAACTAAGTGACTTTCTTTTCTGTGTCACAGGTATGTCGAGAGTACCAGCGCGGGAACTGCAACAGGGGAGAGAACGACTGCCGGTTCGCTCACCCTGCCGACAGCGCCATGATCGACACCAACGACAACACAGTCACCGTCTGCATGGATTACATCAAAGGGAGATGCTCCCGGGAAAAGTGCAAATATTTTCACCCTCCTGCACACCTGCAAGCCAAGATCAAGGCTGCCCAGTACCAGGTTAACCAAGCTGCAGCTGCCCAAGCAGCAGCGACTGCAGCTGCCATGGTGAGTGTGGGAACACTTCTGGACGTAGACATATGTTGAGGAGAGGCAGTGGTGGATGCGTGTTTGTCCTTGCTAAGGAGGGTGCGTGTGCTTGGGGACCCTGGTCACTACACAGTGCAGTGAGCTTTCTCAGCATGTGATGCCAGATTTGCTCTGAAGTAGTTCCAGACCATTGAGGTGTTTGACTAATTTTGCCTGCTGATGTACAGAGTGCCTGTGTGTACCTCTGTGTGTGCATACATGTGTGCGTGTCTGTATGTGTGGGCTACATGTGTATCTGGTTGGCTGTATGTCTGTGTGTGGCAGATGTGTATCTATCCAGCTGCACAGATAGATAAATCCATATTTAGTTTCTGTAAGTCCATGTCTGTAGAGGTGTAGTTTGAAGTGGATCTGACCGTGTTACTGCTGTCCGCATCCTGTGTCCCCGCGGGCTGGCGGTGGCTCTCCCGCGCGCTAGTGCAGGCCCGTAGCTGTAGCAGCCACATCTGGGTCCACTGAGGAGCTGGTTTGCTGGCAAGGTGAGGGCAGCACCGGGGGGCTGTGGTGGCGGAGGGTCCCGCCTGTGCTGAGCCCGTGGGTGTGGGAAGCAGAGCACAGCGGGGGAGGCAGGGCTGGCAGGGCGAGGCGGTGGCCACGGGCTCCCGGCGGGGTCCGACATGGGCAGGGAGCCGGTGGCCGGTGGTGGGAGCCCCTTTGCCGGTTCTGCGCGGCTGTGAGCCCCGTGCCCTGCCCGGTGGGGGCCAGGGTGGGGGCGGCCGTGGGCCCCCCCTGCTGCCCCGCTGCCCTGCCCGTCGGCCCCCCATGCATGCCTAGTCTTGTTACCGTTGTACACGGCATCCGGTGATTTGTTTTTATTTGTTTTTTCTCACCTCCCCAAATGCACTGCTGCCCCCATGACGCACCTCTGCTTGCTGTTTATGTTAATGCGCTTGACCCCACTGGCCATTGCCATCATGTGCTCGCTGCCTGCTAATTAAGACTCAGTCGGCTGTCAAATCACTGAAGCGACCCCTCGAGGCAACCTTTGACCTGGTACTATGACCTTTCACCTTTTAGCTTGGCATGTAGCTGTATCGTAGAGTCGAGTTTGGGGTTAATGTGTAGAAATGGAACATCCCGGTTTCCCTCCCCACGTCCCCGGCAAAGGGCGTGTGGGCGGCCAGGCCAGGCTGGGCGCCCTCCCTGCAGCCCCCGCCGCCCCCGCGCCCGCCGGCCCCTTCCCGTCCCGTCCCCTCCTGTCCCCATCCCCTCCCGTCCCTCCCGGGTGCCGGCGCAGGGGCGTTGGCATGGCTTCGTGGCGCGGAGGCGGCCGGGGCCAGCATGCGGCGCGCGCTCTGCATGCCCGGGCAGCGCTGGGGCCCAGGGACTGGGGTGTCACCACGGCCCCGCCATCCGCTCCGGACGGTGACTATTAACATGGCTTCTACGTGTGATCCTCATGGAGCTAGCAGTGCTGCTTCCCCAATGGCCTCGCTCCTGACCCAGCCCGAAGCTTTCCCGTAGTGTGGTACTGATGCCGGTGCCCATAGCGGCTGTCCCGCCGGTCCCTGTGCCGCTGTAATGGTAGGCAAATAGTGCTCCCTGGAAAGCTGTTCCCTCGCCTTTTATTTGGTAGTTCAGTGTGCTATGCCGCTTGCTTGCTCATGGAAAAACATGGTGCTGCCTGGTTATTTTGCCTTCTACTGATTTTTCTTTTTTTCCTTTTTCTCTCTCCTTTTCTCCTCCCTTTTTCCCCTCCCTCCCTCCCTCCCTCCCATCCTACTCCACACCCCACCCCACCCCTTTTTTTTTTTTTCTTTTTGTTACTGGACTTTATTTTTATACCCATCCACCATTCAGGGAATTCCTCAAGCTGTACTTCCCCCCTTACCAAAGAGGCCTGCGCTTGAAAAAACCAATGGTGCCACCGCAGTCTTTAACACTGGTATCTTCCAATACCAGCAAGCTCTTGCCAACATGCAGTTACAGCAGCATACAGCCTTTCTCCCACCAGGTAAGTGCTTCACTGGTGCCTTTTCAGGGGAGGGAGAAGGGGGAGTTCTGGAAAAAGCACAGCAGGAAACAGCTGTTTGTTGCTGGTGGCAAATGTGGTGTGTGCTGGAGGCCGCTGGTGCCGCACAGGCAGCCCCTCCGGCCCATGGCACAGCAGTGCCCCATGCCCGTGGGCAGAGGAGGGGCTGGCTGTGGGAACGCTGCCTTCTCTCTGCTCCTTGCGGAAGCTGGGTGGGTGTTTTCCAGTCTAACACAAAATCAGCATCATGCTCTGTCACCCTAAATCAGAATTTTAAATCTCCTCTGTCCTTCCTCTTTCCCTGGATTAACTGCTCTTCCTTCCTCATCCCTAAGCTGTTGTGCTTGTTTCTCTGTAAGACCCCTTGGCCTTGGCAGTGGTGGCTCCGAGTCACACACACAAAGGGGTTGATTTCAACAAGGTGCAGTGATCCCAGGAGGCACAGGCAGTGTCACAGGTGGAGAATCACAAACCTACACAAGAAGTCACAGTTTGGGCCTCTACCACTGATGTCTCAGGGCTGGTCTTGGACTGAGTAAAGCCAAGTGCTTGTTCTCAGCCAAGAGTG
Source organism: Corvus kubaryi (assembly GCF_017639235.1). Lineage (NCBI taxonomy): Eukaryota > Metazoa > Chordata > Aves > Passeriformes > Corvidae > Corvus > Corvus kubaryi. Next base: position 20,999,002 of record NW_024581136.1, on the reverse strand, counting down.
ATCAGCTCTACACTTGTCCTGGTGTAATTGCTGAAGAGTTGATGCCTGTTCTATGTACCAAGCAGAAATCCCTTCGGAGGACTAGTGATGGGACATAAAGTTGGAATATATGCTTTGGTTCTGCCGATGGCACTGCATGAGAAATGATATCTAGTATGTCCCGGGAGCTTCTGCCCTTAATTACACAGCTGAGGTTGTTTGTTACACCTGAACCCACACTAAAGCAGCACCAGCATTCCAGGAGGTGTGCAGAGCCCAGCTGATAGATCTGTACAAAAATGGGAAAGAGTCTGTGAGGACAGCCCTTCATCATGCCGACTGGGAAGGGGAAGAAATATGGCTCATCAGTCTTTGCCCAAAAATTTAAAGGATTTTATCCTAAACATTTTTGGCAAGTATGTTCCCAGGAATTCAGTATAATGCCCTTTACTGTTCTGTCTTGATCTGGCATACAACCTACCTGTGTACTTTAAATGTCACAAAAATCAGTTTCATGATCTAGTGCATTTTAATAATGCAAAAATGCATTGCAGCCAGTGAAATGTATCAGTAAATGTTACAAAGCTTGCTGGAGACAATAGGAAGATGGGTTGAGTAAGCTGTAGGTCAGATCTCTAGCCCACATATTAAAATCCATATAAAAATGCGTATGTGATCATGGACTTATGGAACCACAGAATGGTTTGGGTTGGGAAGGACCTTAAAGACCACCTCATTCCAAACCCCCTGCCACGGGGGAACACCTTCCAATAAATCAGATTGCTCAGAGCCCCATCCAGAAAGACTCAGAGTCCTTCCTGTGAATGTTAAACAATTCACAGATCTCTTTTGGCACAGCATAACCAGTGGAGTCCATGAACTGCAACTTTCCAGCTTTCATGAAAGCAGCAAGGGGCTGGGTGGTTTCTGGAAGTGCTGGAGCTACCTTTGAGCTCCCCCTTCAAACTCAGGAGCTGGGGTTGTGGTTTATATATGCCAGACCCCATTTGCACCTCATCATTGACTGGGGTCTTTCTCATTGGCTCTTCCACACACCTTACCTCAGCTCTTCCTCCAGCAGATCCACACTGAAACCTCCAGGAGCTTGGCAGTGGTTCTTGAGGTTTCATTAGACCTTTCCTGACCACTCAAGTTTAGTATATATTGCACAAGAAAAGTAAGGGAGTTTTTAGCATGAGCTATTATAAATTCTCTCTTTATGTTTTTCAGATAGCGGCAGTTTGAGCTTTCCAGTAATCCAGTACTTTCCAAACAGTTTGAAAAATGTCTTTGCCACCGTGCCCTTTTTAGTTTTTCCCACTTCAGATGAACTGGGATCAGTTCCTGTTTGGGCACAGTCACCTGGAAATAGAGTTTCTCCATCTGTCCCTACGAAGCAACGGAGAGCACTGAGCGTGGGTGCCTCCAGCTCCACGGCCACGGAGCAGGGGCAGGTCAGCTCAGTGGGATCTGAATTAAAGTGATGTTTTTCAGGTTCAGACACCCAAGGTGTAAGTGCTCATTTGTGTTCCTAGTTGCTCCAGGCAGGTTATGCAGGACGGTTGGAGGGCAGGACGCCTGCAGAACCTGCACAGGGTGGGTGTGCCCAGGGTTGGTTCCCTGTGGGGGATCTGTGCAGGACCCTCCTCTCTGCAGGGCACTTCACTTCTCATGTTCTCCCACTGATATTCCAGAAACCTCAAGATACCTCTTTTGAATTGTCAGGCATTGTTCTGGCTGGCTGTGTGCCAGGGATGTGAAGCACATCCAGGGATCATCCATGCCTGGGAGTGGACACTGCACTCCAGCATGCCTTAAGTGATTAAATGTTCTTCAGACACTCGTATCACCTCTCTCAGCTAGAGCTCCCTCTCTGCACAGCTCCCCTCTTGAGGTGTCCCCGAAACCTTGGCTGCTGGGAGCTGTCCCCAGACTGAGAGGGGAATTTAGGGGTGTCGCAAGAAAGAACCAGGACCATTTGTGCTGTTGGAATGAGGGGAGTTAGTCAGGCGAGTCAGGAGGCTCTGCATGCCTTGGTGGTGTTCCCAGCTCGGTTTGGTCCCTGGGTCCTGGCTGCCAGCTCGGGACAGCTCGGCAGACGCGGTGAACCTCCCGCTGCGAACGCGCAGAGCTCCGGTCCTCGGACCTTTACCTGCTCCATGTCCTGCAGCGACTGGGAGCTGGCTGGAGAGTGCTGCTGTGGGCAGCTGAGTGACATCCTGCCCCAGGGCCTGTGACCATGCTGGGCCTCGGCTCCCTGTCTCCTCGGTGTGCGGGTGCAGCTGTTCTGCCCCAGGGGTGTCTCCCAGGTGACCAGAGTGTCTTTGAGAAGCGATATCCTCCAGAGGAAAGGGTCAGGTTGGCAGGATGCTCCCAGGAGCTGATGTCGTGATGCAGCTGCAAGGGGCAGGATTGCAGCTGGCAGCTGAACCCCGTAGCCAGCATGGAAAGGCTGCAGCTACCTCTGCATCGTATTAACCCGTTGCATATTTGTTCAATTACTGCAGCTTCAGCACCAGAGACTCCCTTGTTTCCTGGCTGGGACTCAGTGCCCAGAGGTTTTCCTAAAGCACTTTCCTCTCTGGGGCTGCTGGGCCTGCGCAAAACCACTGCTCTCCCCCAAAACATTGGGGAGGGAAAGGTCACACACCACTGCTCACCTCCATGGGAGTGCTTGTGCTGTCTGGAATGTTGTTTTTAATTAGGCTTTAGTAGATTGGGCAGAAGAAATAGACTGAGGGGAATAATACAAGGGAGAAAAGAGAAAAAAATAATTAAAACAACAGTAAACATAGAATATTTATAAAAATAGCTTTATTGCACCACAGAAATAATCTGATTGTGAAGTTATGGTCATTTAAGTCAGAACATCCTCAAATTAAAATTCTGCTTTGTGCCGAACAGCCAGGGAACATTGAAAGTGCACATTCATTATTCATGTGTTCTCATTAGTCAGTCAAAGCTTCTGAAGTCAAGCTGAATATTAAGATCATAGCAAGAATTATTTTTATTACTGGTAAGAGGGTCATATAGCATGTCTGTGTTTGGGCATTATGCCACCCCAGCAAGTGTTCTACTTTCTGCCTCATGTTCATTTGCTTCAGTTCCTTTTCAAAAACTGTGTGCACTGGTCATAATGTTAATGAAGATAATTCAGACTGAAATTTGGAGCTTTTAATTGAAAAGCTTTACAGGGATATTTCAGAGTTGTTATAAATACCCAGCTCATGTGTAGGATGCAGATACAGTTGTGCGGGGAGCGATGTACCATTGCAGCTCTCGTAGAGGTGTACAGCTGCGTGACCAGGGCACTGCTGCAGAGGCACAGCTCAGGGCTTCTTCTCTGCACCCCCATTAATGCCACTGAGAGCCCGTAAGAGGGACTGAGAAAGCTGTTTTGCTTACTGTTTGTAGTTTCTAGCCAAATTCTGCTCCGTTCTTTAATCTTGCAAGTGATCCCATTGGCTTCAGCCATGACTTGTGCCTGGGGAGGTCAGGAGAGGTGCCCTTCCTTTATCCTTTCTTTGCGAACATTCTCAGTCTCTTCTATGACACAGAAATAGAGGATTAATTAGGAAACATGATGATGCCCTTGCCTTTGTTGCCTTACAGATACAGCAGTGACAGAGAATAACCTTGGCCCCAGCAGTAATTAAACTGACCGACTTCTTCCCTGCATAGTTAAATGCTCTGAGGGTGTGCATCCCCTCCAGCGCTTGGCACTGGCTGGAGCCATTTCCTGTCCCCATTACAGTCACGGGATGTCACGGAGGCAGCATTGCCTGGCTGCCTCTGGCAGCCTGCTAGGATGTTTCCATTTCGATTGCAACCTCATTCCCAGATTTCAGAGTTTATTTCAGTTTCTGCTGTGTCAACCATCATGAACAGTGTTACTGTTATTTGTTAAATTAAAAAGTAAATAATTTATTTAAAATTGATATTCTGGAAGATCAGTATATATTTATCATCTTGGAAGTAAAAATAGAAGATAGTGAGATCACTCTGGTGGAAGGCATTTTGCTGTGTAACGTAGAGAGAATTGCCAACTTGGTGATGCTTAAAAATGATACCAGAATGATCCTAAAAACACCTTCCTGCTCCTGGCACTGGTTGCAGGGCAGAACTCTCCAGGTGCTTTCTTGTGTAGTCTGAAGGGAGTTGCAGCTGTGAACCTAGGCACCAGCATCTTAAAATACATCCTGCAGTGTAGAACAAAAGGCTGAACAGGTGCTCTGAGGTGTCACCATGAGCTGCACAGGGCACGGTGACCATTCAGCCACTGCTCTGAGTCGCGTGTGAAGTGGCCAGAGCAGGGGACAGTCGGGATCACTGCCCGAGGAGAGGAGAGGGAGAGGGAGAGGGAGAGGCTCTATCACCTCTGCCATCCATCTGCCTGGATGGGTCCAGCTGTGCGCAGCACTTCCTGAGTGGGCACAGGGACAGGGACAGGAACAGCCGGGCCTGGTCCCACTGGCCTCGCACCGGGGACCGCAGGCACTAGGCAGGGGTTTTGATCTGAGAAGAGCAGGGAAAGGACCACGACAAGGCTTGTGTCAGAAGGGAAGAAGGTTTAGGGAGTTCTGAGTTAAAGCTGAGGAAGGTTTTCGTGGCCATGCTCTGGGGCCAGCACAGTCCCAACACAGCTCCATCCGCTGCCCTGTCCCCGAGGCCTCGTTCTAACGGATCACTGTGCTATTGTATGGTTTGATTGTGCTGACAGTTACATGCTACTGTGCCCATAATAACAATTTTTCTTCTTTGTTCAAATGAAATTTATAATTACGCGTGTGATGGGTTGTTTTAATTCTTTTCCCTTTCCAAATCCACCTTCCTGTTGCAATGCATGATGAGCAGGCTCAATATTGTGCATGACACCCGCTACAAGTGTTGGTAGGTGCCAGCTTTGTTTCTTGATTATCTTAAACCTGTGGTGCAGCTCACAGACCCTCAAAATCCACTGCTAGATTTAACGTACAGCCCTCGTGCCAGTCCGTCTCCCCGAGCCTCCTGCACTAACACCTGTCAATTAAATGTGATTGTTTTATTTAATTGACATGGACACGTAGATGTTAATTTTGTACAGCAGTTTTTAATTGCACATTGTTCCTTGGTGGATTTTGACTGGACTATGAGTTCCAGTGTTTAGAAACTATCTTGTGTTAACTAAAGACTGTATCTTACCATAGCCATGTAGCTGTATTCTGTCCTTCTACAAGATTAATTTCTGTTAGCAGTAAATATTTGGGTTGAATTTTTAAAAGACAAAAATTTGTAAATATAAGGGCATTGAAAAAACTCTCCTGTTGTTTTTCATATTGAAATGGTTAAGCTTGTTTGTGTCGATTTTCTTGATTTGATGGTAACAAGCATTTTCCCATTTTTTTTTCTCTTTCATCTCCCTCCCCTCCTGCCCGGAATGTTGTCCTGCTTTGCACTGTGGTTGCATGTCACGCTCTGGCAATGATGTCTCGGGCTTCTCGCTGTGGTAAACCACGCTCAATGACCCTCCCACGTGTCGCTCTGGTCCCATACTGCTACACTCTTCTGTATGTTTGCTTATTTGATTTTCCTTCCGAAAGTTCCCATGGTGCACGGTGCTACGCCAGCCACTGTGTCTGCAGCAACAACATCTGCCACAAGTGTTCCCTTCGCTGCAACAGCCACAGCCAACCAGGTTTGCTAATTTACAGCTTTGTTCCTTACAGACAACTCGAAATTGGTGCTTTAATGAGCATGGGGGTTTGGATCTGACCTCTTGTTGGCCTACACATTCTCTCAAAGAGCTGCAGCACAGCTTAATCAGCCCTTAGCCATGCTCCAAAGGTGCTGCAGTTCCATTTCTGATGCTAAAAATAATTGACAATAGAGTTTCTGACTCAGTCTTAACATTTATGGGCCATGCTGCTTATTTCTGCTCTCAGGGATGCAAAGAGCAAGGGATAATACACAAGCCCATGATTTATTTCCATTTCTGTGGAGCCAACAGCTCCTTTCATTGCAGAACTCAGGCAAAGCCAGGGGAGTCTTTGTGCAGAGTGGTTGCAGGTTCTTACAGTCTGAGTTTTGCAGTCCAAACATGTTCTGACTCTCCTCTTCCAAGCGTAAAACAAAACCCCGTGAGCATGGGCCACACAGAAACTTTCTTGAAGCCTTTGTTCCAGCCTTGTGATTCTCTTTTTGGAATGGCCCATTGCTTTGAACAGAGCTCAGTTAAGAAAATTCCCATTAGAGTCTGGGTTTATTTCTCAATACCCACCGCAGTCATTGCCGTGTTTGGATGTATTTCAGGAATATGAGAGTAATGCTTTACCACGTAAGTGATTAGAAGTCCTCCCAGGAAAGCCAGAACCAATGCTCTAAAGATGAGTCCCTGAGCCAGAGGAGCTGCTGGAGCTGCACCTGAGCACAGGACGCTGTCAGAAGGGCAGACTTCTGTACAACACCTGGCTGAAAGTGCAACAATAAAAGCGTTTTAAAGAGCCTTCTGTTCCTCTTTTAAAAGCAAATTATTTTTTGAGATTTACTGGGCAGTTAGTTGCCCATGCCATGAAGCCGTCAGTTCTGGTCTGATATGCAGGTCTTGCTTCGGTGGGATCACACGTGTGTCCCGTAGAAAAGGGAACTCCAGGTTCTCCTCAGTGCTGTGCAGCTGTGGTCCTGCGTGTGGGACGAGCTGTGCAGGTAAATGTCAGTGTTCAGGCAGGCTTACCTGAGGCACTCGGCTCCTGGCTCAGGGCAGGTGGCTCCTCAGGCCCTGAGCCCGTGCCCCTCTGTGCGTGGGAAGGGTGGTGCCAGCTCCTGCGGCCTCAGGACACCCAGTGCTGCAGAGCCAGCCCCAGGGCCTTTGGCTTCGAGCCTTTGCACCTTTACCTGTCGAGCACTACCATTTTGTGCTGCCCCAGCTGTACACCCCTCGTTAACCTGTCTGCTTCCTCATCTCTGAAAAAGACAATTCCCAAATGACACCATTGCAGTGACAGCTAGGCGTGCACACCCCGAGCCTCCAAAGGGACCTGGATATTGTAGAATTCTGAAAACAACCCAGGTTAGTCTGCTCAGCAGGTAGCACATTCTTCTCATGAGAAATGTTTGCTGAATGAACAGGCCACTCAGGGCTTTAAACTTGGCCTAAGAAATGGTGTTTTGAAAAGCTAATTCATAGGTGGGGCTACCTCTGCATATGTGCCACCTCAGCAAGCAACCTCCTGTATGGCCAAAGTCTCTTAATACTGCAATTTATTGCACCAGTTACTTCCAGTGTCTCTGTATCCTGTGCATGTCCTGGGGGTTGTGAGAACAAGACAAGCCAAAGAAAAAGTCATTCTTTTTAAATCATCTCTGTTAGTAACCATGCACTTCCCAGATAGATCACAGGGAAAACTTTCTGCTGTAGAATCTGGTCATTTCATGCCTTTCCTCCCCAGAGCCTCATAACACTTAGTGCAGTTCTGCAGCCAAACCTCCATATATACATATATACCCATATATGTATATACCATGTGAGCAATGCTGAAGGTATTTAATGCCACCTGATGCCATGTGCCTGCATGCCAAAGGCTAAAGATCTGGCCCTTCATCTTCCTGCATCGGTGCTGAAGGTCCCTGGTCTGTTCGACAGCACTATCCCTGATGCTGCTCCAGTCGGGTGCCGCAGCCTGTCCTGCAGCAGTAGGAAAACATGGTATGAGAAGCTTCATTCTGCTCCAAGCCCATTTCTGTGGAGTTGGCGATGCTGTGATGTGTGAGCTGCCAGGGAAGGAGAGGGCACACGGGTGGAAAAACAACTGCAGGACCTGCCAATGAGTTAGTTGAGAAGAAACTCCCCATTCTCTTTACTGGGCAGATTGACAGGCCAGCCTTGGTGCCCATCAGGAAAAAGGGTCTTTCCAAGTGCCACAGATGTTTGGGATCGTGCAAATCCATTTTGTGTCCTAGGCCTCAGCACAATTCCCTGTGCCTGGGCACGGCTGCTCCCCCCCGGGCGCTGCAGGGTTGCGGTGCCTCCGCCACCCATGGCCAGGGTGCTGTGTCACCTGTTAGTGGCACTGCTGGAAATTGGCTCCCAGTGTGATCCTGGCTTTTTAAACGGGAAACTGAGCTGATGGGCACTTGAGGGGAGCCATGTGCTCAGTCCTGTTTGTGCAGCCGAGCATTTTGGGAATTGTTTCCCTGCTTGGGGAGGCTTTGCTTGCTGGCTGCTCCGCGTGGTGCTGCAGCCACTGTGGGAAGGGCAAGAGCTCTTCTCAAACAGGGATTTTCACCAGCCATGAAAATCAAGCTCAGGGCATTGTAGGTTTGGCATTCAAAACCCCAGACAGTGACAGCAGTGAACACTTGACAAAATCACACTGAAATGAGGCCCCTGTAGAATTCATCATCTGAGACACTGAAAACACAGGATTTTGTGTAGGCCAACAAAAAGGGCTATTTTCAATTACTGCACTGCATGTCTTGTAGGTGTTAACTTCTCCTATTTCCTGAACAACCAATAATACTTATTTATATTTGTCCTGTAGTACTTAACCCAATGTTTTCCAGTTCTAAGTTGCTATTGTAGCACTTCAGTCGACTTTAACTTATAGTTATAATGTAAAATCCACCAACTCACAGCTGATTCTCCCAGACTGATACTCTCTAGCAAATGCTGTGTCTCTGGGTGGGCTCACTGCACGTGTTACTCATTGTTTATATTTCTTACCTGTAGATACCCATAATATCTGCCGAACATCTGACTAGCCACAAGTATGTTACACAGATGTAGACATTTGGTCATCAAACAGTAAGTTCCCAATGTGTTGTTGCTGTATTTTTTCTTACTCTTATGTGTGTAATTTGTTGCTGTAAGGGGCAGAATGTTTTTACTTTCTAAGAAAACCAGTAAGCTACAGGGGCAGAGGCTCTGACCCCCCTGAGGGGCCATTCCTCTCTGAGGAGAGATCCCACGGGTAACAGTGGCCACATCATGTGTTAGTTTGGTACATGCCCACCCAGCAAAACCAGGGTTCACAGAGGTTGTGTTCTGTCTGTAGTGGCCCCAGCAGTGACCTGAGTTGAGGGGCAGATAGAGGGGGAAGATGATTCCATCAAGTTCTCTTCAGAAAGAACGGCTTTTAAATCCCAAAATTTGGAACCCCAGCATTTCCTGGGTTTGGAAATTGATAATTCTCCTGTTGTTGTGAGATCCCCCCCCGCAGCCATCCCACCCCAGGACAGCTCTTCATTTGTGTTACCTTCCTCTCTCCTGTGCCCCACTTCTGCCAAGTTTTTATGGAATGCCTTGGCCATAATGGAATTTTTTCTGAGGGTGGGGATTGACCCTTTGGCCACAGTGGGTTTGCAATCAGAGCTGCTCCTTTCAGCTGAGCATAAATGTTGTTAAACTGCTGGAGTGACGCAGGGAGAGTGGATCGCTGAGGGTGGGACGGCATGGGATGGGATGGGATGGGATGGGATGGGATGGGATGGGATGGGATGGGATGGGATGGGATGCCTCAAGTGGGATGGGATTGCTCCTGCTGCCGGCGGGTTCCTGCGGGGACACAGCCCCCTGTGCCATATAAAACTGGGGCTGCTGTGGTCTGACACCAAGTCCTGGCTGTGCCGAGAACACTTTGTGCTCTTCCCTTCCCTTCCCAGATGGGATCCGAGGCGAAGAGGCCGGATTTGGGTGGGAAGAGGCCGAGCTCATTAGCTATAGCGTATGTAAATACTGTCCAGCAGCACTGGGAACCCCTCAGCAGTGACATCACACATTGCATGTTAACGAGATGAAGCGAGACCGTGGGACTCCACTGCACACTGTTGCCTATATACTTTGTACATTGAATTGATATTTGTGCTGAGGTGATCTTATTGTCTAAACCTGCAGCATCGTCCGCCTTTTCCCGGCACGCAGTGCCTGGGGGAAGATGCATCCGGGGCCTGCTCCCCACAATCACGGATGTCACCCCGGAAAGGCCGACGATGCTGTAACCAGAAATCTATTATGTATTGGTACGTCTGTAGACCAAGATATAATTTTTTAAAGTAAGTTTATTTCTTTCAAGGTTTACAAATAACAAAGGTGCACCTTGTATTTAAAATTGCCATTATAGATGAGAGCGTGCATGCACAGTAATTTTTTGTTTAAGAGTAATATTTTTAATGTAATAGATTGTAAGAAATGAGAAGAGAGGAATCTGACAGAGATGAATGTGCCAAGCAAAACCACAACTGTGTATATTTTAAAGCACATCAATGGCTTTAAGTACCATGTTGTTAAGGATTCTCATGAAGTGCCATAGACTGTACATCCATCAGAGTATTATTTCCACAGTGTTATTTTCAGAACCACGTTTTCACTGACTTGATGAGTACTGATCAGTCAAAGGGCACCATTCTGTTTCAAACCAAAGCTGTCTCAGAAATGGCCAATTGCTCCTCACAGCCAGTGGGCAGCACCAGAGAGATGCTCCAGCTGTGCATAACCCTTACGGACAATATTATCTATAAACTCTCCAAGGCGTTGTATGTCATATTTATGCATATTTACTGTATAACATGAGCTGCGAAAGGGAAAAGCCATTTCTGAGACACAGTAACAAATGTTTGAGGAACTTCTTTTGCTCTATTTATAGCCTCTGTCGCAAGTCACAAGGACTATAAATGTTTTGCAGAGATGGGTTTCACTTTAATTCATCAAGTCCCGCGTCCGCGGCGACTCTAAACAAAGACGCAGAAGCACTGACAGCAGATGCATGACAAACCAAAATAGGACAAATGAGATGTTAATTAGTGTAGAAATTGGGTGGGTTAATACTTGGGTGAGTTTTATATGTGATTTTTTTGTTCAGATTAACTGCTTATAGCCTTAGAAAGCCTTTACAAAATAAAAACAAACAAATAGATGTGCATTCAAGTTTTAAGAATGGATTCATCCAAAGGAATTCTTTTTGTGGTTTGGATGTTGCAGCCAGTAAAGGATATTTTTGCTCTGTTCAGCCAGGGGCTGCCTGGGGCCAGGCCCCGGGTGGGCAGGGGAGGGAGAGGCGCGGGTTCGGTTGTAGAACTCGCCATACTCCGAGTTTACTGCGAGTTTTTATGCTTGAGAGAGATGCTTTATAGATAAGAATGATGTGTTGATTTTCCTGATTGTACTGTACATCTATTAAAGCCTTAGATTATTACATTACGGGTTAAAACCCATACCAATGTAATTTCAATCGTGTTAAGAAAGTATAGGTGACTTCACATGTAATTGTAGTGACTTACCATAGAGAATTTACTTATTTTTTTCGTGTTAAAAGTTTAGTTTTTATTTCTTACATTTATTAGCTCGTTTTCATTTTCTATTACCAGTTGATACCATTTCAGTTTATAGAATTTTGTTTTATTAGAGTTTACTGATGACTTTTTCAAAATACAAAAAAAAAAAAAAGTAGTTTTCTTCATAACATACTCAGTTTGGAATCTACATGTAGTGTCTTATGAGTATTCGTATTATTGTTAACTAAATGATTTCTATTTTACTGATCTAATATGACAATGTAAGAATGTCAGTCATTGTTAGTTCTTGTCTAGTTTTCATTAAAGAACAAAGATCTTTTATATGGATATCTTATAATTATATAATCATTGCTAAGTAAGAAGTTAAGTTGTTGCTATGGCAACAATCCTGGCAGACAATTGAGTAATATTTTGATGATTTATTTTGTTTGTAATTAGTTATGAGAAAAAAAAATCTAGTTCCTAGATATTAGAATAAAATTTATTTTCTACTGTATCCATTTCAAATGTTAAAATATTGTTTAAATATTTTTTGAAATCCCTGAATATCAGGCCTTGTTATAAATAAGCTGCATAATCAATAGATCAAGGGACTTTTTGTTGATAATCCAAATACTCAAAGTTTACGTAACAAGAATTCTAGTGTGTGTGTGCAAACTCTTGAGGGTTGATTATGCTGCAGTTGGGACGTCGAGAGCGAAGGTTGACTTTTTGCACTTCTGTATATAGTCAAAAAAGAGAGAAACCTGTATAATAGTAAGATCTTATTTTGAATAAAAATGTCTATAATTACAAGGAGTTTTGTTAAGGCTAAATAAAATGACAGGCTGAACAAAATTGCTTGCAAAAGTGGCACAGAGTTAGCACTCCATCCCCCTTCCAAAAAGTTGCTTTGCTTTATGTGGACAGCTTGTAGTTTGCCAGGATTTTTTCAGCTGGAAAGATCTGCCATCCTTCCAAGATCTCATGACTGACAGAAGCTCCACTGGGTCAAATCTGCCTGAAAATCATTATGAAAAAAAAAAATAAAAAAAAAATAAAAAAAATAAAAAAAAAGCAGGTACTTCAGCCCATCCAGGGAACCATGGCTCAGATATTCCGTACATTATTCAAAATCTACTGCATGTTTAAAGTATCAAAATATATTAAAGATATATGCTATTCAAACCAGTTTCTGACAATTTCAGTGGTTTCTTGTTCACAAAAAAAGATTCTTCAAAACAAATACTGACATTCACAGAGTTCAACCATGGACAGGCAAACGGAACAGCACCCGTAGCTGTAGGGTAGGGGATTATTTTCTCGCTGTAGTGGTCCTGTTCTTTTAGCAGGTGAAAAACAACCTGGGAGATCTTCCCTTTCCATGGAAAGCGTTGCAGGAGCGTGGCCATCCTGTGTATGCCAAAGCTGGGAGCAGGCGGGGGGCCGGGCTGCCCGGTCTCAGAGCTCACACTAATCAGTAATTAACGAGTTGCACTCGTGCAGCCCCCGGTTCATCTGCTGGAAGGACGGGCGCGCTTGGGTTTGCTCTTACGTAACCACAGACTTACTTTCGCTTGTAGTTGCTCCAGTTACGTACTCTGTCCTGGGCTGCAATTTGGGTTTATGCTTATTTTATTATTACTGCTATAGTTGACCTTGCTGTATGGAAAAAATAAAGTGAAATTGCCCTAATGAAAGTTCTCTTTCTTAATTATCTTTTCCTCTATTAGGTTAAAAGTGGCTCCACGGGGTTGTGTAGGCTTGAGTGTGTCTGAGCACTTGTGGGACTGTCCACAGTTTATTTGGTACTGGGGCTTTTCTGCACCAGCACATGTTCCCTCTGCAGGATGTGTATTAAAATGTGAATATCCCGCCTGCTTGGGATATTCCTGTCAAATCCGGGATGCTCTGGATCAGCCCCAGCTGCCGTTAGCCTCCTGTGGCAACACTTCTGAGATCCAGAGACACACTGGGACCCCCAGCCCCTCCCTCTGCAGGGAATGGGGACACAGGGAACTGAAGGTGTGGGGAATGGGGGCACAGGGAATCAGGGGAGTGGGGAATGGGGGTGCAGGGAATGGGGGAGCAGCGAACTGGGCGCACAGGGAGCTGGATGATCAGGGAAATTGAGAACAGGGAGCTGGGGCTGCAGGGAAGTCAGAATGAAGGGAATGAGGGGAGCATGGAATTGGAGGACAAGGAACGGGGAGCAGAGACTTGGAGGGGCAGGGAATGGGGAAGCAGGGAACTGGGGACACAGGGAATAAAGGGAACTGGGAAGGGAGGTGCAGGGAATGGGGCAGCAGGGAGTGGGCTGCAGCCAGGCAGTGGCTGACATTAGAGGGAGCCCTGTTGCCACGTGTTGCAGTTGCTCCATCTGTCTCCCACAAATCACTGATAATCAAAATTTTTGATCACAACATTACAGCTTTAATTGATTAAAGAAAACACTGCAGGGCAGTTTTTTCCAGGGGGATTCTGGGTGTCTCCTGTGACCCCCACCACTAGCTGGCCTTTCCCAGACAGGTCTCTTGGCACTATTTCCAAGCTCAGCACACCTGGACATCCCATTCCTGCTGGCCGAGCACCCACTCCCCTGCACGCCCTTTGCCCCCATGCTCAGGATGACACCAGCGTTTCATTTATCCCCACATTTAGCTGCCTAGGGAAAAACAACGCGTCGAGCAGTGCCAGTGTAGCAGTGCCAGTGTTCAGAACCGGCAAAAATAGCCCAGCTCGATTTTCCTCTGTGACTTCGAGGGCGGCTGTGGTGGCTCCATCCCGGGGCTCCCCCAGCCCTGCGGGACCCTCCGGCCCTCCTGTCCTGCGGCACCGGCTCTGCCGGGGCTCCCGCGAGTGAGAGGATGGCGAGCAGCAGCTCTGCCCCCGCGGGGCTGTCGCTGCAGGGGGAGGAATCAGCAGCTCGGATGCTGAGCAGAGCCACGAGAAGGAGCTGCTGCCAAAGCGGCTCGGGAAGCTGCGGCTGTGGCACCTCGCTGTCCCTGCCACCCTCTGGGATGTGGCACCTCGCTGGCCAGGGCCGGGACAATGACAGCCACGGGGGCAGCAATGAGAGCTGTATTAGTTGTCAAAAGCAAAATAAGAGAATTTTGTTCCAAGGATCTCCTATGTCTGCAGCTGAGAGGCTTTTCTGAACTGGGGGGGATTCTGGGCCCTCAAGGAGGGAGGAACAGGAACCTGGGAAAGAGTTTGAATCACCTCTGCTCCCTGGGCAGGAAATGGTGGCAGGACGGAAGAAACAGAATAATTCTGAGGGTGTTTTTGCATCCAAATGTTAGTTGTAATTTTTTAAAAAGTGTATTTCCTGCCCAAACAGAGCCGATCACACCCCTCTCTGTCGTCCCAGCTGTGGGTGGCACGATGTGCTGGGCGCAGCTCGGCATGGCGAGAGGCGCCGGGAGGGCTCAGCTCTGCCCACTGCAGTGCCCGGGACACGCAGCACAACGCGGGGCCGGGAGCGTGGCAGGGCCACCACCACTGGGTGCCACGGGCTGCAGCAACCCCGGACCGCGGGGAGAGCAGGGGAGAGAAGGGAGTTTGGAGAATGGCACAGGTGCTGCGGCTGAGTGGCCCCAGGGTGGGTGGGGATTTGATGGGGCTCAGCCGGGGGAAAGGGAAGGGTTGGGGCGAGTCGGGGCTGCGGGAGGGGTCTGGAGCTTCTGCGTGTGCAGGGAGGAGCTGGTGCAGCGTCGGGGGAGCTCCCGCGGCCACGCACCGACCTCGGCCGGGGGCCGGGCGCAGGGAGCTGCTGGTCCGGGTAGGGCTGGACACAGCGGCTGCATCCCGCCCACAGCCCCTCACCGCGGGATAACCACAAAACCTTGTTCTGGCGCTGGCTGGAGCGGGGAGCCCCTCCCGGCGCTCCTGTGCTCGCTGGCACATCCCGGGGGAGCTGCCCAGGGCTGTGCTTCGGGGCAGTGTCAGGGCACTGAGCTCCGTGACCGCGGAGGGGCTCTGCTGGTCCCTTCCCTCCCATTCCCACACCCTTTTTTCGATGCCGGCCCTCGCCTTCCGCACTCGCCTTTGCTGCCCGGTGCTCGCCAGCTGTTTGGGCAGAGACGCATTTAAAAGCGGGCGCTCTGGGGGCCGGGTCTGCCCTGAGGGGTGGCAGCGGTGCCACAGCCCGGGCTGCTGCCAGGGAGAACCCGACACGTTGGTGGCCAAGGGGCCTGTGACTGTGGTCACCGTGCCCATGGCATCGGCAGCCGTAAGCAAAGGGGGAAACACGCCCAGTGTCACTCACCGGCTCCGACAGCTGCTGCTGGCTCCAGCCCCTCAATTCGTGGTTTCTGGTGCAAAGAGGAAAATGATGTGAACAGATCGTTACTGCATGAAACCCGGTTCTGAACATCTGTGCTGAAGTGAAAACTTCATCCAAAAATAGATGTACAGATAGGGAACAGGAGCAGCTCGCAGGAGAGAGCTGGAGGGAATTCACAAAATCCAACTTGCCCTACAAAATTTTGGGGGGGGGGGGGGTGTCTCTGAGCCTCTACCAACATTCCCTCTCGAGGGTCACTGCTGCCTCCCTGTATTGGCCTCTCCCCATAGCCAGTATCAGCCACTTTTGGTCTGTTCTCTAAAACACCTCTGTGCTGTTTGGAGGACATGTGTCTCTGCAGTGAGATGCACACACTGGCTCTGGGTCGCCCTCTCATGTCGTTTATCCATGTTATTTTCCTTTGGAGGAGCCTCCTGTGGCCTGGCACTGCCGGACACCCTCAGTAGCGAAGCTGCTGCCGGCAGCGGCGCCGCTGGGGCGGTGTTTGCCATCACTGCTGGCCCTGGGCAGGAAATGCTGAGCTGTTCCTGCGAGCCCCCCAGCCACAGCCATCCGTGACAGGCCCCTTCCTGGCAGTGGCCGTGTCACCAGGGCAGGCTGGGGCTGGAGGGTGCTGCTGGTTGGGGCAGCTCTGGCCCCGGGTACCTGGCCAGGACTCGAGTGCCAAACCCAGCCCAACGCCGTCAGAATTCCCTGCCCTCGGCAGTGGTGTGGCTCAGGCCAGAGCCGAGCCTGGTGTGTGAATTCTCTGCCAGACAAGGGAGGGGTGGTCCCCCAGGGTCGTTCCTGGCTCCTCCGGGTACCCCTGTCGTGCAGCCACTCGCTGCTGAGGGAGCGTGCTGGGCCTGTGCTTTCTGACTCACCAGCAGGTGCATTGAGCAATCTTCTGTTTCCCAATCTGTTTTCTTTCTCAAGAATTCAGTCATCACTTTGCTTTCAGGGCAGCAAAAACATAATCCAGCTGCAAGTTCACACACGCGGCTCTGCTGCTTGGCAGATGCCGGCAGAACCCCTCGTTTTTGTGGGAAGGAAGAGAGGGTCGTGTCCAGCACCCACTGCTGAGCCCCGCGGGGCTGCCACCAGCTCCTCTGGGCCCCACCCTGCAGCCTGAGCCATCTCTGGGGTCCTGCAGCCCTGAGTTGCTCCCAGGGTGTACAGGGCAGCTGGGGGCCGTGAGCCACCAGAGCGCTGGGGCTGCTTGGGGCCAAGCGCTGCCACCCTCCTGTGGGGATGGGACAGGACAGGACGGGATGGGATCAGACAGGATGGGATAGGATGGGGCCGGCCCCATACCCCGAGATGCCCTAACATGCAGGTGCAAAGCAACGACCCACGGGCAGCACCCAGTGTTGGAAACTGCCAGAACCCTGCTCTGTGTTTCACGTGCCTCTTCCGTGTCATTCCACATTTGCCGCTGGAACCTGGGCCTTCCCTCTTCCCTGGATATTTCCTGGCATTTTGCATTTCTCCCTGCTGCAGCACCTTGCAGTGCTCCCCTCCCTGGTACCTCCCAGCCCCGCTCCCGGGGGCAGTGCCCACACCCCACTCTGCCCGGCAGGTCGGTGTCCGTCCGGCCTGCAGCCAGCCGGACAAACAGCAGGGAAGGGAGACATACTTCCAACCCATTCCCCCTTCTTCTTTTCTTCTCTCCTTTTTTTTCCCTCCACAGTCCTGGGCGATAGTTTGTGATGCTGCAGTTTGAAGGTTCCCACTCATGACAGATGGGCAACGTTTTCTTGTACTTGATTTGGAAATCCTTTCCTGATGCAGTGGATATTAATGATTACACAAACCAAACTGCTGCTTTCCAAGCGGCACCAGCTCAGACTGCTGCAGGCCAGGAGTCGGTGAGGGGCCTGGCCGCCTGTCCGAGTGTGCTGTGACAGTACTCCCGGGCAAACAGAATTTTCTACGAATTTTTTAAACCCTCCCTCCTCCCCTTCTGAGCCGAAACCTCATTCTGAGGAGAAATCTGTTAAACCCAGCACATGATTTCTCGCAGCCTTGCTCCGACGCAGTTTTCAATGGGAACAGGAAGAAACGTGTCAGCAGCTTCGTGTCTCTTCTTGCCTGGGGAACAGGTCCCGTGCCAAGCTGGGAATGCCTTCGGCAGAGCTGCTGCCTGCCGAGCACATCCCGGCGCTGCGGGCACCAGCTCCTTGGGCTGCTGCCGGAGCCCCGGGGCCGGCGATCCTCACCTGGGGACCAAGGTGGGGCCGAGCCCCGCGGGCTGCGGGGGCACGTGGAGCCCCACGCGCGGCTCCCGCTGCGCCGCCGGGAGCTGAGTCATCCCGGCTTCTGCTGGTCCGGAGGAGGCCCAGCTGTCTCCTCGCCAGGCGTGGAGCGGCTCCAGCCTCCGTCGCGGTGCCTTCCCACCGCATCCTGAGTGCCGCTCCTGGGAACGGCGTGTGCCGGTGCGGCCTCCCCGCTGCCCGGGGCGCTCCGGGTGCCGCGTGTGTCGGAGCGCCTTAACGAGGGCAAACACGGGGCTGTGTTCCACCCACAGAAAGGAGAGGAGAGCAGCATTAAAACCATAGCGGAGCTTGTACTTCGTCCTGCGTCTTCGCAACAGTTGGGGCTTCTCATGCCTCCTCTCCTCCCAGACTTGCCCCCGGGTTGGGTCGGGGTGGTTCCGCTTCAGAGGGGCTGCGGGAGGGGTGGGCTCTGCTCGGAGCTGCCGATAGCCCGCACTCTGCTCCGGGTGAAGCTCACGGGTGAGTGTGAGCCGCCGGCCCCGCGGCTGTGCGGTCACCCTGGCTCTCGTCCTCCACGCCAAACCCGCGCTGATGGGATTTGGAAGCAGCCTTGGCACGGGGACGGGGCCAGCGGGGCGCTCCCACACGGATTCCCCACACAGTGCTGGGCCCCCAGTCCCAGCAGGGACGGGTGGTGCTGATCCCGTAATGCCTGAGCCCTTCTGTGGGCATCACCCCGGCGAGGTGTTGTTTCTGCAGGCAGGTTGTTGTCTCTGCATGTTTGTGCAGGGTTAAAAAAAAACCGGAGACCGCAAAATGAGCAGATATGTGCTCCGGAGCTTTGGAAGTGGATGAGGATCACCACTGCATCGTACAATTCATTAAAAATAAAATTCTGATGCACTGTAATTAAAAAAAAAAATTGCAAACCACGTGGGGATTTGCTTTGATTAAATGTTCGTAGTCAGACTCACGCTGTGTTACAGAGGCCGGGAGAGCGAGTGGATCTGTTCGTCAGCCGAGGAGCTGCCCCGGCCGGAGGGGGCCAGCGTGGGTGCAGGATGTGTGCTGGGGCCGTACCCTGCTTGGAGCCTGGAATCTGGCGGGGGGAAGAGCGCAGCAGCTTGATTTGCTGTGCCTGCAGGCAGCTGAGGAAGTTAACATTTAAAAAACGCCAAACCAACCAACCATCCCAAGGAGAGCCCAGACCAGGCCCGGGGCTGCTCCAGCCGGGCTGGGCTGGGGGTCCCGGGGACCGGGACGGTCCCTGTGTCCTTGCGGGTGATGGGGCAGGGCCCGGAGCAGTGTCTGTCTGTCTGTCTGTCCGAGGGGATGCACAGCAGGCACCCAGCGTTCCCTGGAGCCGCATTCCTGAGGCGTGCTTTGCATTGCGCTGGGGCAGAAATCGCTGCGATAACACAAAAATGTGCGATGCTTTATCAGGGGAGGAAACAGAACCACCTCACCGGCCGTGCGGGGAGGCTGCTGTGCTCAGGCTGCTGAGGGGATGCTTTGAGCCGAGGGTGGGGACAGTCCCTCTGTGGGACAGCCGTGGGACAGCTTCAGCCTGGTAGCAGTGGCTCTGACTGCCCTGCTGGCTTTTCCCCACTCAGACTGAATCCCAGGTTTGCCATTATTTGTCACTAGCAAGGGAGTAAATGCAATGAGAGAGGAAAAATTCTGTCACTCAATCTGCAAAACTGCACGGAACTGGTACTATTTTAAGAAAGGAAAAAAAAAGGTAAACTTTCAAAGGTCTTTTAATACCAGGGTTAAACAAGGAAAGACTTGGAGATGAGAACTGAAGGACTCAGATAAGCTTTGCTGAAGAGAGGTTTTCTTCCCTGTTAGTTTTGCTTATGGGTTTATGCCAGTTTTATGGAACTGTACAGTATAATTCATCCAGTCTTTCCTATTTATGGGTACATTTCAGAGTAGAATGTTGTTAGCAGCTTGAAGCACTGCCATGCTCCAGCACTTTGGGTTTAACACTACTCAATGTGAAAAAAATTAATATTTCAACTCAAAATACTGAATAGCAACTATGAATGTAAAAACTTTGCAGCTCACTTCAAAACATGTCAAAACGGCCCAGGGAAGAGGAATACTGATGTGTTCAGTTTTCTGAGGCAGCTCTGATGTCGCCCGTGAGCTGTGCTGGGTGTTGGCAGCCGAGCCCGGCCAGGGCTGCCTCGGTTTGCAGGGCAGCACCCCACGTTCTGTCCCAGGGGCACTCCAAGCTCCTCATGGGGAGAGCAAATCACCCTCGGGGTTTCTTTTGTGGGCGACAGCACTTTCAGGTGTGGCTGTCTCAGTGTTTGGCATTTCCAACAGACATAGGAGGGCCTGTGGAGCTGCCACGGGAGCTGCTGGAAAACCCCAGCACTGGGTGACTCTTAGGCTTGGCGGCTTTTTTAAACATCCGCTGGTTTTTCACGGCTGAAAACTGTTCCCCAGAACTGCAGGAAGTGGCAACCTTTAAAAGAATGTGTGACCTTCCAGCAGGAATGAGAGTTTCCTGGGAGCTGGCTCTGCCCCACACCCGGGAGACAGCACTCATCTCCCAGCTCCGGTCCAAGCACAGGGTTGGATTCCTTCAGTGCACCAAAGGAATCCATACAATATTCCAGTAAATTTAAAAAATGTATTAATTATTAAGCAGGCCTGTATCTGGGGGCAGTAAGATAACTCAGCCCAAGAGATAGCAAAACTGTTTGTGTGGAGCAGCTGTTTCCGCAGAGCAGCCCATGGTGGAGGGAAGGAAATTTATAAACAAAAAGGTTACAAAATGTCAACAAAGGCTTTGGCAGGAATGGCCAAAAGTTCAGATTAAAGGGGAGCTATTAAGGATCACTTTTCTCAGGCCCTGAAAACCTCTTGGGAATTTCCAGGAGTAAAGATTGTTTACCAGCCTGTGAGCCCCAGAGAGATCCCAGCCCCACGTCCGGGCTGGGGTGCTCCAGGCTCCCCCCTCCTGAGGGCACCGCATCCCCCTGCCCACAGCCATCCCGACACACCCCATCTCTGGAGCAGAGCAGGAGCAGAGCCTGGCCGTGCCCTCACTCCATCCAGGTGCCAGGCATCCGGCCGTGCCAGCTGAGGAGAGCGCAGCACCTGTGCAGCCGAACCCCTGGCAGCCTGTGCTGAGTTAGTGGTGCTGGGCAGGGTGTATACCCCAGCTTGGAGCCCCCAAGGCAGCAGTCAGGCTCCACAATATCCAGGAAATGCATGGGCCAGCTATGGCAGTGCTGCAGAAGCTTGGCTGCAGGCAGGAAAGGGAGAAGCTGCTTTTCAGCGCCTGGGGATGTGGGAAAGCCCCACCCCAGTGCCCCAGTTCCCAGCCTTCAGCCCAGTGTCCCCACTCCCCTGCTCCGGTCTGGGGGTCAGCACAGGCCCCTTTCAGCCCACACACCTGGCTGGGCTCAGGGGGCCTGGCCCATGGCACAACAGCAGCTTCCGGAGGAAAAGTGAAAGGGCACGAAGGGAGTTAGCTCAGCAGCACGATTCCAGGCTGAGGGAGCTGTGTTGCACAGCTCAAGCCACGTTTCTGCCCTCGCTGAGGGGATGGGCACCTGCAGGCAGGGTTGTCAGCTCTGTGAGGAGTGCAATCTTCTCTGTATTGTTTAAGTAATAAAAACTATGTGCTTAAACCCCAAACCAAACAAACCACCACCCCAAACGGTTGCTATTGAACTCCTTCACCCGGGATAACAGGGAAAGAGCAGAGAGCATAAAGGCTCTGGTTCTGCTGTACTTGCTTGGCTCAACCCCCGACTTCATTCAGGCTGTGAGGGGGGAGAAGGCTCCTCTGCAGCATGAACTGGCTGTGATTCCGAGTCAGATCAAGCTCATATGCATAACGAGATGCAGTTTCCAGCACTAGCTGTGTGATGGCAGGACTGGCAACTCTAGTGGAGAAGAAGTCGGCATCCTGGAGGTGCTGAGGGGACAGAGAAGGGCTTCTCCGGTGGGCTGAGCAGTGAGTTGAGCCTCTTGGCTCCTGCTTGACTGCTGTGTTTGTGCCTGGAGTCTGGTTCATTTGCCAGATACCCTGGGGTCGTGTCCCGGGTTTGGGGTCTAATTACAGCCGGGCTCAGGGAGAGCGCTGCGCTGCTCACCCGGGCAGTGCCCTGCCGGGAATTGGTTGTGATTTCCTGTGGAAGACACCCACTGAATTTTCGGGGGCGGGAGGGGTCCCAAGGGATTTTCTGGTGCCGGCTTGAGTAGAAAACAGATGCTGCAGGGGGACCGTGCTCTCCCCTGCCCCCGCCGTGCTCTTCCAGCTCCGGAGAAGAAACACCCGCCCAGCGCTTGTGGTCAGGCTGCAGCAGAGCAGGAGGCACCAGATAGAGCCAGATCCGCTTCCTGCCTGGTGCCAGCCGTGGCCTCTCCGGATGCTCCTGTGGGGAGGAAGCAGAGGCGAGGGTCTCTCCGTCTCAAAACATTTCAGCACAGCTGAGTCCTGTCATCTCATCCTGCCACTCACCCCTCCTCATCCCCACCAGTGCCAGCAGCAAGGGCACTGACACCCCGGGGAGAAAACCCAGAGGATTTGGCTGCACAGACCCTGAGGCAGCCAAGGAGAGTTTGAATGAGCTGACAATGCTGTTTCCTTATTTTCAAACTGGACTTCTGCTTCTTTGTGACTTCCTCCTCTGCTTCTTTGTGACTCCTCCTGCTGTTCCTGTCCGAGGAGGGATGAGCATTGCCCTCTGCCCGTGGCTGGAGAGTCCCCCACCACGGGACCCCAATCCATGTGTGTAGCTCTGAGCTTTGGGGTCATTAACAATTACAAGGGAGTTTTAAAGTTCTATACTCCTGCTGCTGTAGATTCAGCTCTTTTACAGGCCTTTTCGGTTCTAGATTTCCAAGTGTTTTACCAGGCTGGTTAATTTGGCTTGTCCTAGCAAGCTGAAGCAGGGGCAGGTGAAGGGATTTGCTCCCTGCAAATGGCCAGGCCTCTGGAAGCTCCTGTCTCCACTTTTTGATTGCAACAGCCTTCATGGCAAACCTCATCAGAGTTAATTCTGCTTTTAAATGAATCATGCTAAGAAATTCATGACATGTGAGCAAAAGGATTATTTTTCAGAAGCAGCCTTGTTTCTGTCACGGATGCTGGCAAAGTGACCCCTGATGTTCCCACTCCTGCTGCAGCAGAGCCCAAGGCAGTGAAACCCCACCTGCCCCCAGGGAGCCCCGGGCTGTGTCCCGAGGTGGCTGCGGTTGACCCACCCTGCAGTGCACGTGGGGAAGGCTCTCAGGCCCCTGCCTTCAGGTAAAGCTCAGTGTTTTGTCTGCACCTCACCCTATTTGCTACCTGAGGCACCTTGCTGCAGCGATAGAGGCAGCAGGGAATCCAACAGCAACACCTTCTTGAACGTGGAGCTGCAATTCTGCTGCTCTGAAGGAAATTTGGGCAGGGAAGAGGCAGAGCTGCCAAGTGCTGGCAGGAGTCCTGTGCTGTGCCCTTCCTCAACACATTGCCAGGGCAAAATGTGAATGGCTTGGGTTAAAATTCAACTTTTTCCTAATTTGCACTAGCAAAGAGAACTGGCTCCAAATTGATCTTTGTTTTGATTCAAGTCTTAAATGGTTTGTCCAAGAAAAAAACCAAACCAAACAAACAAACAAACAAAGCCACTGCAGCAGCTCCTCCTGCGTAGGGGGTGGAGAAGAGTGTAATGGTTTGTTTTCATAGGAAAATCAGCCTTTGTGGGGAGCATGGTTCAAACATGTAGGGACTGGGACTTGGATGAGTTTCCAGAGTTTAGCAATAGTTTTGCAACGCGTGCGTGATTTCTATGAGCTGTGTGACCAGAAGTGACCAGGCTGCACTGGCAGCCCTGGAAGGGCTGTGTCAGGTTTGCCAAGGTCCTGCCCCTTGCCAGAGCTCCGTAGTGCAAGGGCTACCTGTGGCTTGAAATACGTACATTGTGAATTAAATAACATCATTTCTTGAAGAGAAGAGTCTGCATTTACCTCGGGAAATATTCCCATCAGTATTTAATGGGGAATCTTTTTATGGATGGTGTGAATGGGGTCCCATGGGAGCCAACACTGGCATTTGTAAGGACAGAGCTTTGTGGGCCGGGTGCCAGAGCCCCTGACAGCCACAGGTGCCTGTGCTGTCCCCTGTCACTGCAGCAGGACCTCCTGTGCCGGTGGTGCCAGGCTGGGCCACGTGGCCACCACGTCCTGTGCCAGCGGTGTGGCAGCAGCTGAGCTGCCGGGGGGTCTCGGAGGGCCTCTGGACAGGCTCTGTGTGTGCTGCTCATTCACCCTGTTTCTTGACTGCTTCAATTTGCTTTGAAAAGCATCTTGCACCTGGGGGTCCTGCTCTGTTTTTCATCCCATCCGTGCTCACCCAGCCCCTGAACACCCCTGTTTGCCCATTCCCAGCAGTTGCTCTCACGCCCCCAGGGAATGCTGCTCCTCTTCCTCCCCACCCTGGCTGCTCTGTGGAATTTCCCTGGGAGAGCCCATGTGTCACGCTCGGAGCTGGTGTGGCAGAAAAAGCCAATTTTTCAGCCTTTCTTGACAGTAGCACTGAAGGAAGGGAGTGGGCTAGTGAGTGGACTCCCACCTGGAAAATACCTTTTCTACCCTCCTCCATTGAAAACTATTCCGCTGTGAGCATTAATACTTTTTCTGCAGTTCTAGGAAATACAATAATAGGTTGCACATTCAAGCCAGCTGCTCGTTTATTTTTTCAACTGCCTCTGAAAAATGCCTGTAATTAGGAAAAATCTATAGCAAGAAGTACAAACAAATCAATGTCTTTCATTAGCCACAAAGAGTCGGCACTCTGCCTTCACTGCGGCTTTATTAAATTAGAATAATGAAGCAGAAGCCATAGAAAGCAAAACAAGGGCTTTGGAAAGGGCTGAAAATACACAGACGTCAGGTTAGAAACACGTTTCAAATTTAAGCGTGAAGCTGTAAACACATTTGCTTGTGCTGTTCTGATCCCTGCTCTGCAAGGCTGTGGGAACCTTAAAGAGTATATATGTAAGAAAAAAAAAATATATATTTATATATTTTCTCCTATTTCCCTATAAAAGGGATTTAATCTCCTCTGCCAAAATGCTTTGCAGGAGGGTGTCAGGATGTACGCCCGGGAGCTGGGCAGGGTGAGGAGGGGGAGGACACCGTGGGCTGGGGGGAGGGTCCCAGAGCATCTGCTCCATGTCACACCTACGGTGAGACTGTCCAACACTCTCCCTTAGGTCTGACTCCTGCAGGGCAGGTGTTTGCCTGGCCCCGGTGCAGAGCAGGTTCGGAAGCTGCACATCTTCCCTTCTTTGCCTGTGTCTGTCCCTGTTCCCTGCAGTGCCTGGGCACACACAGAGTGCTGAGGATCAGTGGTCCCAGGGACAAAACACAGACAGGCTGCTCAAGGGCCTTGCAAGCACTAGAATAAGCCAACTTTGATGCATTTTACTGTTTCAAAGGTCATTTTTTCCCATTTGTTTCTGCCATGTGGAAGTTTGTCGCTTTCAAAAACAAACCAAGACCAACCTTTTCATTATCAGCAGAAAATACTTTCAAAAATCTTCACCTGTGTCTTTTCTAATGTGGAGTTGCAAGCTGTAAAAATAAGTCTTGCCCTTAACGCTCCTTAAACGGAGGAGCTGCGGGGCTGGGGCAGGGTGGGCACAGCACGGCCAGCTCGGCAGGGCTGGCTGGAGAGTAGCTGTTAATTGCTTATTCCTGGCTTATTTAAACCATGATTTCCGAAGCCGTGTGTTCCTGGGTCGGGTGGGTTTGCAGTGCAGTATCCGCATCCCCTCGCAGGTGCGTGGGGGTGTGTCCCTGTGGCACGGGGCTGTGAGGCAGCGCGGGCTGGAGCTCCGTTACCAGGCAGGGCCCTGGCTGTGGGGAGGGGGTGTAAAATTAATGGGGTTTGGAGTTCAAGCCCACATTGAGCAGACGAATCTGTGCTCTAGGTCCAACTAAATTTATCCCCTACAAAGCTTCCTCTGCCCCTGGCTCCCGGAGTTGGGAAAGGTGCCTTGGCCTGTGGCATGCGGTGCTGGAGGGCCAGGAGCACTGGGAGCATGGAGCACTGGCCAGCCTGGCCCTGGGCAGCCACCCCTGGGAGTCAGCTCTCCCAAGGAATGTTTGTTTTATTGCTTTAGCACCAGCAGACAACACCACAAAACCCCCTAACCCAGGATAATTGAATATTCATCTCCTGAGAATTCTATTAATTCTGCATTTCTTGTTCGGAAGAGCAAAATAATTGCTGTAATTTCATTTCAAAACCAAAGTCAATAACCACGAGCCTGTCATTTCTCTGTGCTTTCACTGAGAGACGATTCGCTGCCTGGTCTGTGATCACTGCTAGAACAGCACATTTATTTGTGCATTTCTCTGCTAAAGCCCATTTGCTCTAAGTGGCCCAGTTAACACCACCAGAGAATCCTTTGCCCTGGTTTTAAACAGCCTTTTAAAATCCTGCATTATTTTAAACAGGAAAATAGAAATTAAATTATGTGGTTTGGTGCACTTTAACGCTTCCTCCCACCCCCACCAAAGGCTCTGCATATTCTTTAAACAGCCCCTAAGAAGATGTGCTTTGATATTAACCAGTGCTAAAAAAAACTTTAAAAAATCAGGTTTTACCTACTAGAGAAAAACACAGAAAAGGGATGAAGTTTAGACAAGTGGCATTGGGACCTGGCAGGCAGGGCAGGCATGGGGAAGCTGCTTGTCAGGGAGCTGTAAAAAGCAGGTTTCATGCTTTCTACACAACCTCCAACGTGACGTGAGCCTCCGTATCTGACCTTTCTTCGTGCCCCCTTATCCTCTCATCAGTGTTTACCAGACACGCTATTTTCTCATGAAAGAGCAGCTTCTGTTTTAGGAATCAGGGTCGCTGGGTACCGCTGCCACGCAGGAGCTCCTTCGGGCAGGGGCCAGCGCCGGGGTGAGGGAGCGCTGGGGCCCTGTCCGAGGGCAGCAGCCCGGGGGCCGGCACAGGCCCTACGGCCTTGGAGTCGCTGCTTGGGGCGGAAGGGACCTTATGGAGCTCGCAGCTCCCAGCCCCCAGACGCCGCTGGGAAAACCCAGTGGCCATGCTGGGCCATGTCCCGGGCTGCTCCGGACACGGGGCTCGGTCGGACCCCTGCCTGCCCCTGACCCCTCCTCGCGTGGGCAGTGGGAAGGCGAGGCCGGAGCCGATGCTTGCCCGGGTCCTGTGGCTGCCAGGGAGGTGGCAGCTGCCTCTGCCCCAGCGTGACCCAGCACAGCAGTGTCACCAGGACTGCCACATCTCCCAGCTCCCTGTGGCTGGCTTTGGCACCGGCTCAGGGTCCCCCGGCGTGTGCCGGCTGCGAGAGAGGGGACTCAGGCAAGGCTGTCTTCCCTGTCAGGTTGCTTAGTCCAGGCTGATGTGCC
The DNA here is from genome assembly GCF_017639235.1 of Corvus kubaryi. Classification (NCBI taxonomy): domain Eukaryota; kingdom Metazoa; phylum Chordata; class Aves; order Passeriformes; family Corvidae; genus Corvus; species Corvus kubaryi. The sequence goes on along the minus strand of NW_024581136.1, from coordinate 20,971,879 downwards.
AGGCAGGAGAGCTGCTGCCATCCATCCAGCACTGGTGCCCTGTGGCCTGGGAGCAGCGGGGCTGGCACGGGGGTCCCTCGGCAGCGAGGAGGCTCCTCATCATGCTCGGGATGCTCCTCGGGCAGCAGACACCACCAGACGTCCTCAGGGGCATCCCGTCACCCAGTGGGTCAGTGTGTGACCCTCACCTGCAGCATCGCCACGTACCAGGGCAGCCACAGGGCACAGAGGTCTGGGGCTGTTGGGGCAGGAGGACCCCCCAACAGCCACGGCTCTGGAGTGGAGAGCAGGACATGTGCGCCCCTGTTTTTTCTAGAAATGGCTCCAATAATTAGACCTGTCAGTTTACATAGAATTAGTCCTGTTCACTGAACCACCAGACTTTGACTTCAGAGATTTGACCTCATTATTTGGCCAGTGAGCTGGGCAGGATGATCCCACTCCTCATTACTTTACAGCAGTACTAAGCCCTAGCTGTGGCTGCTACTTTCTTGGCTGCAGCCAGGCCAAGGGGATTTGGCAGAGTTCCTGAGGCAGCTTCCTTAGCCAAACAGATGAAGCCTCATTAGCACCTGTACCAGGGAGGTATTTATTTCCATTAAGACAGTGTGGAGCGTGCCTTCCTGCCAGGCACAGCACAAACACAGCGGGAGACAAAAGCCCTGCTCCCCTCTCCTCAGCGCTCACTCATCACTCACATCATGTTCCACTGGCTGACCCAACCAGACTGGGCTGAAAACAAGCAGGTTGATGACCCTGCCCTCCCCTCGTGGCGCCACTGTTGGCACCCAGGCAAGCCCCAGGGATGAGGCTGGGACAGGGCAGCTGCAGCACCTCTGGGACAGTCAGCATGCCCTGACCCTGGAAATCACAGAATCCCAGACTGGTTGGGAGAGACCTTAAAGTTCATCCAGTCCCAGCCCCTGCCTTGGGCAGGGACACCTTCCATTATCCCAGGCTGCTCCAAGCCCCGTCCAGCCTGGCCTTGGGCACTGCCAGGGATCCAGGGGCAGCCACAGCTGCTCTGGGCACCCTGTGCCAGGGCCTGCCCACTCACACAAGGAGCAATTCCTTCCCAATCTCCCATCCATCCCTGCCCTCTGGCACTGGGAAGCCATTCCCTGTGTCCTGTCCCTCCATGCCTTGTCCCCAGTCCCTCTCCAGCTCTCCTGGAGCCCCTCTAGCCCCCTCTGCAAGAGGCTCTGAGCTCTCCCTGGACTCTTCTCCTCTCCAGATGAGCACCCCCAGCTCTCCCAGCCCAGCTCCAGCGCAGAGGAGCTCCAGCCTCCAAGCATCTTCAGGGTCTCCTCTGGATTTGCTCCAGCAGCTCCATGTCCTCCCTGTGTTGGAGGCCCCAGGGTTGGATGCAGCGCTCCAGGTGGGGTTGCTGCTGCAGAGGTGTCACTTCCTGCTCCTCCTGCCTGTCCCCATTTTGGGGCTAAATTAGAACTTAATTCCTGTCCAGCCTGTCCATCAGGCTTCTCACTAGAACACGATAAAACATCTCAATCTATAGTTTGCAATGGAAGTGTCAAGAATGGGGGAATCAGTCTACCAAGGGAAACCCAGTGAGCTCTGTGCCAAGGTGCTGATTCTGGGCATGATGGATCTCAAGAAAATCGCCATGATACGGAAAGGTTTGGTGTTGATCCTTATCAGAACCATCCCTGCGCTTCTGGGGTGCAGTTCTTTTACCTGCCCCATTTATAATTGATTTTACTTCATTTAGAAATCAAAGCAGCAAAGAGAAACTCACAGAGGAGGTTTTGCCTTCCCACCCCCCGGTTTGCTGTGGTTCTAAGTCAGTGCTGATCTTACCCCCCACTAAATATGAGCCATTAAAATCAATCATTAATAGCTTTAAAAGGTTTGTACACCAACCAGACTCACTTATGTTTGAACATTAACAGATGTATTTTTCCTTAACAGTGGGTTCTTTTAGTCAAATTTTAGAGGTTATAAAAAGGATTATCTATGCCAGTGATTTTTTTTTCCAGTGCATTTTTAGACTGGGCTCGTGGAATAAGCTCCTGAAGCTACAAATTGAAAAAACAAAGGTTAATCCCTTAAGAGCTGGATAAACAATCATTCATTAAGGGATGGAAAGCATTAGCACAGGGCAAGCAGAGGCTGAAGGGCAGGAGGGGAAGATGAGGCACTGGCCTCACCTGGGTGTGGGGTGCCAGGATCCTGCTGCCACAGGGAGTGTGGGGGTCCCACTGCCATAGCAGGGTGCAGAGGGCCATGACTCAGGAAACAAACCAGACGAGTTTATTTGTATTTGGAATTGCAATAGGGAGGAGGGAACGTGGGGACAGAGGAGCCTCTGCAGCAGGGCCACCCCCCCAGCACTGCAGAGCTGCAGCTTGTGCAGCTCCAACTAAAGCTGTGGCTTCAGAGGCTGCCCCTTGTATTGGAAATGGCCTTGGTGAGGAGTCCCAGGGGGTTTGCTTCCAGTGAGGGCTGAGCTGGCATTTCTGTCCTGCAGGATTAGCTTTAGGGGGTTTTATTTCAGATGTGTCTCTGTGTTTGTTCCTTGGCATCACCTCCTTCTTCATCATCCCTGGGAGCTGCTGAGTTTCACCTTTAGCTGTCATGTGCAGGCAGAAGTGTCACTGGGGTCAGGGTGGAGGTTCCCACAGGTGCCCAGGTGCTCTGAGGCAGGAAAACATTCATCTGTTGGGTTTCAGCCCAGAGGCTGCACCGAAACCAGCCGAGAGCATGCGGGTCATGAGAGACAGGACAGGAACCAGCCGAGAGCATCCTCGTAATGAGGGGTGACTGCACCCCACACAGAGCTCTGGGAGGAAGGAGGCCAGATCAGCTGGAGAGAGAAAGCTGCAGGATAATGACGGAGGGAACAATAGCTGGAGAAGGGATAAAAAGATCTGGCTGTGGAGATATCAGTGCAGAGGTGTTGCTCAAGGTGCTCCTACCCCCATCAGCTTCAAACCTGTTGGAAGAGAGCTCAGAAAAGGGGGCTTTTAATGCTTAGTTTAAACTCCTGACACTTTGTCATTACTGCATTTTCAGATATTCCAAAAATAAAATAAAAGCGAGAATTGACATCAGGATAAAAATCCAGGATTCATTATGTGGCAGCACTAAACGGAGCAATTTGATTTCCATTTCCATGACTGGTATTTTCGAGGCCCTTCCTTCCCCTAATTAAACCCTTTGGGCAGGAATGGGAGGCCGTGAGGGAGGGCAGTTGGCAAAAAGGCAAACCAGTGTGAGGAATGGGCAGGCAGAACTGGTGCTGTGGGCAGGAAGGGCATGGGGGCACCACCACCCAGGACCACTTGGGTTTCATCCCTGGCAGAGAGGGATGAAACTTGGGCAAGAATTGCACCTCACCTATTCTTGTTCCACTACCAGTGCCAAAGCAGGTCTTTGGATCCATCAGACAAATCACTGATGGATCATCACTGGGAGCTTTGGGCCCTCGAAGTCAAGCACAAATGAAACAGAAGAGGACTTGCCAGGGCAGTGGGGCCGGCAGAGCCCCTCGGGCAGGCTGGGCAGCGCGGGGAGAGGGGCCCCTGTGGGCAGCAATGCGTCCCCGCCTCGGCTCCGTGGTGTAACAGCGCAGGAAGCACAGCGCCGTGCGTGGGTGTGCGGGGTGTGCCTCCTGTGCTGAGGTCAGCTCATGTACAACTGGTCGGGAAGGGAAATGTGGGCAGGGAATAAAGAAAAGTGGAAGGATGGCAGCTCCAGAGGGCTCCAGCACGTGGGTTTGGAAAGAGCAGCAAGAGCCACCTCCACGGCTTTGGATTTGCGGTTGCAGCTGCCATGGAAAGGCAATATTCTGGGCTTTCACCTCTTATTACATTACTGCCATCTGATCTCATGCTCTTGGCTTTAAAAAAGTCTCTCAGATCAGTTTTAACATCTTCTTTATGAGTTTCGCACCTGAAACAGTGCCTGGTTTTAGCTGTTCTAGATTTTGAGGGTTGACAAGACTTATTTTAACCAAATAGATGACCTGATCAAATCTACATTAAAACATCAAGAAACAATTTTACCAACATTTAAACAAGTATATAAAGAAATACCAAAAGGGAAATTTAATTGAAAAATATTTGCTAATATTTGCTAAACATCAGTAGGGGATGTTGGCTGTGATCTGATGGTGATGCAACGACAGGTGTTTTCTGAGCTGTATTTGACTTCTTCTGTCCCAGGCTTGGCCACTGCCCTCATTTGTGCCTATATGAGGAGCCTTGCAGGGCTGGAAGGAGGCACCTGCAGGGCCCCACTGATTCCTCAGTAGCGCCCTGCCAGTCAGCCGGGTCATAGCTTTGGTCACAGCACCTCAGAGGCAGTGCCACGTTCATTCCCCCTATGTATTAGGTAGCAAATTCTTAACTGAAATATTCAGTCTCCCCAGGTATGCGATCTTCAGTGTTTCTGACCTGTTTGTCTTCCTGGCCATTTGAGGAAATTGAATAATGGGAGTACTGATGCGCTATCAAACCGCCTCAGCAGAATTGTCTTTCTTGGCTGGGAGCTGAACAAAAGAGCTTTTCTACTGAGAATAGTCATTTCAGTTTAAAATGGCAATATAGGAAGAAGGCAAGATTGCTCCCTGCTGTAATTAGACAGAGTTTTCCAGGATCCTGTGTTATCTTTAGACTCTGGAAGTGTAGCTGCTCCACTAGGATTAATAAGTCACCTCCATTAACTCCAATTATTGATGTGCTGTATTGCTATCACAAACCATTTGCATATTCTGGAATACAGAAGGGACTCCAGAACAGCTTCATTATCCTTGTTGGTTTATAATATTAATAAGGCAAAAAGGGAGAAGCAAAGACGTGCAGTAGTCACCCCTATGGGACCCTGTGGGATTCCCATCGGACACTGACCTGGGCCTGCCGGACGTGCCACTCCCGCCTCCCATGTGGGATGCTCACCACATCTCCCACTACTGATTATAGAACTATCATCTTTTCCCAGCACACTACTGTGCCATTCTGCATCCCAAAGCTCACACCCTGTTGGGACTCTCTGGCTCCCTGGGGCACACACGATGCTGTGTGAGATCCAGTTAATTAGCCCAGGAACAGCTTTTGTTTTCAAGGCAGCAAAATGTCAGCTCAGACATAAAAATGCAGAGAGGAGTCAGCTCCTCTTGTGCTGGAGGGGAGGGAGCTGCTGCCCAGGCCACAGCAGGCACTGGGGAGTCTCCTGGAGGGCTGGGGCACAGCACGTCTCTGTCACCCCCTAAACTGCGGGTTGGCAGTCCCTAGGGACAGCAGCTTCCGCTCGGCAAGGACAGCAAGCACAGGGCAGAAACACCATCAGAGCTTGGAGTCATAGAGTCACAGAACCATTTAGGCTGGAAAAGCTCTCCAAGACCATCAAGTCCCCCTGCACTGCCAAGGCCACCACTTACATCCTCAAGTGCCACATCCGCAGGGCTTTTAAACCCCTCCAGGATGGGGACAGCACCACTGCCCTGGGCAGCTGTGCCAGGGCTGGACAACCCTTTTGGTGAAGAAATTTTCCCGCTATCCAGCCTCAGGGGTCCCTGGCACAACCTGGGTTTGTCTTCCCCTTGTCCTGGCCCTTGTTCCCAAGGAGCAGAGCCCGACCCCCTCCCGCCCTCTCCTGTCGGGGCGTTGTGCAGAGCGAGCTCCTTTCCCCGTTCTCCCTCGGGCGCTGGCAGCCGCGGGGCGCGGGCCGGGAGCTCGGCTCAGACCTGCTCCCGCCAGCCCTGCGTGTCCTATCTGCCACAGACACGTCTAATTATTCTTATCAGCCCTTGAGCTGCCATTTCCCCGGTTGTTTTCCGAGGAAAGGCAAACAGCGGCGGCCGAGGCCGGCAGCGCTGAGAGGATCCGCGGCAGCGCCGGGGCCGTCCGTGCGCTCCCGCTGCCCTCTCACCTCCGCACGGGGGCCCAGGGGACACGAACTCCTTTCTGCACCAGAGCAGCTCCTGTGGTGCACTAGGCCACAGAATCCCTGGGGCTGGTGCAGAACTAACCACCAGAAACCTGCCCTTCACAAGGGAAAAAGGGAATATTGTAAAGTATTTTATACACTGCAGGCAGAAGTATTTTAAAATAAAATAAATTGTATTTTTTGGGTTCCCTGTGGAAAGCCTGCAGGGTGTATAAGGAGTGCTGGGAAGAGATGCTGTCTTCTGTGACACATGAAAAAGGAATAAAAGAAGCTTCAGGGACTGAAGAAAGAAAACAATGTGGTGAAGTGTTGTTTGACCTAAAGAGTTTCCTAAGGTGAAGGCGAATGAAGCTCTCCAGAAGCCAATAGGTAGGTCACAAGCCAATTGAGGTAAAATGTGAAATCGGCATTTTTGCAGCAGGTAAGGTGTCCTGTGGTGGGGAGTTGAGAGCAGCTCAATCTCCAAGCTCTGTGCTCACCCTCCGAGTTCTGTGCTCCCCTGTCCTTTCCAGAAGCACTCCTGAGCGAGATGCAGCATGCCTTAAATCCTCTCTGCGTGTGCATATATGTATGTATTTTCCCTTTCTATAAGCAGGCATTGTGATGACCATTTACAAGGCTCCCTTCCACCAGTTCTCAGCCTGCACCTGGTTTGGGTCCCTTGTTTGTCCCAGCACACCTTGAAACACTGACATCTGAGTCTAAGTCTTCCTGATAACCAGCAGCAACAGGTAGAAACAGCTGGATTCATGGGCAGCCTGTTCCCTTCACACTCCCCCACACTGCGACAGCTCAGCCCTAATTGGACTGACTGGGAATTTCCACTTGTGCTCCAGCACACTTTCATTCCTTGTTAGGGATAGATCACCCGTTTGGGTTAAATCAGCTGTTAACGGAACAAAACATTCAGTTTAATGGAAATCAGTGGTATAAAATCCCAGATTTTGCAGAAAGTGCATTAAGAGGCAGAGCTGGAAGGAATTCAGCTCCAGCTCCACCAGACAGAAACCAAGTCAGCTCCAGGCATATGCTGGAGCGATGGAGGGAAAGGTGCTAATGCAACATGCCTCATGTTGTGCTCCAAAATAAGAACAGCTCGGCATGGCAAGCAGGAAGGCACTCGTTTGCTGGCTGTGGAAGAAGGCATGGAACAGTGTGGCTGTGAAAAAATCTGCCTCGTTCTCTACTCATGTGTTTGGACCTTTTGCAGCTGAAGCACTGCAGTCTGAATGTGAAAACTGTTGTACCCAGGATGTGAGATCTCTATTCCCGGTGCCGGCAGGCTCAGAAGGGCCATGCTGAGGTGCAGGCTGCCCATGAGGCCGCAGGGATGAGCTGCCTGGCCAGCACAGGCTGCACGGGTCCAGAGATTTACCATCGGAAACTGCCGGGGCAGGGAGGCAGCTTGGTGCCTGCAATCAATGTCAGCCACGTGTCACAACCAGTGTCTGCTTCAGCAGCCCACCCTTCCAAAGAGCCACTGATAAATGAGATGACACTCAGAAAAAGGTTACAGAGATGAGTCAGGTATCTTGGAAAATCCTGCCCTGACATGGAAGACTAAATAAATTGTAGTCTCTCAGATCAGATTATAAATCTGGCCTTGGAGTCTTTAGTTACAGATCAAGAGTCCTGCAGCTGAGGGATGGGAAGGATGGATCTGGTACAGAGCACTCCCGCCTTCAGGTATTTGCACTTTTGTACTCATCCTTCAGCATGCACACTGGTACCTCAGGAATGTCCTGCCAGTCCAGCTGTCACCTCTCCATGCAGCCACGGATTCCCCAGGGCTGTCTCTTGTCGTGTCAGCGTTACCCCTGAGGTCGGTGTGAACCGCAGGTGCCTGGGCAAACCCAGCACACGCAGAACATCCCACCCGGCAGAACATCCTCCTCCCGCTCCCGCTCCTGCTCCCGCCTGGCTCCGCAGCGCTGCCAGCGCGGCAGCTCCCCACGGCCCGCTCCCCGTGCCTGGCCTTGCCTGCACCTCAGCCTGGCTCCAGCACCAGCACAAATCCCAGGAATGCCTCCTTCCCCGGCAGCTATGTGCTCCCAGAATTGCTGCTCCAACCTTTTGTCTTTCCAGTTTGGATTTACAGCGCTGCTTAGGTAACCGAGGGAAACAGGCTGGAGTTCATATTGCATATTTACTGATGCTTATCGGCACGGCTTCGGCATGACTCAAAATTTGCTCAAGACAGGAAACTCAAGGAAGCTACCACGAGAAGCTGCAGTGGGCAGTGGCACTGAGAGGTCACTAGTGAAATGGTACTTACAAAGGGAGAGAGAAACTAAAAGGTTTCTCCTCTACTAATAGTATCGCTTTGCATATTTTATTACTTTTTTACACAATAATCCAGGTCATTCATTAAAATAAATTCTGCTTTGGGTCATGCAGCTGATTCTCAGAGGAGCGAGATGGCTTTTCCCTAAGCTAGCATGGTAGGCTTGATATCATTGTACTGCATTTGCCATGTGTCTGGCTCATGGGTTGGGTGTTTGCTTTCCTGGGAATATGAAGACTCGGGATTCGTTTTCTCAGTGCTCTCAAATCCTAGAGGGCACCACGGAACATCTCTGCAAACCGGGTTTGCTGTACAACATGGATTTTACAGGTGTTACTCTTGTCTCCTTTTTCACTGTCCTTTCTCCTCACATTCATTTTGTATTAAAATTTAAAAGAATATAAAGTAGTGAATAAGCAGTTGTTAGTGGATGAATACAGAAGGGAAAAAAGCACTAACATACAAGAAGGAAAGGTATTATATTTACAAAACTGAAGCGGTTGCTTTGACGTTGTAGCTTGAGCTGTCCCAAAAGTGAAGCCAGGCTGGCGATTCCATCTGCAGCCACTTCCATATTCCCACGGGGGTACAATATGCAGCTGATTTCCCAATTAAGCTTTCCTAGCAAAGAAGTTTTATAATTTAAACAGACTCAAAAGTTTGAGAAATAAATACATATTCATGAAGGACTAATAACACTCTGTCTAGAACACAGCTTTGAGCTGAGAGCAGCTCTGACTGGCTCATGTCTCACCCACCACACTTAGTGAAAATGGGAACGAGGAAGAAATGGCTGAAACCAGCAGATTGTGTTTTGCCAAGACAATAAATAATAACCATATTCTGACTCAAGTGCCAAATGTATAGCGCTTAATTAGAGGTCAGTAGAGCATATTTCTGCTCAGCTGTTCCATTTACAGCAATTAACATGTTCGTGTCACTTAAACTGGGTTGCAGAGCAGATTTCAAAGGGTTGAGTGAAAGCAGAATCAGGGAAGGGCTGTTCCACCCCTGGCAGCAGCTCGGGAGCAGCACCCTTGGCCCCCGCCCACTGGCAAAGACGTGGGACAGAGAGGTCTTAGCCCTGGTGCAGCACCACCCCGCCCCATCACTCTGAGGGCTGAGGGAACCCTGTCCCATCGCTGCGGGAGCTGAAATGACCCTGCCCCATCACTCTGAGGGCTGAGGGAACCCTGTCCCATCGCTGCGGGAGCTGAAGTGACCCTGCCCCATCACTCTGAGGGCTGAGGGGATCCTACCCCATCGCTGCGGAAGCTGAAGTGACCCCGCCCCATCTCTGTGAGGGCTAAAGGGATCCTGCCTCCGGCCAGCGCTCGCTATCCCGCCTGCCCGGGCTATGAGGTGACACCGTCAGACACCGGTGGCCGTGCCCGGGCTCCACGCCCGCCGCACCGCGTGGGCTCCACCGCCGCCTCCTCCCCCGCGCCGGGGCCCCCGGAGCTCCGTGTCGCGGGTGCCTGGAGCGGGGCAGCGCCGGTCCCGTCCCCCGTCGCGCAGCTCGGCCCCGCGTGCCGGCGGGAGCGGCAGCACCGCCCGTGCGGAGGCGGCGCGGGGGGCGG
>NW_024581136.1:20925425-20961708 GCF_017639235.1 Corvus kubaryi | reverse complement strand
GGCAGGTGGGGCGGCCCCGGCGCTCCTGCGGCCGGGCTGGGGGGCGGCGGCGGCCGGGGACGGCGCGGGGAGCGGGGCCGGGGGCGGAGGTGACTTCGCGGGCAGAGGGAGCCGGGCGGGAGGGCGGCGGGACGGGGCGGCAGGCGCGGGGGCGGCCGGAGCGACGGCGATCGCCGAGGGGCGCGGGTGGATTGGCCGCTCCCTGCCCCCGTTCGGCCCCGCTCCCTGCCCCCGTTCGGCCCCGCTCCCGCCGCCCGTTCGGCCTCGCCGCCGCCCGCCCGTCCCTGTCGCTGTCCCTGTTCCTGTCCCTGTCGCTGTCCGTGTTCCCGCTCCGGCCGGGTCAGCCCGCGGTGGCGGAGGCGTGCGCGGCTCCCCGGGAGCAGGGCGGGGAGCGAAGCGGGGCCCGGTACCGCCGCTTGGAAACCTCCGAGGAAAAGCAGGGCAGGGCTCACCTTCCAGCTCGGTTTCCTTTGCTCTCTTATTTTTTTAGATGCGTTACTGTGCCTGTAGAGACTTCGTTGCTTCGCCTCAGACCTATGTGACTCTGGGGGAAGGATCATGACCGAAGTCCTTCTCTCTGCTGCTCTGAACGGAACTGAACCCAACCTGTTATCCAGCGGCAGCTGGTCTGCGGGAAACGTCACCACCAAGTGCTCCCTGACCAAAACCGGCTTCCAGTTCTATTACCTGCCCACCGTCTACATTTTGGTCTTCATCACTGGGTTTTTGGGCAACAGTGTGGCTATCTGGATGTTTGTCTTCCACATGAAGCCTTGGAGCGGCATCTCGGTTTACATGTTCAACTTGGCACTAGCCGATTTCTTGTATGTCTTGACTTTGCCCGCCCTCATCTTTTACTACTTCAACAAAACAGACTGGATCTTCGGAGATATCATGTGCAAGCTGCAGAGGTTCATCTTCCACGTGAACCTGTACGGCAGTATTCTGTTTCTAACCTGCATAAGCGTGCACAGGTACACAGGAGTGGTGCACCCCTTGAAGTCGCTGGGGAGGCTGAAGAAGAAGAACGCGGTGTACATCAGCAGCCTGGTCTGGGTCCTTGTGGTGGCTGTGATTTCTCCAATACTCTTCTACTCGGGAACAGGGATAAGGAAAAATAAAACCATAACGTGCTATGACACAACAGCTGATGATTACCTGAGAAGTTACTTCATTTACAGCATGTGCACCACAGTGCTGATGTTCTGCATCCCCTTCATAGTGATTCTTGGTTGCTATGGGCTCATCGTGAAAGCTTTGATTTACAAAGATTTGGACAATTCTCCTCTCAGGAGAAAATCGATTTACCTGGTCATTATTGTGTTGACGGTCTTTGCAGTGTCTTACCTTCCCTTCCACGTGATGAAGACCTTAAATCTAAGGGCCAGGGTGGATTTTCAAACCCCAGATATGTGTGCCTTCAACGACAAGGTTTATGCCACTTACCAAGTGACGAGGGGCCTGGCCAGCCTCAACAGCTGTGTCGACCCCATCCTTTACTTCCTGGCAGGTGACACCTTCCGAAGGCGGCTTTCCAGGGCGACCAGGAAATCATCCAGAAGGAGCGAACACAATGTGCAGTCCAAAAGTGAGGAAATGACTCTCAATATTTTATCAGAGTATAAACAGAACGGAGATACCAGTTTGTGAACAAATGCAGAAGATTTGGGAACAGTTTGAAAAAATCTGCTTTGAGGCACTAGGAGACTGTAGGGCTTACAAGTGTGTGAGGAAAATCTACCAGTCTCAAATTCTTTTTTAGGTAAAGCCTCGTTTTCTGGTCTTAGAAAATGCTTAACAAAGTCAGTGGAAGAATTTTAATGGAAAATAATGTGTCAAAATTCAGCTTTCCTTCAGTAGTTTCATTTATTTCTGACTTGTGTCAGATATCTAAGTAAAATGAAGTAAATTCCCTAAAGGAGGAGAGCAATCCAAGTGCATCTGGCTTAATGACTTAGTCTCCCACGTTTGAAAATGTTCTCAGTCAGCCTGTTTTTAAAAATAGGAAATAAAAATAAGAGCAGTATCTTGTCTTCTGAGGCTCAGTCACAGACCAAGCTTTCTGCTCACTCGCTGTTGTACGCAAGGATTTAAATCGAAGTCATGATGCAGTTATCATTTTCAGTTTTATTATTTTTTCATCTACTTCTAGTGCTGATAATTACTTGATAGTTTGGTGGCATTTATGGTTCAGTCCTCTTTCAGTGCCGGTGTTTTACTCAAGGTAGGCTTTACTGGTGTGTGCATGGTTGTGCTTTCGGATTGCAATGGTTGTTCACGACAAACCTGGCCCCCCTTCGCGGCCAAGGGCTCCCCGGTGCCCGGGCCCCTCGGGAGCGGAGGTGTCCCCGGGCGCTGCCGGGCACGCGGGCGCTGCCAGGCGTGGGGAGCGAGGCCGTGCGGGGTCACGGCTCTGGGCGGCCGAGGGTCCGGTCCCGTCCCTGCGCCCAGGGCAGTGGCGTGGCCTGGCTGGCCGGGGAGCGCCAGCCGAGCCGCCCGGCCCGGAGGCTGCTGGCACCGCGCTGGCACAGCCGCTGGCACCGGGAGCCTTGGGCGGAACGGGAGAGATGGGTGTGCTGGGAGCAGCTGAGCCTTGCAGGGAACGCGTGCTCCGGGTACCTGCCTCTGGTACCAGAATGGTTCTGTTCCTGCAGTCCTTACAGACGACACAAGAGTCGTGTCCCGAGAAAAGTAACTATTAAAATGGATAATATAAATGGATTATATATATATTATATATATATAATAGTAATTGGGGGGAATTAATTTTTTTGTACTTTGACAAATACATTGCTGTATTAACAAGATGTTGCAACATACTACAGACTAAATCCGGCCCTTTACTATAGATCTCCAAATGTGGAATAGTTCATCCAAAATTAGCCAAACTGCAACATTGTGTAACACAAGAGCTAGTGATCAGGCACAGATGAAATTCTACATGGGCAGTCTCACTCGTTTCTCAGATTTTTAATAAATGTATTTGAAAATATTTTGTGCTAAAAGCGGTATAAAAGCATGCTCTGAATTATGAATTTAGTGTACAAAATTAAGTTCAATGTAATCCTAAGGGTGATTTTTAACAGATCTTTGTTCCTCTGGTCTGCATCGTAAGAGTAAAATATTTATATTTTACTTACCAATTTCCAGTGATTGGTTACAAATGAGAGTAGCTCTAGTTATTTTTTGACAACATTGTTAAGCAGCTTCTGTTCACATGTATGGCTTCCTCTGCAGAGTCCCTATTTATTGAACTTATTTATTAGAATGCTAAATGTAAAGTTTGTAAAGTGTGGTTCTCTGTGGTCATATTCAGAATTGGGCATTAATGGAAAATTGAAGAGCATGTTTCAATCACTGTAATACTGTGTCTTCTAACAGAGCACCTTTATAATAAACTCAATTCCACCCTGACTATTCACTGCTGATATGTAACCTAGTGATAAATTAAACTACTGATTTATAGCCTAGAGGTAAATGAAGCTCCAGCTTAGGAAGCCTCTTAAAGCAATGTGGAGAGCTCATTTAGCCCTATGAAAAATGTAAAGGTAGTGAAGAAATCTCCAGCAAGGGTCAATTGCTAATTAATTCTGACTGACAAAGCCTGTGGAACAGCACAGACTATTTATATACCACAGAAAGAGCCTGATTCACAATAAATGACTTCTCCTATTATGTGATTATTTGAGGCTTCATTCAGCTGAGGCACATCTTGTTTGGAATGGCAGATGAATTACACGGAGAGGGAGCATAAAAATAGGATATTCTTTGAATCTGCTTCTCTGTGTTGAAAATCCTGTTCGCTTCCAAATGCTTCGTGGTCAATTTCTTGCTTTCAGTTAGGAAATAAAATGTTCCACTAATTCACGTTTGACAAAAGGTCCCAAGCAGCCCCAGCAGAATGCAGGCCCACACGGCCAGGTCGGGCTTTGTGCGGCTCCTTGCAGCCTTTCTGCTCTATGGCTCTTCAGTGTGGCAGAGCTGGCCAGCTCCTCCTGGTGTGCGTGGAACCCGGGGGCCAGGGCCCGAAACGGCGGCAGGAGAGACCCATGTCCAGCCAGGCCAGGGAGAGCCACGCTGGGGAGCTGCGGGCGGCCCTGAGCCTCGCACCCCTGCGGGTGGCTGCGCTCCCACCGGGGCTCGCTCCCGGCCGCTGGCCTGGCCAGAGGGAACGGTGCAGGTGGCCGGATGATCCACCAGGTCATCGCCGAGGTCTCTTCGGACACTTCGTTGCAGGAAGGTCCCCGTCACTGCCGAGCAGCCATGGCAGGAAGCAGCACTTGCAGCTTCCCAGGTGGACGTGCTCAGGAGCCTCCCGGCGCACGCCGAGCAGGGTCATTAAACGCGTTTACACGCAGCTGATTTTCCACCTGGCAGCTCCTGTGCCCTGCAGAGGTAACACCTCCCTCCACGCCCTGTGTGAGTCCCAGCTGCACACACCGAGCTGCCACAGCCACTGCTGAATCCCACTGGGCTGTGGGGCTGAGCCTCACAACCTCCTGTAGAGCTCCTTTTCAAGCCTTGCTGTATTTGGCATGGGGTAGTTGGAGCCATTGCAAAATCCCACCAAATTCCTGTCTGCTCTCACACCTCCTTTTTACCTGGAACATGCCAGAACCATGTGTTGGATGTCCCACCTGAGAGAATGCTGGTCAGCTGGGGGGATTGGGCACCCAAGCAGATCTCCAGGCAGAGCGAGGGCTGGAGCCATGAGCTCCTGGGGAGCCCCGAGAGTCTGTCATTAAAGTGACCCTTTCTATGTCGTATTTGTGGAAGGCAATCAGTCCACTAGCACTAGGGGCCCGAGGTGATCCCTGTGATTATCCATAAACCTCAGAGGTGGGTGTAGTTGAAGAGGCCTTTCCCTGAGCCACTCACTGGAGTTTCTAATCCATCCATATGCAAAGAGAACACAACTGCAGCTCTGGCCTTTGGGCTGGTAATTAATAATCAGTGACAACGACGGGTTGTGATTACCGGGGACAAGATTCAGCTCATTATCTCACTACTGTGACCACCTAAAAGTTCCACCTCCCTTCATGCTATGCAATCTTAAACTAGCAAGAGAGATTGAACCTGTTCTGATTTTGTGGTCATGCTTGTAACCTATTTTCCCTCTGGGTATGTTTGGGAATCTTCTAACTACAAATTGTTCACTTAAGACACCACAAAGTTTCAAGTAAACAGTTATTTAGAGCTTAACATTTGCCAGATCCATGCCAACACCAATTCTCATTCATGAGCTGTATTTACTTCCTGCAGCTCATGGGTTAATGTTTTCTCCCATTTATGCCCAGTAACTCTTACATATCTTTAACACAACATGAAGTCAGTATGAAACCCACATGTGAACTGCTGTCACTTTGTACATTTGCATAACACAACACCGTGGACTTTTTTGTTTTAATCCACTTGATATAACACCAAATTAATGAACTCATGAGCAGGGTGGGAAATGAGCAGCAGCTGGCCCTGCTTTTGGCAGGAGGGCGCACTGGGTGTGCTGGTGAGCCTGGTGCCCACCCCTGCCCTGTGTGGAAGGGGCTGGGGAAGCTGCAGGGCTGTTTTGGTGGCTGCCAGCCCTCGTGCGATTGCTGCGGAGCATCTGCTGCCTCTGCACCACCAGGGACACGCCGAGGGTTTGGCTCTGCAGGGAGGCCCCACAGCCAAACCCCAGCGCTGGGCCACAGGAGCCCCAGGAGGGGTCACGGGAAGCTCCTCTGAGCTTGGTGTCCTCCTCCTTTTGGGTGAGGAAGGACATGGGGATCCAGGCACCCCCGACTGCATGGGCGCAGCAATTTCAAATGCTTCGAAGACAAAGGACTTATGACTTGGCATGTGGCTGTGAATTACTGTGTGTTCCAAGGGCATCTGTGAAAATGCTTCTTTTTCTGCTGTGTTGTGATTTTAGTATTGTTAAGTTCAATTTTTTTGTAAACACTAGTGAAATCTGACTGTGACATCTGCAGGGACAGTGCTACCTTTTATTTACACTCAGGTTATGTAGCTGCTTTAATTAAAGAGTAAAAGATCTTCTTATTTGTCTATAATTTTAATGAACAAAAATATATTTGGGTTTGAAGTTGCAACTATTTTTAGTGGCAGCAGAAGTGTGGCCCCAGTGTTGCTGGTGCTGCACCACCGCACCGAGCAACTCGTGTTGGAGCCGCCCCAGTAACATTATGAAACACTCCTTCTGCCTTTTGTGTTGTTAATTCATGTTTCCAGGAGATTCTTCCGGCAGTGATATGTCTTTAAAAATAGATAATAAAAGGCTTGCAAAATATATAAAATTTAAAACCTTGAGAGTAACCAGGCAGACCGAATGAGAATCAAAATAAGTGAATAAATGAGTGAGGCTTAGCCTTCAAAGACAAAGGAGGCATGTAGAGAGAGATGTGGTGACAGAACAAGGGGGAATGGCTTTAGGCTGAGGGTAGATAGAGATTAAGTATTAGAAGAAAATTGTTCCCTGGGAGGGTGGGCAGGCCCTGGCACAGGGTGCCCAGAGCAGCTGGGGCTGCCCCTGGATCCCTGGCAGTGTCCAAGGCCAGGCTGGACACTGGGGCTTGGAGCAGCCTGGGACAGTGGGAGGTGTCCCTGCCATGGCAGGGGTGACACTGGGTGAGCTTTAAGGTCTCTTCCAACCCAAGCCATTCCATGATGCCGTGATGTTTGGGGTCAGCGTGTCCACAGGGGGCACAAACAAGGGGCACAAACAAGGGTCACACCTGTGGAGTTGCAGAGGCAACAGGCTGACTTGCTGCCCCATTCCCACCCACTCCAAGCCCTCTCCCACTCCCACTATTCAGCCAGAGATGAACCTGCTCCCAGTCCCTCTCCCTGTACAGATCAAAGCTAAATCTGTCCTACAGAAGCTGCCTTTTCCCCTCTGACAATGGCTGCTGTGTCTTGTTTTCCTTGCAGGATGTTGAGTGACTGTTCCTTCCCAAACAGCTTAACGTGAAATCCGATTAAAACATGGAGCCCCTCTGTTAGCTGTGCCTTCCCTGCCTTGTAGGTATTTCGGGTTTTATGTTGGGCTGTATTTCCATGCCATTGTCTCGTCTCACTGCCTGCAGCTGCCTCAACTTCACACCATGTGCAGTTTTGTTCTGTTCCCTCCTCATCATGTGGGATGGCTGCGGGTACATATTGGTACCTCACTGATTTCACCTCATTTATTTTAAGATTTATTTACCTTTCTCTTAATTTTCTTCCTCTAAATTTATCTTTTCCGTTCATCCAAATGGTTCAGCTACCCATTAAAATTATTCCATTAAAATTGTATTTTCTTATCAGTAAATGAATTCCGTCTTCAACAAATCAAGCTGTTCCATGCCTTTCCAGAATTTCCTTTCCATTCCAAAACCTGCTGAGGCCCAAAGGCCTCGTCTTCCCTCAGCACATAAGCCTTTAAATGCTCCAAGTCAGGCAGGTCCAGGGCCCTGCTCTGGCTGGTTGTGTTTGACATGAGCAGACACACGCAATGTGTGAACACCAGATTTAATATCTGAGCTGACTGTGCATTTACCTCTGGTTCCACAAAATCACAGAGTAATTTATGTTGGAAAAGGTCTCTGAGATCAACAAGTCCAACTACAATGGCTCCCTTTAACCCTGGCCCAAGCGGGCAAAAGTAGTTTGTGACCCTGGCAGAGGTGAGGCAGTGCATGGACCCGGGGGATATTTGTTTCTAAAGTTTAATTTGCAGCGTTTGGAAAGCAAAGACCAGCCTGTGGCAAGAGGCAGTGGGTGGAACAGGTAAATAATTAAATAAATGGGGGTGCAGCTTGGGTTTCTGCTGGCAGCACCAGGCCCTGGCTCCGCTGGGAGCGGGAGGGAGATGCTGGGAATGCTGATCCAGACCAAGCCGAGCTGGGGCAGGGCTGGGAGCAGGGCAGCGCTCGGAGGCCGCTGGCAAAGGGACACCTTCTGTGGGGTTCACGCCAAGCGGTCACGGGCAGTGACGTGGGCAGCTGGGGCATCCCCACGGGCTGAAGGTGCTGGGGTGGGGCAGGAGAGGCTCGGGGCCGCTGGGGCTGAGCCGTGTCTGCGGCAGCAACACAAACACCCGGCGCCTGCTGTGCTCCGTGGCAGCTGGCAGTGGGTGTCACCAGCAGCAGCAGTGCCTCTGTGTGAGGCACCAAGAGGACAGCGAAGTGTTGGGTGTATTTTTATGGCCCGGGGCACACAGCCCCACACAGTGCTGCCTGGGGAATGGTGTTACCCCTTTGTGAGTGACCCATGGCCTGCCACAGCCACCAGCACCATGTCCTGCAGCCCCAGTGCAAGCTGGATATCCCAAATGAGATCTGGCAGAGACTCCCACCAGGAAACCCATTCCCAGGGCCCTGAGTGACTGCTGCCTGCCCGTGGGAGCATCCTTGTGTCCCTAAGTGATCATCAGAAAATCTGCTCATTTAAAGTGCTGGGAACACCATTTACCCTTCCTGGCATTTCCGTACAGCTGAGGAACAGCAGAGCTGTTTATGTTAATAATTCATAGAAGACTTCTCCCTTCACTTTATGGCTCTTCCACTCAGCAGCACCAGGAACTGCCCTGCACCCTCCTCCCCAAGCTGGGGCAATGACCTGGGATGGACTGAGATCCATCAGAAAGAACTCTGCTGCTCCCAGGGACCTTCCCCAGCAGGGCGAGAGCCTCACTCTGCTTTGATTCTTAACCAAAGCCAGGTGTCCTACCTTTTATGATGAGAGCAGTATAGCCCTGGCGCAGGTTTCTCAGGAGGCTGTGGCTGCCCCTCCCCTTGAAGTGTTCAAGGCCAGGCTGGTTCCTGGTAGGTGGCAGGGCTGTGCCCCGTGCTGTGCTAGCATTCAGGCATGTACCAACAGAGATTTCCCCGTGGAAGCCAGGCTGCTTGGTCACAAATGCTTTTCCTTCACTGTGAATAATGGCCTTCTGTAGGGAACTGATTTTTCTCCAAGACAGTGACTGAGAAATGACCCAGCCGTGGAGCCAGCAGCCAGCTCAGCACATTGGGGCAAGTGTCAGGTGCTTGGGCCAGACAGAGGTGCGGAGGAGCTGTGCAGAGGCAGGGGGACACCCCCCCTTGGTATCACCCAAACAGACCCAAGGGACTGGCATTGGAGGGGAAGGGATGCTCCTGCACGCAGCCCCACATCCCAAATGCACACACCAGAGGCTTGGGGCACAGCCCTGGGACCAACAGATGAGGGCTTGCTCACTTGGTCTGTCTGGGACCCAGCTGGGAGAAGCTCTTGCAGATTATAACACAGTTTTTGTACCAAATATCACGTTATTGTCAATTTCAGAATTAAAGAGTACTTTTAAGACTCCACAGAAGTTAAATTCTTATCAGACTATTGAGTTTTAATATCCTCAGTAAAAACACTGGAGTAGTTCAGTCATACATTGAAGATAATTAAGCTCTGCATTGTAGAGGGCAAATTGTTTATTTGTTTGGTATTACTGGCCCATCACTATCCCCATCCCTGTCCCCATCCCTACAGTGGGCTCTGTACAGGGCCACAGGACCCAGATGGGCGCAGCAGGATGGGTTTCACCTCTCCCTGCTCCCCTTGGCTGCAACTGGGCAAATCCAACAGGAAAAATGGCCTCGCAGGGGTTTGTAGCAGTTTCCAACACAGGGACAGCAGCCAGGCCAGAGGGAAGCAGGTCCCCGGTGCTGCCTGTGCTCCCTTGGCACTGCAGCTCTCCTCCTCCTCAGCAATGTGTCAGGACACGTTTGGCACAAATAAAAAGTTGTTGTTTAACATTCTTGTGTATTTGTGAGCGGTGGCAATGATGCTTCCTGTAAAACAGAGCTGCGAGCGTGGCAAAGCTGTTTGATGTTACAGCCTTATTTAAACAGCATTTAGATAGTAAAAGCAGTCATTCCCCTCATCCCCACATACCAGCTACCCATTAAAATTCCTTCTCATGCTCTTGCACAAAGACTAATTTTGGCAGAAGGCTGACTTGCCCTAGATTTTTAAAAGACTACTTGTTTTAAAACAAAGTCCTTTGGGGAAGGGAGAGATCTGGGTGAGGATTGCACCCTCCCCCTGCCCTCCCCAGTCTCACCACCCTGACCACCCCCATCCCATCACCCCTGGTCACCCCCACCCCACCACCCCCCACTCTGTCACCTCCCAGCCCCAGAGGGTACAGTATCCTCCTCCTCCTCTTCCTCCTCCCCTCCCATGGAGGGGCTCCTGGCCCCTCAGAGGGTGATGGAGGGGAGCTTTGGGCACGGAGCAGGAGGAGCCAAGGGAAGATTGAAAATCTGTCATTCACCTTGACATTGACACACTAAAAATAAAGTTAAATGCTTTTAAAAACAAATTATGCCAATATTCAGATATTACTTAAGGGACTCGACTCAGAATAAAGCTCTGGGTTTTCAAGCTGGCTCTCACTACCATCAGAAAAGCTTTTCACCAAGATATTCCTTTGTTTCTGAGTTGTTTCCTCTCCTTCAGACTCTGGGCAAAGTGGCACTTGATTGAGACAACTGAGAACAGCAAAAAATCAGAAGAAACCTGACCTGCAGGTGTCCTGTAGAACCCAGAGCAAACAGGTCCAGAGAGACCCACAGAGGCAAATCAACAGCCAAACCCTCCCAGGGAGCAGATGGAGGAGCTGACTTGACTGTTTGGCTGTGATTCAACGAAAATGTTCTCTACCCTTCCCTTTCTGCATGGGGATAAATCTGCAAAGGAAAACATTTCTTGGTGCTGTGTGCTGGCAGGGCTGGTGCCACACCAGCGGGATCCAGCACTGCCACAGCCCCTCGGGCACGTTGCTTACTGAGTGGTCTGAAAGCTGCTTTGCTGCGGGGTCACCAACAGGTTCTAAACCCAAGAGAGGTTAAATACCAGCGAGCCCCAGTGGATCCCACTCCCCAGCAAATGGCTGCATAAGCAGTTGCCCTTAGTGCATGTACCTAAGAAAGCAGACCTGAATTTTTGGTTGAATTTAGCAACTCTCTGTAGCTGCTGTCACCAGGCCATGGTGACATCAAGGAATGGCTCCACAGAGGGATGTTGCCTTTGAAACCCCCGTGGGGACTCCTGGGTGCCCTGCCCACAGCGGGGATGGAGCTGGGCCGTGGCTGCAGCCCCCCCGGCCCCACACGGGGCTCAGCCAGGGCGGAGGGGCAGGGCTGGTGCTGTGCCCCGCCGGACGGACCCGCGGCTGCTGCCGCCGCCAGAGAGGCTCCAGGTCGGCGTCGTGGCCCCGATCCTTCGCCCCCGGGTTTGGCCACCGGCTCTGCTCGTTTAAGCTCTCCTGTAACTGATACTGGAAGGGATGACTCAGCCCTAAGTATAGTTACCTGCACCCAAAATAGAGGCGAGCCCTGCAGCAGCTCGGGGCTCCGGGTGCAGGTCAGCCAGGGAACGTCTCCTAAACCACTGGGAGCTGGTGGTGTGACGCAGGGTGGCGCCACAGGTGGCTATGGCTTTTCACCTGCTTTTACCCTCATTCCAGGAGGGGATTCCAAAGCAAACCCTCAGAAATTATTCCCCTCTATTGAATGTACAGAAACACAAACTTTTGGTTGTTCCTTTTCGTGATCAATTCACACTGACCAGAGCTCATGAACTGGATCAATTTACACCACATCTAAAAATACACCATCAGCTACACACAGATGGATCTAAGGGGTGTGTGTGTGCGTGTAACTATGTGCATGTGCACATGTCCCTAAAACTCTAAGATACACCTGTAGTTCACACAAATTCCTGATACTTTCCTGTAAAGGATAGGGAGGCAGAGAACACAATACCCTGGCAGCGCACAAATGGGGCCTTTGTCCTTTGCCATGAAGCCCCCGCACCCACAAGACTCAGGAGCAGATCCAGAAGCGTCAGTAACTTCACATTGATGGGAAACCTCCAGAAGGAAAGAGGAGCCAGAGCAACTCCGCCCCATCGTCCTCACCAGCATCCAACGCCAAGAGCTGAGGGGCCGCATTCTGGGCTTTGCTTTGCCTCTTTGGCTGAACTGTTTAAAATACCAAACAGAAGAATTTGCCTCTCAGACTAAGATAAACTCCAGTTAACTCATGACAGGATCTACACAGCAAACCCCAGGAACAATCTGCACATTGCGAAATGCTCCCAGATCTCACTGGTGCGAGCTGTGTGCTGCCTCGCAGCCACACCACTGGTCCTGCCTGCTGCAGCCAGTGAGCACAAACCCCAGGCTGAAGCACTGTGCTGTGAACAACCCCGCTTACCACCTGTAATTAAACACCAGACTGATGCTCTGAAGCTGCACAGGTGACAGGGCAGGAACAGAGGCCGCCCGGAGGAGCCTTGCTGGGGCACAGTGGTTCCCAGATGGGTTTTGGAGCCAGGGTGCTTTCAGCAGCAGCCACAGCTCCCCTCTTCCCACACCACGGATGTGAGACTGGCTGCAGACCCAGCTGGGGGCTCTGCATTGGCTGGGGCTGAACAGGGCTATGTGCCCCAGAGCCGCCCACAGGAACAGGGACACGCCAGGCTGGGGCTCCTCCAGAGGCTTCTGCTCCTCTTTCCCAGTATCATTGCAAGGGTATAAACATCCACATGGAATCACTGAAAATGACTCATATTTCAGTGCCATCTAATTATTAGATATTGTACATGATATTTGTCAGCTCGTGCTGTGAACAGTTACTTTACATAACACCTGGAGAGGTGTGTCAGGCTCCAGTGGTTTCCAAGGTCTCTGCTTTGAAAGGAATTAAAGTGTGGTACTCCTTTTCATCAACTCCAAGCCTGTAGAGCTGTTCATATGTTGTATCCAGTTGAACGAGGTGCTTTTTTGGGCAGGTGGCAGTGACACCTCTGAGAGAGGATGAGGCTCTGGCAGTGCCATTTTCCTCAGCAGGATGCCCTGAGCCTGGCTGGGCACTCCCTGCCTCACCTAAGGGTCACCAAAGCCTCTGGTCACTGTTGTGTCTGAACCTTGGTGCCTTTAGGATCTGCTTCTCCCCCAGCTGCCCCCTGGGCTCAGGGAATGGTGCCATCAGGACAGAAGGGTGGCAAGGAATGGTGGGGATACCCCAAACCATGCAGGAAGTGTGGAGCAGCAAAGCACTGAGTCAGAAGCACTAACCCCATCAGCTCTCTGTGAAAGCCACTTAACTGGGATATAAACTTTCCCTGACAAAACTAATACATTTGTCTTGGTGCCAAGTGACCATTAAACAAACAGGATCCAAAAACCACATTAGCCCATCCTAATGTGTGGGTCCCAGGGATGCCGAGGGGCCGCCAGCTCCAGTCCCGTGTGTGCGAGCTTCAGCCTCTCCGGCTCAGGTACTGGAGCTCGTGGTGGACAGAGCAGGTTCATCCTGTGGGAGCAGGGACTCTCCCTCACAACCAGCAGCCCCAGGATGATGCCACAAGGCCTGATGTGGCCAGGCAGCACTGCAGTGGTGCCAAACCCGGAGCACCAGCACAGCCCCTGATTCTCCTGCACCTGCAGCATGGGCAGTGATGTTCAAGGCAATGACAACAGATGGCTCCTGCCACTGCACAAGGTAACAGGAGCTCTGGACAAACCCCTCCACAGCCTCTGGATAAGGAGCAGAGAGAGGGGCTGAGGAGGGGAGGTGAGAGCTGCTGGCACGGAGAGCTGCCCGTGCCTGCTCCCGGCTGGCACCCGGCACTGCCTGCGACCTTCCCCTCCTTGCCTTCTGCTCCCGCACAGCCCAGCCCAGCCATGAACCGCACAGCGATCCCAGCCTGGCGCTCAGAGGGCTGCGGAGCGTTCCCAGCCGGAGCGCGAAGGAGGAGCTGCGCTGCCTTTCCTGCGCGCACTTTCAGCTCCGGCAGCGAAGCGTGAACTGGCGGACGCCTCCTCTCCAGCACTCCCAGTTCCCAGCCTCCCTTCAAAACCTCTTCCCAAACCCTGCTGCTGTCACTGCTCCAGAGCTGTATTTAGCCACCGCGCTGTCTCCGAATGGCCTGGGTTAAGGGATGTAAGGTTTCACAGGTAGTTTACAGAGCTGGGTGAACGCCTCCGGCACGGTCACTTGTCCAGAAGGCCCAGCAGTGGTGGCAGGAGCTGTCACACCTGTGCCCATCTCTGTCCTCGATGGCACCACCAGGCGCTGCCGTTCCCCCGGGCATGCAGCACGTCCCCAGCCAGGAAAAACCATGATTTTCCTTACTGGGCTTGCACTGGGTGCAAGAGCTCTATGGGGCTGAAAACTGCCCCGGGCAGCCCCCGGAGCAAAGCTGCCGTGTACGAGACACTCGCGAGGCAGAGAACATGTGCAGGTGGAAGGCAGAGCTCCCTCTGCAGCTCCAAGACGTGGCATTCCTCCCGAACCAGCCTGGCATTCCCGCTCCGCCGCCAGCACGGCGCTCCAGCAGTGCCAGGTGCCTCTGGGAGCTCAGGGAGCACCGAACACAGCCAGAAACACAGAACAGGAATTGCCCTGGAAAACACAAAAGTACGGCTGTCCTATGGGCATGGTCATTGACTCTGAGGCTCATTTTGGAAAGGGTGTATAAATACTGATATAAGTGTGAGCTCCCTTTTCAAAACCACTTAAAAGACTTAAAAAAAACCCAGCCAAAATACCAAACAAGTCCTATTTCTTTAGCAGGAAATTGACAGAAGCAGAGCTGATGAAGTGCAATCCACTGTCTTTCCATCTACTTAATTAGAAACAGGACACTGCAGGAAATTATCATACTACTTAATTTCAGTAAAAAGCTTTTCAATAAAAAGATTAAACATGTCTCTAACGTGTGAAGATATGCAGGTTATAATTACTATTGACCTCACCTCATCAGCAGTATTTAATTGATGTCAGGGTCTTTGCCTGTGCAAGTTAATCAGCATCCCTGGGCCTCCAAAGGCCACATTTGTAACCTCCTAAGGAAGGAGGAATCTTGCTGGGTTTATTTCTTTCTTGGTTTTTTTTCTCCCTTCCCTTCCACATGTCTCTGAGCTGCTGCATCTCAGCTCTGCCGGGGCATTCATTGCCTGGGGCTTGAAATCCAACTCTGAAATAGCTGCTCCCGCACCCTGTGCTTCCCAGACACTTGCAGCAGGATCCCTTTTTCTGGAAATGTGATTTCACACTTTGGGAGAGAGCTGTTCCCGAGTGGGCTGCAGGGTCCTGCAGGGAGCTGCACTGACCCTGGCAGAGCCTCTCCACGTCAGTCCTGAGCCCTGCTGCCCCCAGCCCTGCGCAGCAGCGAGGGGCTGGCACCGACCTTGTGCTTTCCTAGAGATGCTCATAGCCAGGGGTTATAAATACTCCAGGAGCCGGGAATGCATATGGAAGGGCTGGAGCAGCACGGGAGGGGGGCGGGTGCTGCTCCGTTGCAATATCCATATTTATCTGCAAGTTTATTTAAGTATCAGGGTGTTTTTTTTCCCCTGCCGGCCACCAAGGAGCTGCTGCAGTGCCCAAGCTGCTCCCAGAGCGATGCTGCAGGACAGGATGCATGCTGTGAGCCAGGGCAGGGAACTGGAAGCACACAGAAGCTCATGTCCAGACTTTGGGAAGGAATAATTATGGTCAAACTTTTGTAAATTCAGCAGATGATCTGTTTATACCAGAATCAAACAGGCCAGGACCAGGACACATCCCTGTTTGCACTGATGTGCCTTTACCATAAAACCTGTTCTGGAGAAACCCCAAACGCAGCAGCGAAACGTTTCCCTTGGCTGTGAGCAGGGAGCTCAGAGGGGGGAGCAGGGAGCTGCTGCCCTGGGGTCCCCATGTCCATCCCAGGTGCGTTGAGTCCATGGGGACCCCCACCCAGGGAATGTCCAGCAGAGATTGGGAAGGACAATGTGTCCCTTTACATCTCCTTCCCCTCCCACTGCCGACACACAGCTTTGGAGACGTCACCCTGGGGTAATTCCACAGTCAGGTCAGGATTCTGAGGTTTTCTAAAATTACAAAGCAACTTCTCCATGGTGTCTTTCACGGTGTTAAGTTGATTAGTACCATTTAAAAAGAAAAGAAAAAAAAAAGTAGCTTAATTTTGTATCTTAGCAAAGCTTCTTTGACAAATGCATTGAGGATAAGAATCCTTCTTCCCACAGGAGCTGAAACCATTAGGGGAGATTTGCTGCTAGAGCCAGTTCCCTACAACCACTGTGTGTTCTGCACTTGTTATTTATAAAAACTCAGGGAAAATATGTCAGAGCTGTAAGGAGCTGAGGCAAGGAGATGTCAAAGCAGTTCTGTGTCACCTTCACAGACACAAACCCACTGCTGGTTTAGGCAAGTCCCACTTAGCACAACTGACGGGTTTGCATCTCTCCTGCTTAGAAACCTCCTGCATTTTGCTGATCTCCAGCTGGACTTCATGAGAAGCAGTAGCTCTGCCAGGAAAACTCGTGGGCTGGAATCAAACCTTGGTGCTGGATTTCATATGCCACGGGCAGCCCCCTGCACTCCCCAGGATGGGTTGGGCATGGTGCTGGCAGCTCCCAGCTCTTCCCAACCATTGCCATTTCTGACCTCAGGCTGACAGAGCCCAGCGCAGAAGGGCTGCGAGCTGTGGGGCCTGGCAGGGGCTGTGGGCACCAGCTGCCGTGGCAGCAGAGGGAAGAAACCTTGGGAGTGTTGGGGATAACGGGACGTGACAGAAAGGGGAGGGACACCAAAGGTGTGTCCGAGCAAACGGGAGGTGGCACGGTGCAAAGAGCCTGTCCAATCCCGGCGGGGAGCGCAGAGCCCGCACCGCGCACGGCAGGATGAGCACCGCCGAACGAGGTGGGTGGAACGGGCTGAGAAAGGAGTCGTGATGTTTGGGAAATGCAAATTAGAGCTCTAGCAGCACACTCAGCAAACAGCGATCCGATGTGAAAGGAAATCCATTGGGATGGAGCAGGGTAAATGTCACATTCTCTAAGAACCCTGGCAGGGTAAGGGAGAGGCTCTGGTATCATGGGCTGTTCACGTGTGTCAGTAACAAGAAGTCACATTAAAATCATGAGGTGTTTTATTTTTGGAAAGATGATGTATTGCTCCTCCTGATCTTAACAATTTCCTAATCCCACTAAAAGAATGATGGTCTTATGATGTGAGCTCCTAAATAATGTATCACAAGTCAATTTACAAATACACAACAAAGCATCGTTTAGAGCGGAGGGGTTTTACTCCCTGTGGGAATGGTGATGCATCCCTTGGCTTCCAGTGTCTCAGGTACTGCGAGTGCCTGGTGCCTCTGCCCACCACTCACAGACACTTGGCAACAGCTGGGCTTGTTGTTTCTGATGGGCCTGTGCCTTCCAAAGCTGATCTGTCTTTTGCAGTGAGGGAGTTGTGAGAACGAGAGATTATTTTGCAAGTGCCACTTGCACTCTGGTTCCCCTCAGAATCTCAGAAGCAGCCCAGGAACTGTGTTAGGCAGTTCGAGGCAGCATTATCTCCTTCAAAGGGTGGACAGAGAATGACATCTGTCACTATTCCACGGAGCTGGTCTCATCCCGACTCAGATTTTTCCTGTGTTTAGAACAGCACATAGTGGTGTGTTCCCCTTCTACAGCCACTGCAGGCAAATATCCCATGTGTAGGTATCATGGCACTGGAGACCTGGATGAATCCCCAGGATGAGCTCCCTTGCTGAAACACCTTGGAATGGGGTGGCTCAGGGAGGGATGTGAAAGCCCCTCACAAAACTTTCCAAACAGAGGTAATTGCTGTGAAACCTGTTTTAGAGATTCACCCCTTTATGGGAAGCACAACCACGTGCAAAGCCTGTGAAGGAGCTCCCGCTGGCCCTGGCTGCTTCCGCTCCTGAGCAGCCCCTCGTGGAGTCCTCGAGGCTGGGACGGGCAGAGCTGCCTCAGGGACGAGGGGGCTCTGAGGGACGGGCACGGCTGAGGCGAGTTTGCCACTGGCACAGGCTGGAGGGGAGCCAGCAGCCGGCTCTGAGCTGGGCAGAGCAGGCGGCTCCGGCAGAGCCCGGTCAGCGCAGCGTTGGGATGGATATCCACCAGTATCCAGGAAGAACAGGAAGGGGATGAATGAAAATAATAATTTAAATAGAAATAAAAATTATTGCTAATAATTTTGCTGCAAAGCAGCCTTTCTCTTCCTCTGCATTTCCCCCGAAGGACGGCCCCGGAGCTGCCGGCATCTCCATGGTGACTGCGCGGCGCAGGCTCCCGCAGGGTGCTCGGCTGGCACCGGGGCCGGACGGGCTCCGAGGGCCAGGCAGGACCCGAAAGGAGCACATGGGAAGATGGGGTTACCTTCCCAAAGGGCTGCCCTGCAGAGCCCCAGCCTCAGCACCCAGGAAGGCTCAGTGCCAACCCAGATGTGCGGGGGCAGAGGTGGCTTTGGCCTTGGGGGTGGCATTGGTCCATGGTGGTGAGTACCACACCAACACTGCCCTGCCCGGTGGCTGACCATGGTCACGGCCCCTCCTGTGCACCCCAGAGCTGTTCGTGAGAGCCGCAGCCTCATTTATACCTATTTTTAAGTTGGTGATATTGTCTCTGCACTGGCTAAATATAAAAGTCTTGTACCGTGTGGTGAGTAACGTTTGGCGAAGAGCCACAGCCAGGCTCCGAGGGCTGCAAACGTGGTGTGGGGGACGGAAAATCACCCAGCACCCAAAGTGCTGGTTGTCACATCCTGGACAGACGTGGGAGTAAGAGCTGTGCCCAGGGGTACGTGGGGATGGAGCAGGACAGCTCCCAATGGATCCCTGTCTCCGCATGGGCAGCGCACGGACCGTGCAGGGATATGCTGGTGCGGGTGGCTCTGCCAGACCCTTTGCATTTGCCAGGTTGTCCCCACGGCTCTGCTGCCTCTCACCCGGCCCCGCTCCCATTCCTTCCCGATATCCCATCTAACTGCCTTCGTTCCTATTTCCCTCTCCATGGAGCCAGGACAGCCCAGGGGTGCCGCGCCATGGGACAGACCCCCGCGGGGGTGTCTCCGGCTCAGGACACGGGTCACGGTGCCCACGGCTGTGGATCCATGGCCGGAGCGGAGCAGAGTGTCCCTGGCGTGCCACCCCCAGCCCAGCGGGGGCAGAGACCCCTGCAGGGATTCTGGTCATGGCAGCATCCACGGGCAGTACCAGGCACAAAAAACGCTCTTCCCTGGCCGGCTTCTGCCCTTTATGGTGAAATTCTCAGCGTGAAGGAGTTAAATGCCATCGGCTTGTGGGATTGGGAAAGAACCCCAAATTTTAGGAGTTCTGGGTTTCCTTTTGAAGAGACCCGGCTGCTCCCGCCCCGTGGGACAGGCTCCCCGTGGCACGCGTGGAGGTGGCCCGGGGAAGTGGGAGTCTTTTAGCCAAGGATTTACCCCCCAAACCACGCGTGTGGCGCCGTCCCCGCGCCGCTCCCGCCGGGTCCCCGTGCCCGGCCCCGGCAGCACCAGGTGGCGCCCGCGGAGCCCGCACCGGCCGGGAGGAACGCGGGGAGGCGGGACGGCAGCGGGCACGAACGGCAGGAACGGCACCCGCGGGGTGCTCACGGGGGTGCTCATGGGGCGAGGATGCTCACGGGCGGTGCTCAGGGGGGTGCTCAGGGGGGTGCTCATGGGGGGTGCTCATGGGGGGTCCTCATGGGGGGTGCTCATGGGGCGAGGATGCTCATGGGGCGAGGATGCTCATGGGGGGTGCTCATGGGGAGGATGCTCATGGGGGGTGCTCATGGGGGGTCCTCATGGGGGGTGCTCATGGGGAGGATGCTCATGGGGCGAAGATGCTCATGGGGGGTGCTCATGGGGAGGTGCTCGTGAGGGCCCCACGCGTGGCGGGACAGGGACGGGGGGCTGGGGACAGTGCAGTGGGTCCGGTCAGAGCATGACTCTGTCCCTGCTATCACCTTCTGTGCTGCCTGAGCCCCCCGGGTATGGGAGGTATCAGGAGAAAAGGAGAGCTCAGAGCCCCTTCCAGGGCCTGAAGGGACTCCAGGAGAGCTGGAGAGGGACTTGGGACAAGGGATGGAGGGACAGGACACAGGGAATGGTTTCCCAGTGCCAGAGGGCAGGGATGGATGGAATATTGGGAAGGAATTCTTCCCTGCGAGCGTGGGCAGGCCCTGGCACAGGGTGCCCAGAGCAGCTGGGGCTGCCCCTGGATCCCTGGCAGTGCCCAAGGCCAGGCTGGACACTGGGGCTTGGAGCAGCCTGGGACAGTGGGAGGTGTCCCTGCCCATGGCAACAGAAACCAGTCTGGGATTCTGTGATTCCTTGGATTTCAATGTCTTTTCCACCTCAGGACCTCGAGGATTTGTTGCTGATTCAAACGTGCTTTGTCCCCTCCTGGCCCAGGATGTGATTCATCACATCTTGCACAAGATGGAGCAAGGTTGATGAGCCCCTGCCCCCCTGGATGGGGTTGTTCAGTGCCTTATCTCTGCAATAAAGAGCACGAGACACTGAGCTCTGTAACTTCCAACAATCGCTGGGTTTATCACTTCTGCTGGTTTGCACTTCTACTTGCTGTAGAACCAAACCCAGAAGGAATCACTGAAGGTTTCCAGTCTGACCTTCTCCATACCATGAACTGCAGCACTTCTCCCGTGCGTCCCTGCTCTCCTGTGGCAGCTCCTGCAGGAAAAAACTCTGGTTTCACAAACCCTGGAGGGGCAGGAGGCTCCTTCCAGTCCTCGGGAAATTGTTCTGTGCTGGGTTATCCTGACTGGTCAAATTTGTCCCACTCTGTCACTCTGGAGCTCCAGCCTGCAGTCACTGGCTCCTAAATCACACCTGTCTGCCAGGTCAGGCAGACCTGCAGCCACTCATGTTCTTGTTTTGGTGTAAGCTGTAATCTAATTACTGTAATGATCTGTCTGTTAAACCCAGCAGGTTAAGCTCTTTAGTTCAGGGTGTGGAATGCTGTTTAAAACCAGACCCTCATTTTTGATTCCTCAACTACCAGTTCTGAATGAGGAGAAGGAGCAGCTTGTTTGTGGGGTCTTGTTCTTTTCATTTTTAAATATAACTGAAACTCAAACCCATTCCAGACTCAAATTAAAGGAAGAGATTTTATAACATAAACAGAAATACACTCATGGCATTGCTGTGCTAAAAACGTTCAGAGGCTGCACGCAGGCTGTTTGTGCTGCCCTGCCAGAGAACACCACGCCAGCCACCCTCACACCAAGGGTCCATCCCACAGGTACCCAGGAGCTGGACCCAATGATCCTTTCGGGTCCCTTCCAACTCAGGATACTGCACGATTCCATGGAATCACTGAGCTAACACAGATTCCTGTGCCGTGCACTCTTGCCTTGGAGCTGTGTCCATACAGTGGGGATGTAATGTCCCCCCTGTGCCCGGGCTGGGGCTAAAAGTGGAGCAGAAGTCTCCATGTGTTGCCATTTCCAGCATCCTGGCCCCAAAAGAAGCCCATCCTGGGCAGCCCAGCGTTGAGGATCTGTGACCCCTCCCAGTGCCACGTTGCCCATCCCGACCTCTCCCGCTCCGAGGGGCTGCAGCCAGGAGGAGAGCGTGGGAGGAAGGGAGATGCAGGAGGGGTGTGAGGAAAGCAGGAGCAGGTGCCCAGCAGATGGATTCACAGCATGGGGACCTCCGGGGCGCTGGTTCCCCACACATCACACCAGCACCCCCAGCAGCAGTGCTCACATTCCACTGGGATTCCTGCTCCCGCTGCTCCCGCTGCCCCCAGCCCTGCCTGCCCCAGGGAGCTGCTTCTGCTCTCCCAGCTGTGCCACCTCACTGCTTATTCTGAGTGATACTGGCACCATCCGGGAGCTGAAATCTCACCAACGGTCTAGACTTGATATTTTGCCCTTAATTGAATCTCAGACATTTAATCAGTCCAGGAAAACTGTAGGGAAACCAATTTTTTAAAAAAAATGAATTATAGATGAAATGTAAGTAATGGGTCAGGAATGAACTTCCGTATGTAAAGTCAGAACTGTTGGGGCAGACCAGCCCCACATCCCTGTTAAACCAGAGCTGCACTCAAGAGGAAAGGCCAGAGCTTTTATCCACTCTGTTCCCAAGCCTCTGGTTTGAAGCAGAAGGATAAACCCATCTGCTCAGCAGCAGCACAGGGGAATTGAATCAATTAGTGCCACGATAGGTGGCTCTGGAACCTTTATGCATTTGGAGGAAATAATCTGCATTTATTCCTTGCTTAAGGAAGTAATGCTACCTCTGGCTTGCTTTCCTAATGATTATTTTTTCCGTTTGGTTCTGTACTAATGAACAAAGCTCTGGCTTCCCGGTGGAGGCAGAACCTGGCCCGCCCATTTATCTCTCCTACAGCAGCCAAATGGCATTTGCTGTCTCAAGCAGGAAATGAGCAATTAAAAGGCAACAGGAGGCTATTTTTTTATTTCCCTCTCTCCCCTTCAGAATAATAAACATCTCCAAGTGGATGTGCCGTGTGCGCCGATTACTTGGACAATTTGGTGTGAGGCAAATTGTTCTTAAATAAGATGGCAATAAATGTGTCAGTTACAATTTGAAAAATCACACCAGTTTTTCAAAATAACTGGCTTTGTATCTCTTGCAGAGCACGGGGTAAGCAAAAACCTTTTAAACTAATCAATAAGAAGCAAAATATATTAATTTTCCCAGACTGCTTTAACATGAAGGGACACGACAGTGCAAACGCGTGCAGTGCACGGTTCAGGCAGGCTAAAGCTAACAGCTGTTATTACAGAGTTCATCACATTCATTCCAGCCTATTCAAAATTCCTGTCAAAAGCACTTATGTGCAAAGACTGAACTTATTTGGCTTGGAAAGGGCATTGGCACAATGGAGGCCATATGCAATAAAATGTCACGGTCTTGGCAGTGCCTCTGGAAGGGCAGGGGCTTGATCTAGGAAGCAAACTTCAAGAAGAAAGGCAGCGTCCAAATAACAGCTCTCCTGCATCGTGTTATCTCGCCTGGCACATGGTTTGGGGCTGGTGGAGCTCCCTGGCTCCAAGGGCTGGTCCTGCTGCTGCTTTCAGGGAGGTCCCTGTGCCCAGCTGAGGGTCCTGGCCCTGGGGTGCCAGGGGCAGGGCCATCCTGGGGCAGGGCCATCCTGGGGCAGGGCCACCCCGCAGGGCACCCCTGCCCTGGCCACAGCCGGAGTCAGGAAGAGAGAAGCACCCAGGGCTTGCCCCACCAGCGCGTTTGGCATCTGTGTGTGCAAAGCAAGGGCCTCACAGCCCTGGTGCCACTGCTGCCCAGCATCCTCAGCCCCAGTGACAGCTCTGGCAGCGGCTCTGGGCACTGCAGGGCTGTGTGAGACACGTCTGAGGGAGCACACGCTGACCTGGGGGTTTGAGCGTGGGCAAAGGGAGAGAAGGAGGCCCAGGGCTGAGGAAGAAATAGCTCTTGTACCTGATGGACTTGGCTCTGTCCTTGAGAGCCCAACTTTATTCTGAATCAACACTGAAAATGGAATGCATGCACAAATTCCCAGTGGAAAAGTCAGGTTTTACTGAAAAAGCTTCCTTCCATAATGGTATCAAATGCAAATCCCCGGGCTCATCCCTGCTAACTGCTGCACCCCAGGGAGCATTCAACAGAGGTGCCACCTCTGAGCCACAGTCACCTGCCCAAAGCTCCTCCTCGCCCCGGGTGAGCAGAGAGGGACCCTGGTGAGCCGGCTCCTCATATCAGCACCCTCCCTGAGCGTGTGAAAGGGACGGATCCAGGTGCAAACCCTGTCTGCAGAGCTGAGCACCCCCAGGTTCATCTGCGCATCGCCCTGGCTCGGTCTGACCCCGCTGCAGGGAGGGAGGGCAGCAGCCACCGGCCGTGCCGTGCCGCGCTGGGCGAGGGGGGCCAGCACCCGCTGCTGCTGCTGGGTGAGTCCCACGGCTCAGGGCTGTCCTCCCCGCGCTAGCAAAGATGTGTAGGGGAGAAATTCTTCCCTGGGAGGAGGTGAGGCCCTGGCACGGGTTGCCCAGAGAAGCTGTGGCTGCCCCATCCCTGCTATAGGGATGTTAGTGCTTATTAACATAAGCACTAACAAAAAAAGAGATTCATAATATCTAACAGATCATTGTTAAAAACTATATGAATAAAATTACAACTTTTCACAGAGCAAGTTACTCACATACAATACTGAAATGTCAGTTCAAGCATTAATTAATAGATATTCATGGTATCTAACCAATCAAACTGCTTTTCAGCTTGATTCCAGACAGCACTTCTGTTGTTTCTGTTTCGGCTGCAGTAGCTGAAAATCTCCCCCTCTCTCATTTGTGTCCCCAACCAAACCAATTCCCCTGCTCCTGGTGCAGCCGGAGCTGCAGCCGTGCCTAATGACAGGGAGGGAGGGCAGGAAAGCCTGTCAAACAAGATTATTCACAAAAAACCCCCAGCTAAGTGGATTTAAAATTGCAACCTGTCACTGCCTTCTGCAAGTCATTTAGGAAGAGCTGGAAACTGGAATAACAATTTTATCAGGAACAGAAAACCTAAGAAAGAAAGAAAAAGAGGATTTGTGGGAGGAGGCAGCCAGCCTGGCTGTGGGCTGAACTGTGGGTGGTGGGCTCAGGTCACAGAATCCCTAGGAAATAAGGTGGGGAGGGATGATGCCCATAATTCCCAGGGCAGAATAGCAAAAAACAGAGAATACAGAATTTTAGATGTAGTTTTAATGTGGGACAGTTGTATTCTATTAAAGAGAGAAGTATATATAGCATGTATTACATATAAACACACATCATCTATATTTATATATTTAAATATATATTCAAAATTTGTGTATATAAATATGTATTACCACGGTTTATATTTTTATATAAATATAGATATATATGTAGATATATATGTCTTCCTTAGTTGTTCCTGTGCCAGTAGAAATAGTGATGCTTCATTCCTCACTGTCTCCTTCCTTTGCACCCCAAAGATCACTTGCAGGCAGGTACAAGAAATAACTAACTGAAGAGAAACACAGTTTAATTCTCCAGTGTTCAGCTCCTTCCACAGCCTCTTACAGTCCAAACCATGCTGTGCTGGGCCAGGAGGAGAAGGCAGACTGTGGGCCAGGAGCTTTGCCCCCATCCAAGGCTGTGGCTGGGTGAGTGCTGTCCCTCAGAGGTCTCAGATCCGGGCTGTGGATGGGTAAAATCTGGCGGAGTGGTTTTGTTAAACACCAAATACCCCAAATGCTGCTGGAGCAGGAGTCCCCATGGGCTGCCAGGGGCCAGAGGCAGGGCAGGAGCAGGGGAGCTCTCTGTCCCTGCACGGCCACTTGACAGGCTCTGTTTGTTTAATGAGGAGAGCCAGCAGCGAGAACCTGGGCTGGGAAGGGCAGCGGGACGGGAGCACACCCAGTGAGTAAATCCCAGTGCTCTGGGCTGGGCTGCCCCACTGAACCGCCAACACCACACGGATCAGCTCATAGGACACAGGTCCTGAGCAAGGCCTGGCCCCGTGATCTGATCCCATGTGCAGCCCCTGAGCCACCCAGCTGCACCTGCAGCATTTAGGGTATTTGGGATTTAACACAAGCACCCAGGAAAGGAACAGTGTTGGGATACCCTGGTTATCTCAGCAGAGGTGCTGATAGCAGGGAGAAGCCTCAGACCTCTCTTGCTCAATTTGAAGATGCAAGAACAGCATAAACAGCTGAGGCTGTTGGTCCTCCATGGGACCAGGTCCCACCTTGGATCCTCTCTGGGCATCCTGGTGCTGAGAGGGGGTTTCACTCATACAAGGATGTCTGACCAACTCCCTTCGAGCTCTGAGAGAACTCCAGGGGATCTGCCCCAAGAAAGCATGAAACAGGAAAGGAAAAGAGGAAATAAGAAATAACCAGTACCAGGAGCCCTGGTCTGATTTTACATCTTTCTGAGTGAGATTTCATGGATTTTGTCCAAAACAATGGACAGGGAGAGCTTGCTCTGTTACTATGTGTATTGCAGTAATTTTCTCCATGAGCCCAAACTGTCACCTTCTGGTGACAAACACCCAGAGCATTGTTGCCAAGTTGCAAGACAGCACAGGGAGAAAAAGGCAACTTATAGAAGTGGTTTGCTACCTGAGTATTAACAATGCTGCATAAAATAACAGCAGAAAGAAATTTTCTGCGGTTAGAAATTTCTGCATGAGTCAGTTTTAGACAGTATCGGGCAATTATTTCATTCCAGTTTCCCCTTTTTCATTGGTAATTGCTGTGCTAAGACTACACTCCACAACGGCCCTCCAGTATTAGGCCCTAAGAACTCTGGTATCATCAAAAGTAGAAATGAAAAACAAATGCAGAAGTGGTAAGCACTGTCTCACTGATGGAATGTCAGAAAAAAATTACTGTGACAGTTTGGATCTGGCAGGAGCACTCAGGCCTGGCTGTATCCCACAGCTCCTTGTGCCTCTGGGCTGGCTCAGGGCAGGATCAGCTCCCAGGGCAGGATCAGCTGTGAGGCAGGTTTAGCTCTGGGACAGGATCAGCTCTGGGGCAGGATCAGTTCTCTGGGTAGGATTGATGCCATGAAGATTTTTTGCCTTTTCTTTTATACCCCTGTTATATCTTTTTACAACTTCTGTATTCTCAGTGCTTTTTGCCTACATTCTTGGCCTTGTTCGTCAAGCTGAGAGACTCAACATTTTAGAAGCTTCGTGGCTGGGGATCAGTGTGCCCCAGAGCCCAAGGTCCTCTCCAGAACACATTCTGTAAACCAAGATAGAACCATCCAGGGGAAGGCTCCTTGGGGAGGGGAGCTCACTTGAGCCTCTCATTGGGGAATCTTTGATAGATCTGCTAATTAGTAACACCTATAATGTTATACCAGATCTTTTGGGGGGGGCATTTGGTGGGGTGCATTTTGGTGCATATGACCTGGACGTGTGCACCTAAGGATGCTTACAATAAATACCGAGGTAAAATCCCTTTTTCCCTTCTAACCGTGTTTCACTCTTGATTTTAAGACCAGGAAAAGGCATCAAGATCAGCTCCTGGGACAAGATCAGGTCTCGGGTTTTACTGCTCAGCTCAAAGTGGTCACTTCCACTCCCTGCTTGTGCTGTGGGCACAGTGGACAGTGTCCCCTCTGTCCTCTGAAACGTTCCTTTGTCATTAATCAAATTCAACTGGATGCCTCAGCTGCTCCCTTACATTCTCATCCGTGAACTATGAAGCAGCAGTGGTTATCTGCTGAATTAAGTAGTTCAACTAAAAGAATCCCATATATTGTTTCCAGTCAATGGGCACTATGAATAGATTTTATGTAAAATTACTGGGAATGCATAATCCATTTTGCCTAATGTTATGGAATTTCTTCTCCCAAACCCTGTGTGAAATGTAATTCATGTTCAGATACTGACAACTGAATCATACTCAGCATTCATATACAGTGCTTTATATATGCAAACTGCCATAAAACATTAATTAAGCAATAGATTTCCTAATGCTGAGAAAGTGTACTCACACCAGGCTCGGTGAGTTAAGTATTTAAATACTGTCAACGCTTAAATACTATTTACAGAGTTTCATTGTGCTATGAGCTCAGTTATTGGCAGAGCTGTAACAGTCAGTGAGTGGCTTCTCCATACGGTAAGTAGGAGTAGGAACGGTGGCTTGGTCTTCATCTACACCAAACTTTACTTTGAAATTGTACTTTTCCTATCAGCGTGATATTTTAAAAGTGAAGTAACTGTAGTAAGAACACAGGCTGTCTGTTTGCAGACTCCTGGTACAGCTACAATACAGAGGCA
Source organism: Corvus kubaryi (assembly GCF_017639235.1). Classification (NCBI taxonomy): domain Eukaryota; kingdom Metazoa; phylum Chordata; class Aves; order Passeriformes; family Corvidae; genus Corvus; species Corvus kubaryi. Next base: position 20,934,100 of record NW_024581136.1, on the reverse strand, counting down.
ACACTACCATTTATTGGAGTCTTTAATGTTCCAGGTGACTTTTACTCCTTTTTCCCAGCCAGGGCCATCCAAAGCCACAGGGCACGTTCATCAGAGTGCTGGGACATCCTCTCAAGCAGCTGTCTGCCCGTGGTGGTGCCCAACCCCGACAGCTCCCAGTTGGATCCTCCCGAGGTGGATGCAGGCTTTGGAGCTCGGTGTTCTCCTGGGAGGGCAGAAGGACACTCAGCGCAGTTTAAGTCGTGGGGTTTTGTTGCGTTGCTACGGGTTCATTCTGTTTATTGGTCAGGAAAATGGTGAGATTTGGCTGCAGCTGTCCTGAGTCAGCACCACACCTTGTAAAATGTCCCAGCTCTGACGTGCTCTCCCGTTGCCTCCACTCCCTGGAGAGGCAGGAAAGGCTTTTGGTGCCACACGAGGCATGACTCACGCTCTGGGGGTATTTATAGCTGCCAGGTACTGACACAGGTGTGAACCCGGCAGACAGAGCAGATCCCACACGCTCCCGTGTCCCTGTGTGCCAAGCCTTCCCCAGCCAGCTGGAAGCTTGTCAGGAACAGCAGACAGCCCCCTCCCCAAAGGACAGAGACCCTGCCTGCTCAGCCCCTGAGTCTTTTCATAGCAGAGACTGTCATCAGGAAGACTAAAAGGAGCTTTAAAATCATTATTTAAGCAATGATAGTGCAGACTGAGGTCACGACACAGAGAACTGACACATTCCTTCCAGTTCCCAGGAATCACGAGATCCCAAAGCTCTTCCAAACACTTCTCCGGGCTGTGCAGACCCCAAACTGCTCTTGGTTTAGGTGCCATGCACTACAGGGCTGGGTGCTTTAATTTAAATAGTCAACAATAAAAAGACTTTTTAATTGATTAGTCACTGCAGCCAGGAGCATCACAGAGTTTACTTTCTTATTCCATTAATGTATTTGTTTATATGTGCAGAAGGATTCAATCTGATGTAAACTATGAAATATGTTGTTTATTGAACAAGACAGGTTCCAAGGCACTTGTTAACACTGAAATCAAACCCTACTCTTAGACATCTATTTGCATTAGTCAGTCACCTCAGAGCCCACAAACCTGGCTGAACACTACAGCACTTCATTAAACAGTCTGGGAAAGCATCTAGAAGATAAATAACCTGTTAAAAAACTTCTGATGTGTCAATAGTTTGCCATGAGACTGGAAGACATACCAGAGCTTTGTCTATGACTTGTATTTGTATTAATGCCTTGAAAACCAGAGAGCAAACCCAAAATTTGCTGATGCTATCAAGTTTGCTGTCAGCACTCTGGAGAACAGAATTAGAATTTTGAGTGATTTTGATAAACTGGTTTCTGACAGACATTTGTGCCTGGATGCCATCTGTGACGGTGCATCGAATTTTAACTTTAGTTCACCAGCACCCAGAAAGGATCTGCTGGCAGGGGAAGCAGCCTGCAGGCTTTGCTGCTGGGGGAAAACCAGGCAAAAATCCTTCAAGGAGGAAAACTGAAACTCTGACCATCCTGACATTTTGTTTTGCTGACAGCGTTAAAATGCCACATCTGTCTCAGTGATACTGAGAGAGCCTCAAAGTTCACCTCTGCTTGAGCAGTCAAGAATAAAATGAACAGCAGCATTAGCAGGATTAGTTGGAACAGGTCCTAGGATCAGGGATCTTGTTGGCTGTTTCCAAGTGGGACAAACAAGTTGAATTCAACTCTGTCCTGGGAAATGTGCTTATTGTAAATAAAGTAACTTGTGTTTTCCTGCCCAGTCACTGTGGATCAGCTCCACAGATCAGATTCCACATTAATCTGCTTCCATCCAGCCATGATTGCCAGGTCAGCCTCAGTCCACTCAACCTGAGGGACCTGTCTCTGAAGTCTGCTGCATATCCCTCAGCCTTGTGATGGACCACAAACAGAATCAATTCATGTTTGAAGTCACTTTTACCGTTTTTTCTGGTACGTGACAAGACAACATTTCTCACACGACAGGACTGTTTTGGGCTGTGTTTTACCGGGAGCAGCACGGTGCCACCAGTGGAGCTCACTACACCGGGGCACAGTGCTGTCCTCTTAGCGGAACTATTTACGACAAAATAAAGCACACAGAAATGGAAATGCATCTCCATTCAGTGAGTGTTAATATTTCATATCCATTGCTGCAGCTGCGGACTGTGGCACGCGGAAAGGCCGCCAGGAAGGCGAGCAGGGGGTTCCCAGCGGGGGAAGGAGCCCGAGGGCCACCGCCCTTGGGGAGCCGGCTGTGTCCTGACAGGCTGTGACAATAACCAGCCTTCACACAAATCCTCCAAGGGCTTGTGGTCACATCAGCATTCCTGACTGCCCCGCTGGCAATATCGAACACGGCTCACAGATCAAGCGGTATCAACATCACTGAGCCTTATCTGCTCATTCTCAGAGCTCGTCTGTCAATAGCGCTGTTTGCGCCCGCTGGCCCCTGCCGGGCTGGGTGGGGTTATCTGCAGGGCCACGTGTTGCAAGACTCCGTTTGCTCCCACGTTCACCTTAATCTGGCCCAGCAGACGAAGGCCTGGAAGATGAAACAGTCCTCAGGCTGGTGACACAATCAGTGGTCAGTCACAATGATCCCTTCAGACTTGACCAGCCAGAAACAGCAGCAGCCCTTGTAAAACAATCAGAAAACACAGCTTTGTGTTAAAGGATTGCAAGAGACTTGGAGCCTACTGAGGCTGCAAACAACTGACATCAGACTGAGCCTGACACGGGTCTCAAAAAATCCTTATCTCCTTTGTTGATATGTTTACCCCCAAATTACTTTAATGTGCTCAAATACAAGTCTACAGACATTTAAAGAACAATCAATATTTACACCTGAAAGCTTTCAAGGACCCAGGGCAGCAGAATTCTGCTGGATACTGCAGCAGCTATTCTGCGCACTATATACAGCACAGCCCATGTCTCAGAGCTGAAACAATGCCATCCTTCCCAAAATCTGGTCTTTGGTATCCTTCTCAGCTGACTGAAGAGTGGGGAAAATTCCCCAGACCTCACTACCTACCAATACCCCCAGCACAGTTCTGCACCACCAAACCCAGACCAAAGGGAGATTGTTACAGTGGCTCCTCACACGGAGGCAAAGTCCATCACCTGGTGACCCACTTGCTGCTTCTTTGGGACCTCTGGAACTCTCCCACCTCACCCCCAGAGATCCTAGCTTCAAGCACTCCTTCCTCCCTGCCCTGATAGAAGACTCTGGCAGTAAAACTCCTTGCTCCTGGTCAGGAGACTGAGGGATTAAACAAATTCAAGAGTGAGAACTCCAAACGATAATTATCTGTAGTATCTGAGCACTCCCAGCAGCAGAGTTAACGCTGCAATGTGACACAGTGCCACGGGGCAGTGAAGAAAAGGCATTTTTTTACAGAAGGGCTTTTGCTGCAGACAGGAAGTTTGCTTTTTGAATTAGTCACCAGTTTCACTCCAGGCTGATTACACCAGTTTCATTACCATACAATAGCACTGTTTCCATGCAAGTGCTATCAAGATTACATTTATGGTTCCAAAAGTTGTTTCACCACACCTACACACAACCTGAGTGCTGCACACAGGAGCAGATAAGTGCTCTCCCTGTTCTGCGTGCTTACCCAAACCCCATAACCTTTCAGGTACACTGCTCCTGGGGTAAATAGAAGGGAGTTGACAACAAATAATGAACACAGAAATAGACCTGAACTTTGACAATTATGCATATTTTGACAATAATCATCACATCTAGGAGTGGGATATAAGCATGCCATGGAACATGTTCTTTATAAAGAAACATAAAGTGGCATTATGACACCAATTCAAGGGAGATGATATCTGATAAGTTCTGGCAGCACAGGCTACTTTAGCAATAGTGATAAGATCTCTGGCAGGACTTTTGATGGAAATAATGAACATTTTTTTCTCTGTGTGTGTCACTTCTTTTCTTTTCTTTTTTTTTTTTTTTATACTTTATTTACACCCACCAGCAGCTGTGATTATTTCTTGAAAAAATGAAAGTCTGGTATTTTGCATTTGAGGATCCTTTGGCAGAGAAAGTCCCCATGGGGCTCCACTTCCCTGAGACACACACAGGAGCTGGGCAGGAGGGGGGTGACTCCGCACAACCCAGCTCCTGCTCAGGAAGGCGCTGGCAGGAGGGAGATGCTCCGAGGGCTGAGTCAGGGCAGGAACCAGCTCTCCCCAGTGCCACAGCCCGGGCACAGCTCTGGCCTGAGTCACCTGCAGCCTGTGACAGCAGCTTCTCTCTGCCTGTCTGGGGCTGAGACACAGAACAGCTTCACTTGGAGCGAAACCTGTCCGTGGAATTACCCTGGCTGTCTCGTTTTACTCCCTATGAGCACATCCTGATTCTGGAATGAGAACTGTTAATGCCACTGGATTAAGATAAACACACATTAGGCAGTCTTGCTGCGGATATGTATTCACATATGGAATTATTGAGAATTACTCAAGGTGCTGATAAGTTCAATATTCTATTTAAATGCTGTTGGATGCCAGGTTATTTTTGTCATCTTCTCCTTCCTCAACCCCTCCAAAGCAACCTAAATCATCCTGCTGCCAAATCCAAAATAAAGACTGCTTTGTACACCACTGCACTAAAAACTAATTCAGGCCCCAAAATCTTGCTCAATTTCATAAATTCAAAATGAGTAAACATTGAAAAATTTCTCCAGATTTGTTCAATGCCAGAAAACATTTGGTGCAATTATGTTCTTTGACCTCTGAGATTATTTCATTTTGTTAGCTTCCCTTGGTAATTATTCTCCCTTTACCTTTAGATTTACTATTACTATCACACAATGGCAGCATGGGAGAGACACAAGAGCAACTCTTCCCCAAATGATTTTGAATCTTCTCAGTTTAACAGTTTTATATTGGATTGTGAGCCAGCTAAGTAATTTAATCTTAAGTGAGTGGTAAGGTATGTCTGTTATACCCAGGGAACATTGCCAACTTAGGAATGAAATGATGTGCAGTATCCTTAGCCCATGACATCCCTTGGGATTTTCTCAGCAGCAGTGCTGAGAAATCAAAATACAACATTTAGTATGATTTGTACCCTTAAAATTCAATTATCACCCTGCCTAGCTAGTACCTGGCAGAGCACTATGATCTCAGAAGTCTCTTTCACAGTCACAAGAACTTCTGACATATCAATAAACCTTATTTCAATGTGTAGTCACTAAGAGAGGCAGAGAATCTCTGACTGAAGGCAAGCAGCTCGTTCTGCCCAAGAGCTGCAGCTTCAGATTTCAGACAGGCACATTCTCTCACCTAATTCTGAGCATGTTTTCAAAGTGTCTTTTTTACTCAGAGCCTCACATTTCCCAGATTGTAGCTCAGTTTCATTTACAGAGCTCGGGCCTTCCAAGATCCAGCAGCAAACTCTGTGCAGGACGTACCTCGAAACTCAGCCCACTCCTGACAGCATTTTCTGTTCCTCAGGTACAGCACAGTTTTTCTGTAAAATCTCTTTCTAAATAAGCTCAGTGGGACTCAGTCAGGTCTCAGGAGGTGACACATCCCTTTGCTGACACAGACTCCACAGCTCAGGTGTGGCTGTGCATCTTTAAAGAACCACCAGAAGACCTGGTCAGAAGGTCCCTTCAGTAACACCAGGAAGTTTTTACATCCTTTTATACCATTAGATCTTGTTGTCATCAGACAATGACAAACTTTCAGGGTACTCAAACTTTAGATATTGCATCTGTTACTGATCTAAACTGCCCTTGTTTAGTCTTCGCCTATAAGAAGTACAATACATTAAAAAACCCACCCAAAGCCACTGCTTTACTTGCACAAAGTATCTCCAGCAGCAGCAGCTCATGACTCGCTCTCTCTAAGTAAGTCAGAAATAACCTCAGCCTGTATGAGCAGTTTTACTGAACAAGCAGGGTTACTCAGCACAGCAAAAGCTGGTTATACATGTAAATACTGCATGGTGAACTGTTTAGTAACCAAATTTATGCTTTTCAGCTGATTTTTATTTTGGCATTTTAAAGATAGCATCAAATCATCTGGAAATTGTTTTTAAAATATGCTTGATCATTTTAAAAATCAAATTAATACAGCCAACTCTGATGATTATATTTTGCCTAGACCCTGCTGCATTGTCATGCCTTCATGTTGCCCAACCAGAGCTTGTTTCAGGAAAACATTAATTTCCTGAGAGTCTAAACCACTACCATTCATGAAGCACCACCACCCAATGTAATGCATACTTTGTAATTCAAATATTAAGTGCTGCATCCTCCCATGATTTATTTAACTTCCGCGTCTAAACCCTCGGCCAGGGATTTTCAAACTTTCCAACCCACAGATCCCTCAGTGGTCTGTAGCCATGCACCCAAATTCATTTCTAAGAAAACCAGACTTGATTCTTTCAGTTACCTCCCACAGACTCCTTGCACTACAGACTAACTACCTAGAGCTGGCTGGTAATGAGAGATTAAATTAATACATGTAGTAGGGCACTGGGACATGAGAAATCATATTCCGTATTTAAACTCAACAGCATAAAGATCATTTGTTACTTGGAATGTGATACATTTCCTTCTTCAGAAATAGCAGCAATTAATAGCCTAGTGTAGAATTAACAAATGGAGAGTAATTTTATTCTGTCACTGAAAAAACCAACACACACCACAATCCAGCAGTGAGTTGGGATTAAACAGATAGGATTTAAACCAACATTACAGTCTGGTCTTTAGAACACTGGCTACTGGCATGTTGGGAAAAAGTGTAAGGCAAACAATTCAGATGTGGGTTTGCTACAGAGGCGATGAAGGTGAGCAAGCCCACATCATACCCAAAACCTGAGCACAGAACAAGAAAATAAAATGCTTCTGCAGTGACACTGTGGCCTTTCAGCAATTCTTACAGCTGGTTTTGAAGAGAACTTTGCCAGCTCTTGCTGGCAGGTGACTGATTTTGGCTGGCTCACATCAGGGTGGGTATTGTGGTAGCTCTGCTCCCAGAGAACTTCTAGGAGGGGGAAATCAGATGGAGAGTGAAAAGAACAACAAGAACAAGTGGAGAAATGGCATAAAAACTTCCAAGGGAGCCCAGTTATTTAGTTTCCAAAGCAAACATCTATGGATGGGCTAAGCAGCCATGGAGAGAGAACTCACAGAGGCTGTAAGTGCTCAGAGAGGTCTTTTTCAGTGTTTCCAGGAAATGCAGTACTGCTCTGGGAAAACCAGGGCCCACGTGTCCATCACAAGGTAAGGGTTATGTGGGTAGCAGGCAGAGCCTAGAACAGCGAGAGGACCAAAGCCCAGCTGTGGGGCTGTGACAGGAGACAGAATACCTGCTCCAGTCCCAGGCTGACCTGCACAGCACCTGCATCAGCTCAGGAGCAGCCTGCAGCCCACAGGTTTTGTAGGTGAGTGAGAAGATTGTGGACCTGGGAGAAATCAGGCGGGGCCTGGCAGACCAGCATCCCCCTGGGGACACTCAGCTACCAGGTACAGGACACGGGTGCACCTACAAACCACACACAGGGCGTACGGTTTCACACATGAGACATCCTTAACAAGGTTGTTCCAACCACTGCCCACTCCACAGCAGGGCTGCTGGAACACAGCGTTTGTGTTCCTCAGGAGAGGTTTTATTTGCAAAGACTTACACATCAGCAGCAGAGGGGTTCAGTTTGAGCTCCAGAGGATCACCAGGAGTACAGTACTCACCAGAGGATTGGTGACCACGGGGATGAATCCCCGCTGTGAATGCTGCAAAAATAATTTCCATAGAATTTAGCCTCTGTGAAAATTGTTCAGGAATAAGAGAACGTTACTTACAAAACTTATTTCAAATCCTTTAGACTTTGCCTACCCCAAGTGCTGTGTTTAAATTAGGCTTGGAAATAAGGTGTGGTAGAAAGGATCTATGTGACACCATTACGTGGATAAATACAGAGAATTGTAAAGAACTGAGTAAGATGCAACAGCAAAGACTGGAGGGTGCCAAAACAACTAATGATACTTTCTTGAAAGGAATGTCTAATAGAAAGTCCAAGGGACGACTTCTACAAACAGTGGCACATAGCCAGTCCCCGTGACTCAGCCTTGCCAGGCCACGCTGCTGGTCACAGGCCACCAAGTGCCAACAGCACCAACCTCTGCCAGCGGCCACATCTCCCGCCCGAGCCATCAGTCGGTCCCGACTCTGCAACACGGGGGAAAGCGGGAAACGGGGCCGTCCTGGCGAGGGCTCCCGAACGGGGGGCAGCCGGCCCCGCCACCGCTCCCGACGGAGCCCGGCCCCTGGGCGACGGGTTCCCAGCGGGCAGAGGGCCCCCGGAGCCTCCGGAGCCAGCTGGGCTGCGGAGCTACGGGGGCACCCCGACCCCGGCAGCGGCTCCCCCGTGTCCCGGGCACGGCCCTGGCACCGGCTGCACGCAGCGATAGCGCGGGAGGTGCGCGACGCCGGGCCGGGCAGCGCCGATTAGGGGCGGGAGGGCGGGGACAGGGGCACCGGCATCAGGAGGACCGGGAGACGGGAGCACCCGGGGTGGGGCACCTGGGCTGCCGGTCCCACCGCCCGGCCCCCATTCCCGCGCTGGGCGCGGGACCCCCGGGGCTGGAAGCGACACGCGGTGATTCCGATCCCGGTCCGGAGGGACGCCCGGTGCCCCGATCCCGGTCCGAGGGG
>NW_024581136.1:20839166-20925025 GCF_017639235.1 Corvus kubaryi | reverse complement strand
CCTCCCTCCCTCTCTCCCTCCCTCTTTCTCTTCCGCCCGTCTTCATCCCCTTCCTCCTTCTCCTCGGTGCTGCCCGGAGCCGGGGCTGTCCGGCGCTGCTCCGCGAGGCGCGGTCGCCGCTTCCCCGCCCCGGCGCGGGGCCGTCCCTCGTCCCCTCCCTCCCTCCGCCCCGTCCCCGCCCGCCGCGGCAGCCCCGAGCGGGAGGCGGCGGAGGGAGGCGGGAGCCATGCGGGAGTACAAGGTGGTGGTGCTGGGCTCGGGCGGCGTGGGCAAGTCCGCCCTTACCGTGCAGTTCGTGACCGGCTCCTTCATCGAGAAGTATGACCCCACCATCGAGGACTTCTACCGCAAGGAGATCGAGGTGGACTCGTCGCCGTCCGTGCTGGAGATCCTGGACACGGCGGGCACCGAGCAGTTCGCCTCCATGCGGGACCTCTACATCAAGAACGGGCAGGGCTTCATCCTGGTGTACAGCCTGGTGAACCAGCAGAGCTTCCAGGACATCAAACCCATGCGGGACCAGATCATCCGCGTCAAGAGGTACGAGCGGGTGCCCATGATCCTGGTGGGCAACAAGGTGGACCTGGAAGGCGAGCGCGAGGTCTCCTTCGGGGAGGGCAAAGCGCTGGCCGAGGAATGGAGCTGCCCCTTCATGGAGACCTCGGCCAAAAACAAAGCCTCGGTGGACGAGCTCTTCGCCGAGATCGTCAGGCAGATGAACTACGCGGCGCAGCCCAACGGGGACGAGCCGTGCTGCGCCTCCTGCGCCATCCTCTGAGGGCGGCGGCGGCCCCGCGCCCCGGCGGACACGCTCGGGGAAAAAACATCGGGGAAAAAATTCATCGTGTTGGAAATGTGGCTTTTCTCGGCATGTACGTTTCGTCCAGTCTTGGTCATGGCATATTTCCTGTCAGTGTCGGCGGCGGGCGCGGGAGCAGTCGGTCCCGCCGCCCGGGGAGCGGAGCCACGCGGGGAACCCGCCCCGGGACAGCCGCGGGGAGCCCGGCGGGGAGCGGGGCCATCCCGGACAGCCCCGGGGAGCGGGGCCATCCCGGGGAGCGGGGCCATCCCGGGGAGCGGGGCCATCCCGGACAGCCCCGGGGAGCGGGGCCCCGTTCCGGCGCCGCTCCCCGCGGTCTCTATGCAAGCGGGCGGCGGTGCGGGACCGTCCCGCCCGGAGAGTTGCACATGGAACTGGGACTGTGACCCGAACGGTGCTGCCAGGCACGGGGCGCCGGGCAGCGCTGCCGATATCCCTGGAATAATGCTCTATTTTGTTTACCTGCTGTATCGGATGGGAGTTTGCAGGAGAGTGGTAGCGTGGTGGTTTTTCTCCTGGTTTTGTTTTATTTGTTTGGTTTTTTTAAAATCAGCTGTGAAAATGTTACAAATCTGCACAATTTTTTAGGTGTGCGTGTGTGTGTGATTTCGTTGTGGTTTTGGTTTTTCCTTTGGCGGGGGGGCAGTGGTGCTTTTTGTGCCGAGGGGTTTTTGGGTTTGGGTTGGCAATACCTGATTTTGATGACTAGCTCTCTCAAGTGCAAAGACTTCCCATGAGTGATGCAGGGCCAACAGCAGCCCTGTGTCTGTAGAGTGCCTTCAAAACTCAGCTGTTCCAGCCGGTGCCAACCTGTGAAAGCTCCACAGAATCCCATTATCTACTACTCCAAAAACTACTTAACAGTTTCCTTGCAGTAATCACACCGAGCAAGCCAGGACAAAAGGGCCTATTGTTAGTGGAATTTATTTCTTATTTCAATCTGAGCCTTTTAACTGTTATTTCCATGTCTTGCAAGTTCGGGCTTCATTTACTTCAAATTTACAAGAATTTAGCCTTTTGGGATTTTGGGGGGGAGGGCTTTTTCTTTTTTTTTTTTTTTCCTTTTTTTGGTTCTATTTCCCTTTGATTTTGTCGTGGGATGTACCTGCAGCCAGTAAAGAAGGAAATCTTATCGTTGTGATGTACCAAGAAAATTCTAACAACTGTCGTTTTAATTGCAGACATGCATTGAAGAGATGTCTATCCATTTTAAGAATTTTAATACAAATGCTGTTTTTTAGAAAACAACTTTGTGCACTGTTATGTATCTCATGAAACACTGACTTTCACACAGGCTCTTAATCCTGATTTATATCTCAGTAGCAGTGAAAGGTAGAGGGGTCGATTTAGCTAAGAACAGTGGTTAAAAAAAGGCAAAGCACAAGATTGCTGTTTTATCTAATATTTAGTCATTTTTGATGCAGGTTTTTGCTTGTGTTCAGGGCCTGGCCCAGTGTGATGCCAACTTGTGAGAATAAAGCTGTGCTCAGAGGCAGCTTTAGGAAGGCAGTGTGGGCTTACTGCAACAGGCCCTGTAAGATGAGGCCCTTTTTCCCTCCTGAAAGCAGCATGGTTTATCAGGGTGAAGTTCTAAAGGTCACTTATTTATGAAATTTAAGCTTTTAGTCTCATTGCGTTATCGCTTTAAAATTATCAACCAGACCTTTTTGTTTTCTGGTTTGCAGAGGGGCTGGGGTGGGAGGAGACCTGTGTCTCCCATCCCTTGGAAGATCCAAGGAGCTTGTTAACCTGTTTTCTTCCTCTCTTTGCCCCTTCTTTAAAGGTTTGCACACAAAACCTGCAACTCTTTTTTTCCTTCTCCCCCCTATCCCAAGAAGTCTTGAAATTATCTTACATCTCAGAAGCAAAGGTTGAGCAATGATGTGTAAAGGGATTTTTAATCAGGCCAATTGAAAAGTAACTGCCATGATCCCTCTGTGAATCTGGTCATTTCTCATGTTTTAAGCAGGAAAACCTTGTGCTTCAGCACTGGAAGAACAGCATGCAGTGTCAGTTTGATACTGCATTTTGAAATCCCACTGATTTAAATGAAAATTGTCATTTGTGCTTTAGTCAGAATTACTACTTGTTGTAGTAACGTCAAGTATCTACTGAAAATGTGTGAATGATTCTATACTGGAAGCGTGTTTCTCCTTCTGAGCTCACGTGTATCCTTCCAGTTTGGTCCAGTCAGTGGGGCTGTGTCAGCCTCAGTGACACAACCACAGTGAAAAACAGAGGGGGATGGAGAAGGCAACCCCAGTGCTGGTCCCTTGCTGCTGCCTGGGGTCTCCCTGTAATAGACACATTCATTTACCCCCCGTTTTTAAGTGAAAATTGAAAACGTCATTGCAGCTCATCTTCCAGAAATTCCTAAAAATTCATTAGAAGCCAGAGGACTCCCGTGCTAGGAAGAGAGGGGGAATAACACTTACTGACAGAAGGGGTTCCTTTTAACCCAAGTACTGCATTGAAAGCTAAGGAAGCTTGACTGCTGCCACATCTGCAGCTTACAAACTGCACATCTGATGTCAAAAAGAAATAAATTCACGTCTCTGTTACTGCCATGGTTCAATTTTGCCTTAAATTCAATGGGAATGTACAGTTTTTAGCACCCAACAGCCCTTGCTCTAGATCAGTGCATTGACAGCAGCTTGATCTGGTTGATAAAAGCAGGTATTTATTGTGCCCTCCCAGGAGACAGCAGATCCCTCACGTTCCCCAGTGCCTCTGTTTCCCCACTGCCTGAGCTGTGCTTGAGGAACAAGGCAAAAGTGGGTGTTTGTAGCACACAAAGTCCAGCTTTGCTCAGCCTGGCAGAGCAGCTGAGGGCAGCCAGCTGAGCGCCGTGCTGTGCTGGGCCTTTCTGTGGTACATTCGAGTTTTGGCCAAAAAGGTGCATTTGTTAAACAGTGAAGCATTTAAGCAGCCATGGATGGCACTGTCTGATCAGGGTTTTGAATGTATTTAGGCATTCAATGTTCTCTGTGACTGGTGAGGACAGTACAAAGTGTAGAGCTCAGTAGTGTGATCTTCCAAATACTCTGAAGTGTTTTGGTGCTTGTTAAACATAGGCCTTGTCTATGAAAAGTCTGAAAAAAATCATCCTGCTTTAACTTGACTGAGTGATGAAAGCTATATTAGCTATATTAGCTTCGACACTTGAGGGAAATGTTGTATCAATATAAAGGTACTCTTTATTCCTTTTCCCTGTGGGAATATGTTACACCCGTGTCAATACAGAGGTGGTATATCACTCTTTTCACAGTGAGAATTGCAAATATTTACTTGTTTTGGAAGAAAAATTACATTCCCAGCCAAAATACTTCCTGACATCACAGAAGTTGTGTAAACAAGGCCTTGGTTTAAGACTGGTCTTGTGACCACATATTTTGCTGTACATGATGATTGTATTTTTAAAAATCCGAGCTTGTTCTATTGCAAGAAAGCGTGTGTGGCATCCCGGTGTCCGTGACTGTAACTGTGCCGTGTTCTCAGCCCCAGTCCCAATGCAAGTGTGCTTCTGCTCAACATGATGCTCAGGATTTGTTGATCTGATGGTGCTGGAGCTGATGTGGAATTCTGTGGCTGTGGGATCCTGGCGGTTCTGCTTCTCTCAAAAGAATGTACGGCAAGTTGTTTGCAAAGGGCATTTTTAATAAAGGGCTGCTGGCTCTTTATGACTTCCTCACTTGGGTACTCATTGTGTGCAGGTGTTGTTCGGGGTCAGATTTCCTCGAGGAGTGACATAATGCAGAAAGTTCTTTCAGAATTTTGTGCTAAAAGGAGTGGCACACGTGCATGGAGTGCAAGGACAGCTCCCACGAGGTAAATGGAAAATGGTTGGAGCGCTGCTGCCGTTGGAAGCCCTGTCCCTGTCCAGGTTTGTACAGCAACCCAGACGCTCTTCTGAGTGAACCCTCACTGTGCTCTTGGGCAGAACTGTTCATGTTCTGGTGAGATCTGAGACTTGCTCTAGAAGCAAACGTGTGTGAGCTCAGTTCCAAGGGGAAATGGTTTTAAATATTGATGTTCACAGCTTACAGCCTGTTCCTACAGTGTTTACAGCCTCATGCAAAATGTGTGTGTCAAAGATTCTCCTTCCTGTCACATTGCTACAGCAGTGTTTTAGAACCTCATTTTTGCAGGAATCCAGCATCTGCCCAAATTGGAGAACTTTGTGTTTGGGGCTGACAGTCTTTGGTAACCGTGTGTGCAGCAGATGAGAGGGATCTGAGAACAAACTTCTAGTGCAAAAAGCAAAGGATACTCAAGTGAGTTGTAGTGATGAGAAATGGAGTGCAAGCGTGTTGTTGGGGCTGCATGTGTTGGGCTTTTGGGGTTTTTTTGTTGATTTTGTGTTTTAATTTGTGTAGAATTTGTTTGTCTGTAATCAAAAATCTTGCTGTGTTTCCCAGGTAAGAGTCTGTGTGTGTGTGTGTGTGATCTGACTTCACTGGGACTGGAATCAGAATTCCTCCCTTTCCACAGATGATCTCACCTCAATGATCTCAGTTCTGGAGCATTCCTTATGGAACAGACCTTATGGTGCTGAAGGAACCCCCAACAAAACCTGGTCAATGATGATGAGCGGAGATGTTCCTGCAGAAAGCTCCAGAACAGCCATCACATTTTCTCTGTGGCTGTTTTAAATTTCTGAAGGATACAACTGCTCCAACAAACACCGGGGCTGCTTTGCTGCTGTCCATGCCAGAGGTGACATATTGTGCATAAAGCAAGTACTCAAAGTAAATCCTTAATCTGCACTATCCAACAAGTCCCAGATCCTACATAAACCACTGTAAAATTAGAAGTCAGTTAACCAGAACTTGCAAGTCATTCAAGTAAGTCTTAAAATATTGAAAGCAGCTGTTCTGTATTGACTATTTTTAGTTTTGGCAGTCTTGGGTCTCTTGGAGGTTTGGGTGAAGAGCAGACTGATCAAGAAGCCATAACTTTGTTTTGTAGTCCTTGACAGAGAGTTTTAGGAAAATGGTGCCTGACATGTAACTTCAGCTTCAATGATACAAACTCCATTTATTTCTACAAAGTTCTGTAAGGAAACATTATAAAAAGTGCTTAGTTAATAGATTTGATATTCAGGTACAGACAGATCCCAGATGTTTCTCCTCTGCTTGACAGACTGATAATGATTGTGCAAGAAATGCTGCAGCTACGAGACTGGACAGAATGATCAAAAAATTGCTAAAGTTTTTGCCTTTTGATATAGTCGTGTTAATTTGTTACACTAGGGTCAAAGGGGATGTTTTAGGTTGCTTTTGAGGGTGGTTGTAAATGGACTTCTGGGGGAAAAGCTAATCTGAAATTGAAGTTGGCTGGTTTTTCCTCTGAATCAGGTATTGCAAAAAGTACAGGTCAGTATTTATAGCAGATGTCCCTTCCCAGCTTCTCATTTGTGGGTACATTCAGCTAATTCTTTGTTTCTGTAGTGTTCCTACAGTTATCCCAGTTTCAGCAATCGAGGGGACGTGTTGTATCCGCTCTTGTCCAGAGAGGTAGCTTGAAAGAATCTCTGTAGATATTCCAAAACACTTTGTGGAGAAGCATAAAATAGGTACATTTTAGAGATCAAATCTGTGGTCCTTAAAAGCACAAAATGTGCCTCGTGTTTAACTTCCTCTGCTGGGTTGTGGTGTCTTCCCCAGGTCTGCTGCTTTGGGCTCCTGGCGTGAGCTGGGGTTGAACGTGTGTTCAGGGGTTTTCTGTGTCTGTAACAAAAGTAACTTTGGGGTGTTGTATGGACACATCCAGGACATTCGGTGTATGAAACTCTGCACCTCCCCTGCATTGTTAGGAGAGAGACAGAAGAGATGCAGGAGTAGCAACGTAGGACTGATGAAATCCTGGCCGGGCAGGGTGGGGATCTGCCACTGTGGGGTGGTTTGTGGGGTGGGGCTGGAAGCAGGACACACAGTGCCAGGTTCCCCAAATGGCAGACATGACTGTGTGGCAGGGCAGGGAGCAGGATGTCTTGCTGGGAGCTGGGGAGAAGATGGGCTCCATTCTTCTGTTTTGGGTATAAAACATTCTTTTGTGTGTGTGTGTTACGAATTTACTGTTTTTTTCCCTCCTTACATTGCTAAGCAGGTTCAAAAGTGCAGGAAACATTTGTCCAATGTGTGTTCTCTACCAGGGATGAGTCTGATGTTTAGACTGAACTTCCCTACACCACCAGTCACCAAAATCTCTTTTAAGCTGTGTGGAGCTTCATAGTGATGATTGTCGCAATGTGACTCAGGGGAGTTAGGAGCTGTGTGTGCTGGAGGATGAGATGAGTGATAATTGTATCCCTTGAATGAACTACGGCAGTATCACGTACCTCCATTTCATATGGGGAGTTTGCTGCCAAGTTTACTGATGATTACCAAAGTTAGAATGAAAGCATGCTAACAAAGTGCTTGGGTAATTGAGTTTCTAGTGTTCGCAATCTTGATTTCCCTTCTTTTTGGGATACTCTGCTGCATCCCAGATTGGCTATTTTCTGCTGGGTTTCTTCTTTCAAATGTTATGTTTGCTTTAGTGTGGATTTTGCTTTCCCTTTCGTTGTTGGATCTTTTGGTTTTTCCTTTAATTAAAGGAAAAAATAGAGAGGAGATTCACATCTGAGTTGCTGTATAGCACAACCTTCCTGGATTCCAGAAATACATGCCATGTCTCCACATATTTTTGCAATAAAGTTTAGGGAGAACACTGTATGTTTAAGATATTTCCAAGGCCTGGACTCTCAGCAGAGAAACAGCTCGGAAAATATTATTTCCAAAAGAACTGGGTCAGCCTGGAGTGAATTAGAGTTCACAGATACGGAGGCATTTATTCCCTTACAGTACTACTGTACTTCAGCCTCTGCAGTGACAGTTACAGACTGCTGAGCATAAATATTTATGCATACATACAAAGTTGTATCTGGTATCCACAATTTGGGAAGCACCCACATTTTTCTACTTCTAGCACAGAAAATTAGGAACTGTGTGCCTGCAGTCGCTGAGTATCAGACCAGTAGCATAGAAATTTAGCTGTGTGTTTATTTAGCCAATTATAAGCACCTAAAAAGAGTTTTCTGGATTCTCTTCAAGCACTTTTGACCTGGCACTGATTAGTTCTCAGCACTGCTAAACCAGAAGGTCCCATGGTGATTAAAGGTGTGGGGCCTTGACCTGTCTGACCCGTCTGGTTTGTGGGCAGCTCTGTCTGCGAGGGAAACCAGGCTTGTGCCACCTCTGTGTCCTTGTGACAGGGACATGGAGCCGAACCTGTCTGATGAACTACTGAGAGCCCAGGGATAGATATTCGGGGACTCCTTACAGGCTTTAGGAGACTGGCGTTGCTCAATGTGCACCTGGTGGCAGCTGTTCAGGTGTGGTGAGGCACCGAGTCATCGCTCGGGGTTTGAGCACTCAGTAGTTAACAGCAATTAACTGATGAGGAACTGGAGTTCATTTGGGAAACATGTTTGTGCATACTCATATGGAGACATAAACTGTGTTATTCCAGGAGGTAAACACACCTAAACAAATGTGTTAGGTGTCCCCAGTGCTGACAATAGAATTGTTAGTATAAATTCGTGACTGAGGTTCTGTTTGTGCACTGACTTAACACTGTTTGAATTTGAACTTGACATAATCTCTGATTCTGTGGATGTGTGTCCCTAATTCTCCGTTCTTTAACCCCATTGAAACCCCCCAGAGCCTTATGTAAGCAAATTTAACCACAGCCTGATTTTAAATATTTCCCATGCACCTAGTAGTGTGATTTTTTTTTCTTTTTGAAAGTTGTAATTTCATTGTAAAAGAAAGCCTTCCTTCCCCTGTGCCTTTAGCTGAATTCTCAGATGTCTACAGTGTAAACTTTCATTTATTTTTTTCCCTATGGGTGTTTTTTAGCTTGAGGTGACACTGGGTTTGTGGGTTTATATAAATTGTGAATCTATCTTGAAATGCCAACATGTGTATTACAATTTTTTTTTTTTAATATGGTTGTTTCAAAAGACAGAGATCCAGTGGAACACTTGCAGTAGTGGCCAGCCAGGAAGAGAAGGGTTTAAAGCTGTGTGCCCTGAGAGGGCTGCGGCAAAGCCCAGTGGGGCCCGGTGGGATGAGCAGCCCTGAGGGACACCCAGACCACCTCGGAGCAGGGATGGGGGCTGCATCCCAAACACCCTCTCTGCAGCTGCTCGGTGCTGAGTCAAAGAGCAGAAGTTAGACAGAACCGTCATTTTATTTTTTTGATTTTTCAGTGGCTGCCAAGAGCTACATAAGCCCCTGAACTATGTCAGAACTGGAGGGAGAACAAAGGTGCCCTGAGTTTGCCTTTCCCTCCTGCCCTGCTGCCTCCTCTGCGCTCAGGAGCTTTGTGAGCCTCAGAGTCTGTGGGTCACTGCAGGGGTGTGTGGTCACGTAGATGGAAACGTACATGCTCCAAAATTAAAAAAACCCCACGATTTTCAGCTCTATACTTAGGAAGCAAGGCTGCTGTGTTGCCTTGGTGTAAGTACTGGCCTGTAGGAACTTTGCAGAAGGAAGGATGAGTTCCTTTGGGTGGCCCCACCCTCCACTCTGAAGAAAACTGGATATACTCTCTGGGATCTAGAGGTTGAATGGAAAACATATGATGTGAGTAGGCTCGAAACTGAATTAATTAGAAACTCTTACAATTTTTAGTCACTTGAAATGGGGTCAATTTCAAATCAATCTCTTTGCAAGATGAAACACACTGACTTCAAAACGGGATTTTGTGGTGATACATCACAGCACTTATCACATTAACAAAGGGCTGAGCCAGCAGGTAACGAGGTATGTACTCAGCTGGGGCTGAGCTTTCTTCCAAGGGCAGGTATTATTTTTAAGTCTAATAACTACCCTTACGGAAAAAGCAAATATTTCTTTTAAACCCTCAGGAAAGGTTCAATCTGAAAAACAGTGATTGCAGGACTCAGGGAAGATTATGGTAATTTATTTCAATTAATTCAATGCAAAACAGATTATATATCACTGTGCTTCACCATCTTGTGGAAAATCTAGCATTCAAAATGTGGCATAATCAGATTTTGATTTATGCAAACTCTCTCTGGAAGACACTAGGCCAGTCTCTTGTTTTGCAGCGATGGGAAGTTAATGTTTCCCTGAAGATGGGTTTCTGGCAAGGCTGAGATCAGCTCTGGCCGCTGGGCTGGGGCTCTGGGAGGGCAGAACTGCTCCATTGGGAACAGGACAGCTCTGCCAGCAGGCACAGGGGTGCCCCCTCAGAACCTGCAGCCTGATGACCAGAGCCAGCTGAGGATCATCCCACGGGGCTCTGGTCTCAGCAGTCGGTGTTCTGCACGGAGAACTTCACGCAGGGATCAGCTCAGCTGTTTCCAGCAGAGGCTCGGGAGGCCGAGGGCACAGAGCAGCGCGGCCCCACCTGCTCCCAGCACCCGCAGCCGCTCGCCCTGTGCGGGGTCTCGCTCTGCCCCTTCCTCTGCCCCCTCTGCTCCCTGCTTGTGCCCCCTCCCTGCAGCTGTACAAGGGAAGCGTCTGAAGATCTCGGGACACTTCTCTGTTCTCAGCTTCCTCAGCTCTCCCCTTTCACACACACACAGTTCTGCTTCCTCCAATTCTACCCCAGCAGAAAAAAACACAATGGCCGCAGCTGCATTTGGGGTGCTGGGAAGGAAGCCCACGGTATCACTGAGCTTGGGCTGCGGTTCCCCTGTGACACCCCACGGGGCCGGGGCTGCAGAAGTGCCCCCAGAGCCAGGGCACAGCCTGCCCAGGCGGAGCGGAGGATGCAGGGAGCTCCGGTGCTGAATGACTGGCTCGAGGTTAACAAAAGGGTTATCAGCAATGTACATTTCCAGTCACTGTCGTTTCAGTCCCTGCTCATTTCACGGGGTGTAGAACAGGTGCTGTGTGACAGCAGCTCTGCCTGATCTGAAACATAACCCAGTGGATGAATCGCAATGCCCCCGCCTGGCTGGGATCTGTGGTCCTCGGGCTTTGTGCTATAGTGAGGGAACTTACAAACGCTAATTTTAAGCAATAAATGCTGATTAATGTTTAGGGTTTAAGCTATTAAAAGGGTTTGTTCTGATGAGAAGCAGTCACCACGCTGCTGACTTCCCTTTGGCTCTTAAAAGGTTTAAGGTTATTGAATTATTTGTTTCATAATGCTAAATACCTTTATATATTTATTGTTTTGTGGGCTACTGATTTCTACTCTTTGTTGATCCTGTTGAATGCATGCCTCTTCTGTGTGTTTTTAGGCATGTCTGAGGGAGCAGGGCTGGTGCTATGACCCTTGCTCGGGTTTCGCTCTGAGCTCCCAGGCTTCCCAGAGGCGATTTCCTGTGCTCGGGTGCTCGCAGCACCTTCTGGTGCAACAGCTCTGTAACATCAGGCTCCCGCGTGTGCTCCTGCAGCCGTGCCGCCTGCAAAACTGTTATAAAATGTTGGTGTCAGGAGCTGTCGGTTCTTTGTGTGAAGCTTGCTGGGCAGCAGATGCCAGCTCCAGCAGCTGCGGACGCGGGCGGTGGCTCCCGCAGCCCGGGACCCTGTGATGCTGCACCGGGCACTCGGCTCCTGCTGCCGTGCTGGGGCCATCGCGTGGCCCCCGGTGCCCAAGTGGCGCTCCGAGTGTGCTGGGAAAGCCAGGCCAGGCCGGGCTGAGCCTCCGAGGGGCTCGCGGAGCAGCTGCTTTCGGGGTTTGCAGCTGCTGCACTCAGCCTTGGGAGCTCCAGGAATTGACTTCGGAATAGAAAATCCTTGGGTGTATTCTGTCCTTTTTCTCAGCCATACTAGTTCCCTAATATGTTTAGGAGTTGGCATTTATGTTTCTCCATTTATGTTTCACCAAACTGGCTGGCTTTTCTGAGCCTGTTTGGGTAAAAACTGAGAGTAAATATGTGGGGTTTTTTGGTTTTTTTGGTTTTTTTTTGTAAATCAGTGTCTGCTCCAAGTTGTACTTGAATTGACAAGTTCCAGGTTTGATTCCTAAAGAGAGTAAGTGCATTAACTCGTGTCGTTAGCCCATCACCTTCCCAGACAGCCGCAGGGGAAGGTTTTCAAGAGGAAGGTACTTGATGTTTCTCAGCTGGAAAGTGCCAGCCAGTGGCTTAGTCTGGATCAATTAACGAGGTTTGTCCTGTTGCCAGTGCTCATTTTTATTATCCAGACTTCCCTTTTGGGAATAGCCTGAATAGATGGAATCAGTGCTTCTGCCTTAAGTGTGTGGCAGTTGGGATTTGAGGTTGTTTCTTCACCAACCGTCTCTCCCTCACTTTCTGATTTACGGGTTTGTAAGAAACTAACAGCTTTATAAAGACAAGGATTTGTGCTGTAGTTCACAAGGACAGTGAACATGAACTCAGAACCTTCTACATGGGTTACACAACAGCCATTACCAAGTACAGCAATTGAATCCCTTTCTTTTCTTGGCAGATGTGCCTTTGGCAGGGGCTCAGCCTGGAGCAAAGGAGGCTTGGAGGGACCTTCTCACTCTCCACAACTCCCTGACAGGAGGGGGCAGCCAGGTGGGGGTCAGGCTCTGCTCCCAGGGAACAGGGACAGGACAAGAGGAAATTGGTACTTCAGGCATTTAGAAATATTATGTACTTTGTGTGTATCAGTGTTTTTAAATGATGTTGTATAATTATTCAGTGGTAATCGCTAGTATTTCATTAGGGTTTTTTTGTCCCCTTGTGAGTTCTCACCTGCCCACACTGTCCTGCACAGACATCCCCAGGTCGGTGAGCGAGCTCTGGGCCACTGCAGCACAACCCCAACACCCCAGTCCAGAGCAGGGCTTTCTCTCACCATACAATCTGCAGTTTCTGACATGGATGCTTCCCTTCACACACGGCTGGGCAGGCAATTTCTGTGCTGATCACCATAGAAACCTGCAGATCCATCACTTGGTCCGACTGTTCCCATGCTGTAGCAGGGAGCTGGCACCAGAAAATGCAAATAAGGGCGGGAGAGAAGCGTGGTGAAAGCAGTGCCTTTCTTCTTTATTTTAGCAAAGCTGATCTTTATTCTAAGCTGCCCCTATTCCTTTTCAACCCAAACTCAGGCTTTCTCCTCAATAATATTTTTGTGGGGCTTCCCTGAGCAGTTGTGCTGTCCCTGCTGCCTGTCTGGGATGGGGCTTTTGTCACAGACCTCAACATGGGACTGGGTTTGGTCTTCCCCACATCTGATCAGACCCCAGGGGGGTCTTTCTCAGTACCTTGAAGCGTCCTGGACCCACCAGCTCCTGTCCTGTGGGGTGGGGCTGGGGAATTTTTATAGCTTGTCTCAATTGGTTGCATAGGATCTCAGGTAATTCTATTACTGATCAATAATTTTTTCAATGCCATACTATCGACAGCTAAAACATGAATGATTCCCAGAAATATTGGTAAAGGGGTTGATTTTCTTAAGAGAATGGAAAGGTGAGGGAAGGCTGATTTACACTTGCACAGACTGGATAAAAAGTCACAGTACTTGCCATTACAGCTGGCCTGCACATGAACACTGAGAGTGTCTTAATTGCAGCTGACCCTGGATGCTCCGTGCTTCCCACGGCAGCCGGGGCTGTGCTCAGCTCGGGCTGTGAGACTCTTGGAGACAGGAGGGGGCTGATAGCAGGAACAGGCTGCTGCTGCAGGAAAACAGCAGGAAGGTACAGGAGGAGGAGAGGGAGGGTTGGTCTAGAGAACAGAAATGCAGCAGATGAGGCAGCTCTCATTCAGGATCCCTGGAAATGTCCAAGGCCAAGTTGGACAGGGCTTGGAGCAACCTGGGAGAGTGGAAGGTGTCCCTGCCCATGTCAGGGGGTGGAATGAGATGGGCCTTAAGGTCCCTTCCAACCCGAACCATCCTGAGATTCTGTGATTAAGAAGTGTGCCCAGTAGTTTTTAGTCACACACACACAAAACCAACAACCAAACATGAATGGCATGGCCGTTGTTCTGGCTGATGGTGTCTTTGTGTCTGTCAGCTGGTGGGAGTTCAGAGTACACCTAATTGTGGTAACTCCGAGACTTGCTTCTTGGATTATCTAGCAAATCAGCCTGGAAAAAGCTGGAATAGGAAAAAGATGTGACTGTTCAGTCTGCCTGTAAGTCCTAACAGCAGTAGGGTAAATAGCCAAGAAAAATAGACCCTCATAGCTTGTTTACTTTTTTGCCTGTAATGCTCCTGGCTGAGCTAAAGAGTTTCCAGTTGGGCTTTACAGACCTCAATAGGTCTCACTGGGGATTTGAATAAAAATAGATCCTAAATGATACCATTGTAAAACAAAGAGAAATCATAAAGAGGGGAATGAGAACGTTGCCAGTCTGCCATGCAAGCAGGACCTGGCGTTCTCTGTGCTGTCAACAGCCCCATGGGTTGGAGCCTCAAGCTGGATTGAATGGTTCCATTCTCGTGCCTGGAGCCGTGTGCGAGGCTGGAGGGCACAGCCTGAGGGGCTGTTCCAGGGGTTGGTTTTGGTGGGACTTTATTACTGGTGGGAAGAACACTTTCCAGGCACTCTGTGCAAGGCTGCTCTGCACAGCTCTTCCACAGCGTGGAAGAAGGTGGCTGTGACCAAAGGTCCCTGGCAGATCAGTCCTGTTTGAGCTGGGTCTGGCAGTAGGAAATTCCCAAACATAATCCCTCACCTGGCACATGGAGAAGCGGCTCCCAGGGATGGGTGGCTTTCTGTAGTTCCAAGAAATGCAACATTCATTATGAAGAAAAACTCTCGGTCACAGCTAACTATGTTGAAGTTTGCTTGCTAGGGGTGATGTGCTGGGGGTTGTGCTGCCTTTTTGATTTTTTTAACAGAAAAAATATCTAAGAGAATACATGGTTAAACGTGTAGATCTGGGTTCTCTTCAGAGAAACTTGCCCTGCGTCAGGGGGCCCAGATGTTGTCCCAAAATCTCTCGTTTGCTGTGTCAGCTTCACTGTTGCAGGCTTTCAGCATGTTGTAACACTCGGACACAGCTTTGTGGTTTCAGAGGCTGGCAGGTCTTTGCACATGCTGAACTAAATAGTGGGCTTCAGGGGTCAAAACAGGGGCTGTGTCAGCCTGGGCCTCACTCATTTCTTTTGAGTCAAGGTAAAGTCCAGGATTAGAGAAATGTTATGGAAGAAGAAATCTGTGTGGTTTTCCTTCCATGTGTTGCTCACGCTTTGACTTACAACGGCGGCAGCTTTTCAGAGATTTTGCAAAGTGGTTGTGTGAGATGAGAAGCTCTAAATTTAGTTGCAGAGTGCTTGGTTCAGCGTTCACGGTGCTGAGCGAGCTGCCCGCCCAGGGGGTGTGGGACTTGGCCGGGGCGCGCAGGCAGGAAGGGCGGCTCCGGCGGAGGTTTCCTGTCCTGCCGCGGGTGCTGGTGTTCGCTGCTGCTCGTGCACTTGGCTGGCTGCTGCCGGGGTCACAAACGGGGCCCTGCAATCACGGCAAGAACGATGGCTGCATATCACATGAGCACATTCGCCATCAGTAAAGAGCGAGGCTTTTCTTTTCCAAGACAGCTGCTTTCCCAAAGGAGGAGGGATGGAAATGAGGCCACTGGGAGTTTGTTTTGGCTTCTCTCTGATTTATTGCAGAATGTACAACAAATGAATAATGTGTCTCGCCGGACTCTCCCAGGTTTCCCTCTCCCCTTGCAGGATTGCTGTGCCCTTTTGCTGTGCCACAGTCTGCCTTTGCAGAGGCTGGGTCGTGTAGGTTCTTTTCATGTTTACACATCTGTTGTGGGTGGCCACGTGGGACAAAGCACAGAGGCTGGTACATAGGTACCAGCGCAGCAGCGGTGATGTGTGGATGTGGATCTGCTCCAGGATTAGCTGCTCTGGTGAACCTGGCACCTCCTCTGCCCAAGTGTCACGCAGGTGAGCACCTCTGGTCCCCTCCAGCTGAGCTGCTCTGTGACCACTCCGATCCTCCCCATCAAAGCACAGCTCTGCAGGGGCCCTGGGCTCAGCCATGGGGCTCACAGGTGCCAAGGGCAGTGACTCCCTCTCTGGAGAGCTGTTTGCAGACTGCCTGAGTGCAGGGACATCCTGATGTGGAAACCCAACTGCAGAGCTTAGTCCTGATGGGTTATTGCTACAGTAAGTAAGAGCTACACCCTGTTGGGAAGAAGTACCTGCGTGCCTCTGTGGCTGCACTGAGTGAGAACTCGAGTCTGTGGAGCTGTTGGGGTTAGAAACAGAATGATGCCACAGGAGTGGTGAGATGGTTGTTCTGTTGCAGTTGCACGGGGGGGCTCTGCCAGAGCAGCTGAACCAGGAGTGGCGTCTCTCCGGCAGTCAGTGTTTCTGACTGACAACTCTGCGATGAATGATTGTCATCTGGAATAAATGCTGACTTGTGCTCAGTCCCCACATCCAACCACTGAACTCATATGAGAATCACATGCCGGAGCATGTCACTGGTGCTCTGCACGACCTTTCCAGCTGCCCCTGAGCTCTGTCTGCAGACACGCAGCTGCCCCCACTCCCGAGGCACCCCCGCACCCGGCTCTTCCTCACCGCTCCGAGTGTCTCACCCGGGAACGCTGCCCGGCAGCCTTCAAAGTCCATCTTCTTAACTCAGCCTGACTGAAATTGAAAAGAGCTACTAGCAGGGCAGTTCCCACATGGGAGCAGATTAAATCTGACAGCTGGGCGGGGAGGGGAGCTGTTGGGTGGAAGTGATGGGGAGAGGTGTGATGGCCAGGGATTCTCACCCGGTGAGCCCAGCAGGAGCTTTCTGACTGAAAAGAAATGCTTGCCATGGCTGTAGGGGGTATCAGATAGAGGAAAGCCGTGAGACAGATGAACTTTCCATTCACCATTGTTGTCTTCCGGTGCAAACTGGCCCCTTGGCCGCTCTGAGGAGGCTGGCAGGGACTGGGGTTTGGACACCTGGAAGCAGGTGAGTCTTGAGGATTTGGGGCATCTTGTGGGGCTCTGGCATTGTTTCTCTGCCAGCCTTCAGATGGGTTGTCCCTGCAGTTGCCATGAGCTCGTTACAGTTTCAGTTGATCCGTATGGACCTCAAGGTGAATTTCTAGTTTTTCTCATGGTATTTGTGCTCCTGGTCTACTTATGATATGCAAGAAAATACTCAATGGTCACTTTCTATTTTGCAGCTCTCAAATCAACACTACAGGATTCAACCTCCCCTTGTATTTTCCTTTAGATAATTTTTTCATGACCCTACTGCTGTTTTTTGTCTACCATTAGAGATCTTTTAGTTAAAATAAATTATTAAAAACATAGCTGTCAGAATCAATTCCTGGAAACATGCTTTGATTTGAGGAATCTAAAGAAAGGTCTTTAATCCAAAACTCTATCTGAATGTTCCCCCTCAACTCCAGCTTTCCCTGCCTGACCATCACAGACATGGCAATACCACCAGTCAGCCAGTCCATTACTTCCCACCCCCACCAAATACTGTTTTTTAAAATTTTCTATTTGCAGCTGGCCAGTGGAAGATGAAGATGGGCCAGCACTTCTGCTGATGGGCTGTATGGAAAAGGCTTTTGTAGGGTAGAGCTAAGGAATGTAAACAGCTCTACAGAGATCCTGCAACTCTCTCTCTTACCTGGCAGTTACATCTGGAGAATAAATGAATGGAATGACCTCTGCTCCATTAGCTTGTGTCTGTTCTCTGTTTCGGGGACGATCCCAAGGAGTGTGGAGCACCTGCCATCCTTGGGCCAGGGAGTGGCTCCTGACCATCCCGGGTGGTAGCCCTGGGTTTGCTGGCTCGCCTCCAAGCCTGCTTGACTAACACAGCTGATCAAAGCGCCATGTGGTGCGACGGGTGTGGACTCGGGCATTTTCAGATCTCATTTAATTTCTGAGGCTTAACAGGATTTGTCAGGCCAAGCCATTTTCACCGAGCTGAGTGACAGTCACGGATGATATAGAGAAGGGCTCATTAGAGCAGCAAATTCAGAATTATGCATAAAGCAGCAATAACTGGTCCCTTAAAATTCCCTCGGCGCTTTGACACCAAACAGTTCTCCTAATTGAATGTCAGAAGGGAGCATTTTTCGCTCGTCTTTCCAAGCAGAAAATGATCAAATGCCCACCAGCCAAGGCCGGGCAATTATTTTTCTAGACCCCACTAATGCAAGAGCTCTCTCCCAGCGCAAGAACAGAGTGTGGATTGCTCCGACAGCCTTCTCTTCTTGTGTTGGTTGGGGGTGTCAGGTTTGTGTTTTCCTCAGCCTGACTGAAGACTTTGGAAGGCTGTTACAGAAAATGAGACAGACTGATGATGATGCTCCTGGCTCTCAGAAGTCCCCATGAGTATGCAAACCATGGCAAACTTCATCCCATGGTCTGACAGAGTGGAAAGCACTCCCCCGGTGTTCAATAGGCTGTTGAGCTGGGATTCATCATCACCTGCAGTTGCAGGTGGGTGGGTTACATCTGTGTCAGGATCCTTCTCACTCCTGGTTTTAAATAGCAATAATCTTCAAGGTCAGTGTTTTACACACTGATTCCTATATACTGTACTAAGTCCCTGGAATAAGTAGAAGATACATTCTGCATTGCCCAAGTCTCTGCTCATGCCTCATGCTCACTGTTACACACCCACAGCTCTCCCCAGAGAATGAAAAATCTGTTTATTAAAGGCCAAATACTGTCTGTACTCTTTGTTGTCAGGGACTGCCCCTGCTCCTGGGAACTCTCTGCATCTCCTTGGTCACAAAATTTTCTGCAGTAATGGAAAAAGGATTTGATTCTTGATACAGGTGAGAGTTTAATGTCTTCCATCATTTCTGGTTTTCACTGGGCACAAATGGGAGAAAGAATTTTTGTATTTAAGTCCACCAGGCATTTATAGACACTCTGCTTTCCTCACCTCAGGCATTCTGGTTACAAGGATGGGTAAGGTAAACAAAGATTAATGAATGCTGATGAACTTCTTCACAAGGCAGACCGTGAGGCAGCTGGACCCCAAAGTGTTTAGAATTAGGTCAGGCTGTCCTGATGCTTGATTTGTCTTTACACATTAAACCTAGAAATCTTAACAAACTTCCAATTACATTGCTATTTTCTACCAGCTGAGTAATATTTGAATTAATATTGAATTCAATATTTTGTGTGGATGCCCCTTTCCATCATGTGCAGGATGGTTCAACAGAGGACCAGCAATAAAATTCAGTGCTCTTCAGTTAAAAATACTTCGTTCCTCTTTGCAGCAATGCAAACTCCAGCCTAATCACTAAAGAAAGGATTCTATTTCCATTTTTAAGTCAGACTGCTTGGCTTGTAGCACCTCTTCTAATTTTTCATAATTTTCAACAAATGCAAACTAACATTAGAACAGGAAGAATGCCATCTGTCATCTCAAATCTCTTAAAATCAGATCTGTGGTTCCTTTTGGTTCAAGAACTCTCCCCTGAGACTTATTTGTCAGTCCCTTTCATAAGCCAGAGATGTGCCTATGAAAGGTGTACTTATGTGTAAGACTGTCTGTCAGGTCTTGGATGTCAATTTGACTGAAGTTTGTTGATTCAGAGTGCTAATAAATAGTTCACAATTATTCTACAATATCTTCATGACATGTCATTAACCAAACCAAAGAGGAAGGTGGGAGCTCCACTACTGTTGTTTGAAAGGCTAAAACGAATGAACACCAACAATAATAGCAACTGTTGTTGAAGCACAGTTCCTTTTGCTTAAATACTTATTTCTATTATGCTTATTTTCTAAAAAAACCTTCATCTTCACCAATGTAAGTATTTGTTGGGCATTGGGTGAGCTGGATCATTTCCCAGTGCATCTGGAAATAGTGAGAAATGCTTCAAACTTCCTGTGATGATTTGAACGTCTTCTTGACACCTTTTTCTTTCAAGTAGCTCTTTTGTCTTGTTACACTGCTGCTAAAACCCCAGAAGTTCACAAATAGCATGGTCTGACTGGAACTCCACTGTTTTCCATGTGGAGAAAGCTGCTAATTAAGCTGACAGTGCTTGTCCCAGCCCTAAAGGTGTACCTGACAGATCCTGTCAGGATCCTGTCAGTGGCCAGTCAGTGGCCAGTCATTTGGGTGACATAAATTGGTTCCATGTCACTCCCCATCCTGAGAGGTGGCGCCTGAAGTGCTCGGGTGCCGGCTGCTTGCACAGATAGGAAGAATATGTACATTTCTAATTTTCATTTCTTTTTATGTTAGTGTAGAAACCCAGGTGAAACAGCTTTACAATTCAATGCCCTTTTCCTCTTTGTTCCAGTGTTGAAGGATTTAGGTTTTATTTTCGTCCAAGAGAGTTTGGGAAGCCAATGACTGCATGGTAATTAGAGACCCCATTTGGCTGCATTTAGACAGTTTGGAGGATGTAATTAGCTCTCAAGCCAGAATAAAGATGTACATCTCCAACTGTACTTCATCAAAAACGTGACTTGGTCGCTATTCAGTTTTGGGATTTAATCTGAGGTTGTCTGCATATTGCAATTTGAGTATCTGCAGGGTGTGTGTGTCATCCTGTCCTCCCACTGCATTCCCTTAAATTTTTTTAAATCTCAGTTTTTCCTTTTGACAGTCACACCGCAAATGTTCCCTGCGAGCTGTGTGTGCCCAGATCAGCTTGGATGGCACGCTGGGGACACCCAGGTGTGGTGCTTTTACACTGCCTGCTGGGTTTTCAAATTCTCCTTGACAAAGCCAATGGGAGCAGAACTGGGTAAAGCTGAGTCCCTCAGAACATCCTTCCTGTCTTTTATTTCCAGTCATGTTAACTGGGAATCTCATAAATACACAGCACTCAGAAACAGGCCTGGAGATCTGGCAGCCTGGGACAGGTGAATTCATAGTGTGTAAACAGCCGTGTTTCTGCTGGTGGAAGTCAGAGGGCTGTCCCCTCAGTGTGCTCCTGTGACAGCAAGAACCGGATGGGAAATGTGTCGCTGGCTGCAGCAGGAGCACGTCCCAACTCCGTATTAGTGAGTTTTGCCATAGAAAACTGCTGAAAGATGTATTTTCCACATTTAGGTAAAAACTATTTAATTGAAGCTATCTTCCCAGGCTTAGGTAAAATTCAGAATGTTAAATAAGCAGCCAGTCCTTTGCTGGATTTCCAGTCCAAGCTGTTTTGTGTGTGGCAGGAGATGCTGTTAGCTGGGCACTGCGTGGCTGTCTGTGCTGGCTGGCCAGTCGGGCTCCGGAGCCTCTCCAGCAGCTCTGCCCAGCCCAGAGCCCCTTTTGGAACAAAGTTATAGAGCATTTTTTGCATCTGAGACTACTAGAATATAAAAATGTGGAGTTTCCTCCCTGTGTAACTCTCTGCTGAGTCCACTCACTGCTCCCCTGAACTTCTCAAAAATGTTCCCTTATGGAGTATTTAATTATGGGCATGTGTTTGCTTATTATTTTAAATTAGCTTTTCATTTAAATGTGCAATGTGCTCATGATCAAGCTGCTGTTTTCTTGTGATGATGTTTCTGTAGATGATCCTTCTTCCTAGGATGCAGTTCCTGAGGTTTCTGTACATCATCCTCATTCGCTTTGCTGCTGCATCTTAATTATTTTATCATTTATTTTCTCAATGCATTTTCAATCCTCTGATTTCCTCTCCTGTGAGCTCTATTAGAGCTCATTTCACACACAAATAACCCCTCTCAGGATGCTTCCATGGCTAATGCATGTACCACATCAGCTGACTGTGTTATCTCCTCCCATGGAGCTGTGTGCCCCTGCTTTAGTGAATTTTTCCCCATTGTTTGCTATGTGTACATTCAAAAGAAGAAAGGATAAAAATCCAGCAAACTCTTCTCTTATTAGCAATTCTCTCCACAACTTCTCTAACTCCAGGACTCTTGCCTGGCTCAGCCTTTCACCAACTGTCTGCAGTGTGTGCCCAGCATCACTTCTCCATACCCCTGTGGGGATGTTGCCAGTGGACTTCAGACACAAACAGGAAAACCTTCCTTCCGGCCGAGGTAAATAACATTACCTCATCTCTGATACTATTCTCAACACTGGTTTATTGTAATGGGACATCGGACACAATGCCAAGAGGTTAAGGAACTCAATCCAAGGTCTGTGAGCCCTGGAGAACAGGAGGAGTATCCACCCCATCCCTGCACTGCGAGCTAAGAACCCGGCCAGGGAACTTGAAGGCCGTAAGTGTGAAGTGTTGGGCCTGGCAGAGAGGGTTCATCCTTTTGAAAGGAATGACAGCAGGGCATCGATGTTCTCCGTGCTTCCCAGCAAGGCTCCCTCCAGTGCCAGTGAGGGACCAGTGTGTGCTGCTGCAGATCAGCTGCTTCCAGGTCCCTGGAAAACGCCCTGAAGGAGCTGGAAGGCCAGAAGGAGCCCAGCAGGATGAAGAGCAGTGATCAGCCAGCACAGGCCGCCTCGTGTGAGCCAGGTTTACCCACAGATTAATCGCTGCCCACAGCCACAGTCGTGGTGTTGAGAACAGAGACCTCGGCAGTCTCACAGCTGAGTGCAGCAAGAAGGATTTTAGGCTAAGAAAGACGTGTTTAATTGTTCCTAAAATGTTTGAAAGGCTATAAAAGTCTCTAGACAATATTGCTGTTTCAGAATGCACTGTGAATGCCAAAAAAAGCCCAGTGAGGCTGTTTTTTTGTGCTCAAAGCTTTTCTGAATAATCTTTCACTTTAAACATAATAAACCCCAAGCACTTCTGAATAAAACATGGGTATATAAGGCAGAAGGAGGTACAAGTTTGCTAATATTCATGCTTACTGTATAACAAAGTATATGTTCCTTTATGCAAATTCCTACCTCAATGCAAGAGGGATCTGATGGAGAACAACATAAGAGAATAATACATAGACAAAGGGTTATTTTTATAAGAAATAACAGTTTAAGAAAATTATTATCCCTTTTATGGAATTAAAAATATTTGCAGCCCTTTTCAAATTAAAATGTATTTTTTGTTAAAGAGCATTTTAATAGAGATTTTGTCTGTTTGGAATTCAAAAGAATTAAGCTGTAATATTTCTAGTAGCCCACATTTGAAATCAAACAAGCTTTTTTCATTAGAAAATTTCATTTCTGGTGGCGAAACAGCATTAAATTTATCTAAAATAAATCACACTTCCCGTGAAACCTCAAAACTTTGAAAATCCATGGGTTCTTAAAAACATTCCAAAAAAGAAAGTTTCTGTTGTTGATTCTTATCAAGCTAAAATGTCTACCCCTGTCACAAGAATTTCAAAGCATAACTAGTACAAAAGTGTGGTGGGTTTTCTGTGGTTTTGTTTGTTTGTTTGTTTATCTTTTTTGTGGTTGTTTGTTTTGGTTTTTTTGTTTGTTTGTGTTGTTTTGGGGGGTTTTGTGGAGTTTTTTTGGTTTTTTGGGGTTTTTTTTTGGTAGTATAGTTTAATTTAAATGTGACTTAAAATCCTGCTGAGAAAAATTCTGATTAGTTTTGGCTCTTTAACTCTGTAACAGAAACAATCCTGGGATTGATGAGGATGAAGTGCATGTGAGAGAGGGAGTTACATACATTGTGGTTGTTTCTGGAGGGTTCATTCATTTACATGTAAAGAAAAATTCTATCAGGTTTATTGTAAATACTGTTGTAAATAATTTTAATGTTACTGGAAATAATCCTTGCTGAACAGCCTTTGGTTTATGGCTGTGCTTTCTTCTTCAGACACAAAGGAAATGAGTATGAACAAAACCTCTTAAATTTCTTTTATGAAGACAGGTGTTGTTGATTTATGTGTAATTCCCCATGAAATACTGGCTCGTGGTTCAAATTGAGTCTAACATTATTTAGGACTAAGAATAGTTTAGAAATTCCTTGAAACTGAAGAGCCTAATAGGCACAGACAAAGCAATATGCGAAGCAGGGGAAATGTATTGGGAAGCAACTGCAAATCAAATTATTTCAAGAAAACAAACAAATGCTGCTGGGAACATTTTGTGTTGCCAGAGGTGACAGGAGAGCTGCACAGAGCTTTAAAATGGGCAACTTAACAGGAATGTCCTATGGCCTGTAGGGATGTGTCAGGGCTGCACAAAGGAAGGAGCGTAACAGTCGGCAGAGAACACCTCAGCTGTGGTCATTGCTGGGCCTTGCAGAAACACCTGAAAAGCACCAAATGCTGTTCACACCTACGGCTATGGCAGAAAAAAGATGGCTTATTGGGAAGAATGGGTGGTAGACTAAAATTGTGTGTAAGTCAAGGACAGAATAAAGAAAGGCCTGTTGGTTACACACAGGGTTATCAGGTGTCGTATTGAACTTGGACAAGTTGTCGAGCTACTCTAAACGTCTCCGAAAGGGCTGAAGATAAATCTGGAAGGGGGCAGAGTATTTGGAAGACTAAATATATTTGAAATAAGGGACAAAATCCCTAACAATGATTTCAATGTATAAAAGCCTATTGCAGACAGATTCCTTCTACTACAAGTGCTCGGCGACAGTCCCAGATTTGAGCTGTGCACATCCTGCACCTGTGGGTCTGTACGTTTGACCGCCCACTAATTCTCAAGCAGTTGCTCCAGCTGATTCTTCCTTTTCCACTCTTTGCTCATAGTTCTGTGGGGTTGAACAGGGGCGGCAGAGCCGGATGGGTAGGAGGTGGAATCAGTGGGTACAGCATCCCTGCCCTCCGGCCGGCCCTGTGCGCCCGCTGAACAGCTCCCGGAGCCAGGCGGGAACTCGGGAAGGCAGCAGGCCTGACAGTGTGTGCTACACTGCACGGGAAGTGGGAGAGGAACCGAGAGTCGGCCTAGGACTGACAATTCCCTGGGAAGTGCCTCGGTGGGATTTGCAGGAGCTGTTTCCCTTGATCACACATACATGAATGTATTATTCTGGCTGACGGCAACAAGGTAACAACTCAGCAGTACAGAGACCCAAACACTGCACCTCCCTTTCCTCAGTCTGTTTCCCACTCCAAATGAAATGTGAATACCTCAAGATGAGAATGCACTGCACTCCCACCTGTGCCCGACTCCCACGCCTTTGAGCATGAGTCTCTTCACAGCAACAATCACAGGAAACATCCTTGGAGAATCTGACTCTGGATAGACTTATGTGAACAGTTTGTGGAACCAAAAATTTGGGTTTGGATTAAGTTGAGTTAACGAAAGAGTTTGGCAGAGAAGTATTTCTAAGGACTAATATTTAATTTCAATGGTTTTCAATTATACATTTTGATTTTTTTTTCAGAGAATAAACTGGAATTAATAAAAAAGATTAACACAGTAACATATTTGATAGAAAAAGAAGGTTCCCCCCTCCCCCGTTTTCCTGATGAAACTAAGAGGGTTTATTGTGGAGTTTTTGCTGCCTCTGGGTATTTCCCTCTCACGCCTGTGCTGGAACACTGGTATGATGGATGGCTGTCATGCTGCCTAGGAGCAGCCACACTGGCTAAGGACAGGGATTTCACAGTGTGTACCCATGGGTGTGTTGCTCAATCTCCTTTTTTTCACTTTATTTTGCAGTACTTTACAAGACAGGAAATAAAAGGTAAGGCCTAACCAGCAAACAGAATCTTGCTGCTTCTTTGAGGGAAGTCAAGAAACCACAACAGAGAAGGGCACAAAACCAAAATAATTTTGCAGCTGCATTTGGGTGCACTGAAAGAGAAGAGATGGTATGGCCAAGTTCCCATCGGAAGGGAGGTGCAGGGAATGAGCCACAAAATTAACACCGCATGGATCATTTTGGCAATGAAGTTTAAGAGGAAAAATTTTTGAGAGATGATGTTAAAGAGTAAGGGTGGGAATTAGCTAATGCCTGGTGGTAAAAAGACATTGAGAAAGCGGAGTCATGGCTGACTGAGAGGTTACAAACTCAGGTCAGGAAAAGGACAGCGGGTGTGAGCCAGGAGCGGGAGAGGAGCAGGGACAAAGCGGGGGACTGAGGGGACTGGTGGGGGAAGCAGTGGGATTTGGGGGCCCAGCTGAATGGAGAACAAATCATTCAACAAAGGAAGTAGAAAAGATGATTAAGATATTAATCAGGATCCTTTGGGGATCTGAGCAAGAAGTAAAACAAAGAGAAGTCAATTCAAGGAAGTAAAGAAATGTGGGAGGCACAGGAACAGAGAGGGGCAGCCTGCAATTGCTCCACAACAGAGCACGCCACAGAAGCTTCAGAGAAACACATTCAAAAATGTATTTCATTATTTTTATTTCATATTAAGCTGAAAAAGGATTATCAATATTTTTGTTTCATTTTACAATTATTTTTTCCCCAAATATCCTAAAAGCACAGAGAAGAGAATCTGAAGAGCTTTCGCTTTGTGCAAGGTGCCTTCTTAAGGGTGTGCTGAATGAGACCAAGTGGAGGAAGGTGTTTTACTCAGGATGGTTCTGCACCGTTCTCCTGCTCTCCACTCCTGCATGAGTCTGTGCTAACATGTGAAATATTCGGATCACTGACAGGAATGTCACTGGTAATGGAAAGCACAGAGAAGGATCTTTCCAGGACTCAGCTGTGAGCAGAGGTGGAACATGGAACTTTGCCTCAAGTTCCTGAGGCAGGTAGGAAGAACGGTGCCCACCAAACACTTAGATTTTGTATTGAGTACTTTCCATCAGAGTGTCAACTCAAGTAATAGATTGAAATGAAAGCACAAACTCAATTATTAAATTTAATGCATCATACATTTGCCATACACTTTGAAAAGTATAAGATGCTTTCCATTTTGAAAAGTCCCAGCACAGGCACTGCAGAAAGCAAATTCTGGAACGTGGTTGTGGCAAGGAGGTTAAGGAAACACAGATTGGAGGAAGTGGTTACTGTGAGGGTCCCTCATACCCAAATGTTTGTTTTAGCACAATTAAGACAAGCTTGCAGCAATAAAATTAATGATCCTGTGGTGAACTAATGAGGGAAAGTGTGAGAAGATCTGACTAATAAAAAATGGAAATTGCATGTTGTGTGAAAAGCAGTTATCACTTCCAGATTGTGCAGGCTCTACTTTTCTATTTACCAGTAGCATACATTAATATACGGCCGCTAGAAAATGCTGCAGTTTGTTCCTCTGTAACCTTCCTTTGCATGAGAGGAAGGCTGAACTTCAGCCTAGGCCTGAGTCCACCCTTGTTTTCCATCCATCCACATTGCTACAAACAAGGTGATTTATAAGCAGATTCCCACATAGGAAACAGAAACAATGGCTATAAAAATCTGCCTCCCCCCTCATTTAACCCAGACCCGTTTGTGACTCTCTCAGCAGGTGCCTGTGTTCAGGAACAGGTATCACTGTGTAATTAATGGGAGTTAGTTACTTAGCAGTGTAAGTTCATCAGAGTAAACAGATGTAAACAATGCTGTCCCTTTTGTCATTTACCAGTCATTTCCTCAAGAAGGAAAGTTTTAACAACCAGAGATAAATCCACACAGATTTTTAGCTGGCAATGTAAGTAAACACAATTGTCTTTGTGAACTTTATAGTACAGTATCTGGACGCCACTGGGAAGCTGAGACACATTAATGACCTTTATTCAGATGGGTGTTGGTGACGCTGCTATCACAGGTGCCTGTGGGGCACTGGCAGGGGCCACACAGCTCAGGCACATGCGAACAGCAGATCAGCTCTTAGCAACACTTGGTGCTATTTGGTGACATTTTCACCTGGCAAGCAACAGCTCCGGCCTTCGCTCTGGAGCCCATCATGCCGAACCCTCAGCACGTCCGGCCCTCAGAGCGCCGCCGCAGTGGGCGGGTGCACGCACCCGGGAATACTGCACTCCGATTGGTCCGGCGTTCCCGCGCCGCGCGGCGATTGGTCCGGCGTTCACGCGCCGCGCGGCAATTGGTGCGGCGTTCCCGCGCCGCGCGGTGATTGGTGCAGTGTTTGCGCGCCGCGCGGTGATTGGCGATTTCTGCCGCTTTCGGGAAGGTTCGGCGCGGGTCGGGGCAGCGCGGACGCTGAGGGGAGCTAACATGGCGGCGGCACTGTGAGGGGAGCGTGTCTGACACGGGGTGGAGCTGCGATAGTGCGGTGTAAATCACCCTGAGCTCCCGTCAGCTTGCCCTGCTCCCACAGCCCGTGCAGTTTGCTCTACCTAAGCATGGCTGCCCCTCCTGTTCTTCTTTACAAGCACGTTCGTTTTCCGGCGAGGCATGCCAGCTCGCACAGCCACCAAACTGTCACACAAAGTAGATGAGCTGTGAGGGGTGATGCTCCCCTTCAGGTAAATAAAAATTCCATGAGTCCCCTGCAGTCTGATGTACCAAAAAGTAACAGGTTTGTAATAACACAAGATACCTTGCAGAACTTAAAAGCTGACTCATTAAAATTACCTCAGCAGTCATACTATATTTCCAATATCATACAGCATGCTTATTGCTTCTACTTCAGAGTGCAATACTTGATGAATTTTTAAAATTTATTTATTTAAACATTATAACCATGGACACAGAAAATTTACACATATTGCACTTCTAATGAGTTCCTCAGCTAACTGCACTTTGAACCCACCACAATTTCTGTGTGTCCCCTTCTGTAGCCTAAATTACTGAGTAAAAAGTAAAAACCAAATAAGTTTAAGGAATAGATGAAAAAAAGCAAATTCCACATAACAGTAAATTGAGTTGTGGAGACATGAACTTGCCCATAAAAGCATAACTCTCCCAACGTTCTCTTCGAGAGTTTCTGTAAATGAGCTTTTTTCCACAGAATCACTGTAGGGGATGAGACTGAGTGTGAAACTGAGGTCAGGCTCCAGATTTGCTGTAGATGGGCTCCTGGGGAGCCGTGAGTGTGGTGAGCCATCCGTGGTCTCCTGCAGGTAGCTCACTCAGGGAGCTCACAGCTGCAGAATGGGAAGCAGCGGAATTATTTCTGCAGGTGAACTTGCCAGTCATGAGGACAACTGAATTGTTTGGTCATCATTTATGCTGTGTGCTCTTCCCATGTTTTTCTAGTGCTAGGTGCTGAAAAGAGGAGAAACAACTGAGAAGAAGGGAGAGAAATTATTTTTCTGATGAGTCTTTTATTTTCTCTTTTTTATTTATTTTTTTTTTAATTGCCCTGTCCTAGCACAGTGTTGTAGTGCTCATGCTGTAAGTGCTCCAGGAAACTATCCAAATTTAGAGGAAAAACTACCTAATGATTGCTTGGAAACACAAAACCCCACAACCAATACAAACTATCCTGGGAGTGTAGCACCTGTGCATTTGTCAGCCATCTTCA
This sequence comes from Corvus kubaryi, assembly GCF_017639235.1. Lineage (NCBI taxonomy): Eukaryota > Metazoa > Chordata > Aves > Passeriformes > Corvidae > Corvus > Corvus kubaryi. The sequence continues at coordinate 20,896,096 of NW_024581136.1, read as the reverse complement.
GTGATTGATTTTATGTGTTTGCTGTAGATCTTGCTCAACAAAATGTAAAAGCTGTGTTGGATTATGAGCTGTTGTATTTATAACATTATTTAGTACCATTTAATTACTAGAAGAAAATTATCCCCTTCTCAAAACCTCACTTGTTAGAAAGGAATACAATTACTGAATGTTTATGCAGGGGTTCTAAAGTACATGGCAAAGATTTTATCTCTTAAGTATGAATGCCTACATATAATCTGAATACATTTCTGGGAAGGTTTTAATTGCACACTGATAACAGGGAGTCTTTGTGGCAACACTCGTTCATTGGATCATGATCAAAAAGCAAAGGAATAGAATTATGTAGAGACCAACTTCCTCCTTGCTGTATTCCCTCTGCTGCTTTCAGAGCAATTATGACGCATTTCTGCATTCCAGAATGTAGGGAAAAGAAGACGGGGGAGGGAAACAAAATCCTTTGGTAGTTTTGACTCACAAGAAATGCGTTTTTATTCACAGAGAGGTCTGGCCCCATTACTATTCAGAAACCAAACAATACTCAGCTCAGCAGCTGGAGTGAGCCGGGGGTACTGGATCTGTGCAGAGGGATGTGGGGTCATGTGTGTCTGAACTGGCCATGCTGATTATTAGTTTCAGCTTTGTGATTGTGGTTCAGTAACAAAATACGTGCTGAAGTCAAGGTGCATGGCTACCCAAAGACTTCCAAATCCCACTGATGGCCTACAGAGCTTTGGTGATTTTGAGTGACTTGAATTTTGTCTTCTTTTTGAGGCTTGTGAACCATGGGAGATAGCTGATCTGTTATTTCAGATTGATGGTGAGATACTAAAATAGCCATTGTTTAGGCTGGCAGCTTTATGAATGGCTGTGGGAATTGTTAACCTGATTCTCCTGGCCTGTGCTGGTAGAAACTGGTTCTGGTACTGAATGGTATTGGATATCTTGTGGCCTTGGGAATGCAATTGTGGACAGTTTTTTTGATCTAGCAAATTTACCATGTTCTTAGAGATAAAGCTTTTTCTAAGTTCATTTCATTTTTAGGCCTGTTTTACCCATCCTTGGTCTATCTATTGTTATCCAGGTTCAGAATTTGTTCTAAGCAGCATTACATACCCGGGCATGAGACAGAAGGAGTGGGCAGGGGACCTTTTCCTTAAAGCTGGGGATCCCTCCAGCAGATGCTGGCCCTGGTCAATGAGGAGTCAGATCTTTTGCTCGTTTGTACCCAGAGCCCTCAGGCTGTCAGATGCTGAGCCCCCTTTCATCCTTGTGACTTCAAAGTGCTGCTCAGAACTGGGCAGAAAGAGGCTTTGAGTTAGATCTGTAATTGAAGCGGATCTATTAGGCTGCCCTACCTCATCTTTTCAAAGCGTGTTGTACGTAACTTTACAGCAAACGGATGTGTTCAGGTAGAGCATGGTCTCGTGGAATTATTGCAGCTCTTTTTAGCTATCTGTAAATGCACCTTCCTGGAATTTCATTTGAGAGGTAAATCAAGCACTACCTCATCTCCTGTTACACATAATTCAGAAATATTCATTGTTCTCAAAGTATTGGAAGTGAATTGTTTTATTACAAAGTTGGCCTTAGTGTTTTTGACATGGCCTGCAGATTTCATCCTCTTTATCCCGAGGAGCTGAGAGAATTGTGATCAAAAAGCCAAACCTGGAGTTGTGTTCTGGCGGTACAGCTACCTTGCTGACAAAAGATTGTCAGAGCTAAAAGCATGATCTGCTTTGGTCTGAGTTAAAAGTCCTATTGGTAGAGCTCCTGCTGTGACAGAGGGGCAGCACTGATTAGAGGTGAGGCGTCAGGGGTTTGGCCATGGAGGCCCAGCCCAGCAGCCTGCCCGGTGTGTGCTGGGGATCTGGGACTAAACCACTGTTCCCCACCACGGCCCCTCACGCTTACAGCAGACAAGGCACACGAGGGCTCACGTTCAAATCACAAGCACTAGCCAGTTGTCTGAGTATTCCAGGCTGGAATATTCTGGTGGAAATACAGTGTTTCTATATAAGTTGGTAAAAATGTAATGCAGCCTTGTTGCCTGAGGTGGAAGTGAGGTGTGTGAGGGTCTGGGTTCTGTCTCACGGGGAGCAGCCCCTCTTGGGTTTCATCTGTGAGATTCCTGGATGATATGTAATAGAGGAAAATTGCAGTTAAAAATAATCAGGGTTGATCTTTGAAGGTGTCAGGAAAGGAAGTGCCTTACAATGCCACAGGACTTGGGTTCTTTAAAAATCCTGTAAAATAACATTTTTGGAATTTCAGCTGCCTAATAGGGATACTGGTTAACCCCAGCCACACAGTGGCTGGAATCGGTGGCAATTGAATAGCAACAATCAGCTGCAGGCGGGCTTGAGGTCTAGCAAAGTATTCAAGAATTCCTGAAGCTGATAGTGGAGAAAAAAAAGGAGAAAAGAGAATCTGGGATCTCTTACTTACAGGAAATTGGGAAAAGCATACATCTCACTGAGATGCCAGGAAGCACACATGCACATGCATGTTCTTCCTGCTGAATTTTCTTAGCGTTCCCAATCCATGAGAAGTTCTGAAAAACATTGGTTTGACTCCAGCTCAGATTCAGTTTCCCTCAAGCAAAAAATGTTGTTCTTCTGCCAGATGTGTGACCAGCTCCCACCAGGAGCTGAGACAGGGAAGTTACCGCTGGTGATGTTTGATCAGTGTTGCCATCACTGTCCTGGCTCAGGCTACAGCTGTGTTGGGCAGGAGCCAATGGCAGCCCTGTGTCCTGGGCAGGTTTTGCTCTGAAAGGGAATGTTTGCACCTTTGCATTGAACCACTTCCTTTTCAAAACCGCAGTCTCTGTCTTTTAAGGATTATAAGGTTCCATGTAGCAAAACATAAAGCTTTTGTTGTTGTTTTTACCAGAGGTGCTGTTTTCCCTTTGGAGGCTTTGCAGGTCTCTGTGAGATTCCAACTTCCTCTGAAAGTTGGAGCTGTTTCACAGGGGTTGCTAAGGTGATTTGGTGGGAAGGAAATGCACTGGTAATTTGCTGTTGTTTACAGGAGAATATGAATAAAATGTTACCACCTTAGCAAGGCTAGTGTCTGTGTCTGAGAGTATTCCAGAAAGGCTTCAGTAGAGAAGAAATAACTGTACGAATACCTGATTCACCACCGCCAAGGATGATAAAATGAGATGTCTGCAGAGTAGAGGCAGAAACATCTCGTGTCACCTTTTCATCGTTTCAACTGGAATGTGAAACATTTTAGTTTTGCTCTCTTTTCTTTGATTTTTAAAATGTATTTCTATATGTGAATTGTTTGTCAAGTGTTTACTGGGAATATTTAGTGTTCCAAAGCAGATATTACACTGAGTAATCACAAATAGCTTTAAAGCTAAGAACAAACCCTGCTGCCCCCATGCAGCTTTCCTCCCAGGAAAACAAGAAAGCATGACAAGTGTTTGGTGGGGAAGAAAATCCTTCTTGACTCCAAATATCAGGGCTGCCTCATCCGTAGAATATGGTAAATCCAGGTGGGGTGGCAGCACGTGCTCAACATCCTGCCTTTTCCAGTGTTCAGTCTGTCCTGTTTTCAAAGGAAATAAAGTTATTGCTCATGGGGGAGAAGGTTTGAAGAACAAGTAGTCTTAAAGCCTAGAGCCACTGCAATGGAGGTCTCAGGTGTGTAAATTCTAGAGGGGAGCTGTTGCAGGGAGAGGCTGTTTGCCACTGTGCCATCTCGATTTTACCTGGATTCTTCATTTCCTTCTGTAAAACTTTTACTTTGGGATGAACTGACAATGGATGATTAGCTGTGGTTCTTCAGCTGGGGTTTCTAACCTGGCAGAAGGATACAGGTGATTTACCTGCGTAGGTCTGTTGACTTAACCAGTAAAAACTGCTGGAGAATTGTGGATCAATTTTTCCACATATTTGAGGACAAACTTGAGAGGTGGCTGGAGTTGTGAGGTTTGCAGCCCTGTACTCTGACCGAAGGCTCATTAAAGCCAGTGGGGCTGGTCATTGAATGGACTCAGTCTGGGCTCTCATCAGGGTGTGTGATCACATGGGCTTGGTTTGTAACACAGTGTTGGGTTTTACTAACCCAGAAGACCTGACTAAGTAAAACCACTCAAAATAAACACCATTAAATATTTACTGCCTTCTGCACAGTGAGTCTGAGCCATCTGAAAATCTGTCAGAATTCAGACATTGCTGAATCTCCTGAGTCTGCCCTGCATTTACCTTATTTGCAGTCTCTGTAATTAAAATTTGTTTCCAAATCTTCTGATTTCCTCTATTCTGTTTCCTTTCATATTCTCTTAATTTGTCTTGCTCTATTACTCCTAGTTTTAATACAACTTTGAAAGACAGAAGCATTCCCATGTCTAAGCCTTGACTTTCCAGACATCAGATTGATTTCCCCCAATGTTCTGGGCACAAAGGTGATATTTAGAGTTTTAATAAAGAGGTGAAGAGAGGGAAAAATAACTCAGTACTTTTCTGATAAGGAATGCAGATGCTGTGACTTTGCAGGTGAGATATTAGTAAACCCTATACTGAAGCAATAATATTCCCCTGTTTATATCTTTTTGTGCAAGTCCTTACCAAGGAGAGGTGTGAAGAGGGCAGGGGAGAATTTTACAGCTTCTTCAGTTTCTTTAGGATTACTAAGATTTCTTTTTTGTTCTTCCAAGCAGAAGAAGCTGTTGTTCATTTTTTTCTTTTTACAGTGTAAATATAAAAAGCTTCACATCTTGCATTCTCCGAGTTTCTGTAGGTGTTGTAGGAGCATGCTGGGTGAAAGAAAAGCTGCTTTAGACAGCTGTTGTGGCAGTCGGACTCTAGAGCAGAGAGAGGTGGCTTTGGAAAATGACTGGCATTTGCGTAAATAGCAAAACTCTAATTTCTTCACTGAACAAAAGTCCTCCCAAGAAAAGCTTTTTCCAAATTTTAGGCATTTGAATGAAATACAATATAAAAATTCAAGTGTTGCTTGGCAAGTTCCATTTGTATTCTGCAGAGAGCTCCTGCTAGCTCTCTGCATACATGCAGGTCTCATTCTGAAGGTAATTTAGCTGTTTTCCTCACATAGTAACTAAAAAAGCAGCAATTAACTCCATCTGTTTTCACCAGAAAAGGCAACATAAATGAGATTTCAAAGGTGCCAAAATGAGATTTAGAAGAGTTTTCCATTGGTTTTACCTGGTTCCAGGACACTGGTGCTCCGGTCTTGCCAAAGATATCACTGGAAATGTTTTATTGATAAAAATAGTCCCGCCTTGCATGTGTTGTTCCAAGGACATGCCTGCCATTTTCTGGCACTGCTCTGAATTTGAATTATAAAGAGCAGCACAAAAACAAAGATGGAAAACAAGTTCCTTTAAGAACAACAATTCCTTATCCACTGCGTGTTGATTTTGGGGGTTGTATTTTTGTTTGTTTATTGGCTTTAAACATGAATTAATCTGCTTGCTTGTTTAAAATAAAGAGAATTTTGCTGTGGTGAAGCAAACAGCAGAAGCAGAGTGTGGTGTGGGCAGGCGTTTGGCAGCGAGTGCTGCGCAGGGCAGCCGCTGGTGCTTGGGCAGGAGCAGGGTGGGAATGCTGCTGTCGGGACAGCGGCCGGGCTCTGCGGGAGGATGGAAGGCAGCACAGGGGTCAGGTCCTTCAGGGGCAGAAATCCTTTTCTCCTTTCACAGTTACTGAAAGTTGTAATGACATTGTAAAGAAATCACACCGTTCTGTTCCAATGAAACAATACCCCAGTCCTGTTCATTGAGTAATTTAAACATCATAATTTTCACAGGCTATTGTTTCAGATATTGGTTTTCATTCTGATTTTTGTGTGGTGATATGCTATTAAAAGAAATCATGCAAGTTATCTAAGAATAGCAAGCTAAGTTAGCAGGAGACTTTGATTTATCATAGGGAAACCCAAAATGCCAATGTAATTTTCTTTTTCAGGTCCACATATTAAAACCCTTTCTTTTAAGAAGCCTTTGATTAAATCAGATTAGAAAGGTTATTAAAGTTGTCAAATTTCTTGAGAAAATTCTCTATACCGTATTCTTGCTAAGAATTTTTAAACATGCTATTGATATAATAAAATAATTTCCACCCTTTTTGATAGAATCAGAAGTTGATGTATCAGTCAGACATTAGTAAATGGTGCTCAACAATGCATTCAGACTGTTGAGAATCCTGCAGGGCTTATCCTCCTGGTGCAGGACAATAAATACTGTTGTCAAAGAACAGAGTAATCCAGAAATTCCAGCTGCATGCTGGAGGAATTTGGGTTAAAGAGTAGATGTGGGGGAGCTTTTCTGTCTCCTAAGGCACTTGTGTAGCTGAAGTAGAAGCAGATTAATGGAGCCGACACTCCAGTGCTCTCAATTCTGTTTGTGTTTTAGTGGAATGTAAAAGCAGTGTGTAGATGCACACTGGAATTTCTGAAGGATGGGGGTTACCATGGATACACTCAAGCGACCAGATTGGTGTGAATGCAAAGCTCTAATTTTTCTCTGGTTGCAGGAGGATTTGTTCTGATAAGAAACTTGTGCTGCCACTGTTTCTCCTCCCCCTCCCACTTGTTACTGAAGCAGTACAACTCTTGGATGCTATGTGTGATGCTGAGGGACAGTTCTGATCATGTTGCTCTATATCTGCTGCCCAGGACTGGGATTCTCACACACCAGGGACACTTCACCTACATGTTATTTCAAATGAACGATAGAACTAATTAATTTTGTGTGCTGCAAATTCTTAATGTTGTGAGAACCCCCTGTTTTCAAACTGTGACTATACATGAGTGTGCCTGTCCCTCCACTGCAGGGGGAGAGGTGTTTGTGGAAGAAAAAAAAACCTCTGTGGAGTAGATAATGGGGATAGAAATAAGCTAGAGGGGGAAATACCAGAAAGCTTGTCGAGTTCATGGCTGGTGTGTTTTTCTTGAGAGTGGGAGTCCTAAAGGGGCTTGACAAGAGGAAATACTTCTTTGGAATGTGCAGGGAATTGGTATTGTGAGCAAAAGGGCTTCTGAAGTTGTGTGGGAAGAGGATTTAGTCTCTGAACTCCTGCTGTAGTTCTGAAAACTTGTCCTTTCCTCACTGCTTGCCTTGCTCTTGTGCAAGCTGCAGTGCCGATGAAGGGTGAGGGGAGCTCTCATCTCTGCCTGTCCTTCTGTTCTCAGTTCAGCTGCTGAATTCCTTAAGAGCACAATCTACAGTTCCATGTGGCCGAAGCTGGAACAAACCGAAGGTACGCCGGACAAGCGGCGGCTGACAGCTCCCGGGCCCAGAGAGTTGCCAGCACGGACGGGGCTGGCCCGGTCGGCTGTGCGCTCTTGCTGTGACCGAGCAGTCCCGTCGGTGACGGCATCGCTGGGAGCAGCCACCTGCCCAGATCTTATAATGCCCTGATGGCCGCTGGCACAAGGAGTGTCTGTGTCCTCAAACAGATCGAGGGGTTTACATTTCATGGGGCAACCGTCTCTTTGTTTAAATGCTATTCCGGTGATGTAAGTACTGATGTCTGAATTGAATAATTGACTCAAACTGTGTAGCACCTGAAAGAGTTGCTAAAGTACACCGGCTGATGTTGATAGTGTTGCTACTTCTGAAAGTATTTCTTCTTGACCCAGCAAAAAGTTGCTGAAGCCCTGCTGTTCCTCACCATATTTATGGATTTCTTAGCTCAATTGATACTAACTTGGCTGCTGTACACTAAGTAGCCAGGTCCTTATGCTTTACATCCCTGCTGTTGGCCTGTGAGTCTGTACTCATTAAAACATAAATAACATAACAGAAGTAGTTCGGATGGTGGAAGACCTATGTAAGTGTTAACCCTCATGGGGAGACAGGCAGAACAGAGGAAAAACCTTGTGTCCATTTGTATCCCTGCCGAGGAGATGGTATTAACATTATTTCAAATGTAATACAGACAGAGCTGGAATGTTTCCCCTGGTAAATGCCTTTGGGAGGATGCTGCTATGAAATATATTCCTGAGCAGTGGATTAGTTATTATGAAAAATACTTTTCCGTAAGGACCCATAGTTTTAAAAAGCACTATCCCTGAGAACAATAATGTGCCGTGGTTGGTAAATTATTTCCTTTTAACCCTCAGCATTCAGCTCTTGTTTTATGAAATTACAAAAGCTTTCCAGTTAATTTTTCCCTTTCAGACCCCAACTAGATCTGAATGGAGAGCTCGATTAACATGCTGATAAGAGCATTAACGTGCACTTAGGATCAATGCTTCTTTGTAGTCTGTGAGTGAAAATAGATGAGTGTTGCTGTTTTCTACTTTCATTAATAAGCTGTTTATCTCAGTCTCCATCCTGCAGGACTCAGGTGGAGCTGTCATTTCTGCTCATCAGAACTGCTGGATACAATGAGAATATGTGATTAAGGGCAGGCTAAATACCTAAGTGGGAGCAATGTGACTGTACCTAACTTGGCTTGGGGCAGTCTATGTTTGTAAGGCTGCTGTCAGGATTCACGAGTTTTAGGGAGTTGGATATTTGGCTCCCTAGAAGCCAAGTATTTGCCATAAGTGAGTATGATTATTTCCTCTGAAAAATCACTGAAAATAGTTGAATCTTCCAGATGAAATTGTAATAAAGCCTAGAGCATCAGTTTATAGAATCAGCTACCTATGGAGACACCTCTGACAGACTTCCAGCTATTAGTGGTGTGTTAAAGCTCTAAACCCCAAAGATTTTATTCATTTTGTAACGTTTTGGATTGTCTCACTCCCACAAAATTTCCTTCTTGGAATTCCACTGAGTATGTAAACTCAATAGGAATTAACAACAACTTACTCCCCAGGTAATTCTTGAACTTCTTCAAAGTATTTTCTACTACCAGTTTCTCTTGCAAATCTGCAAATTTTTTATGGTCTTGTGGAATGTGCAACCTGCATTTGTTACATTTTTGCTGGTTTTACAAAAAAATGTGTTTGCAGTGGGACCAAGGACAAGATTTTATATGGCTTTAAATTGATCACAAAATTCTAAATTCCTGAGCACAAAAAAAGTGAATGAGTCTTTCAGTTCTCTCCTTAAGTGGTGATAAGTTTCTAGATTGAGCTTTTGGAGAAAAAAATGAAAATTGGAAATGTGCAAGACCAGCTTCATACTGAATCCCTAGTAAGAACGGATACCATTTGCCCTTTGCATAGATCCTGCTGCCTGGGTAGATCAGTGCACAAGTATTTTACAGTGGAAAAGCTCAGCTGGGAGGGTATAAACTGTGAATGGACAAGCAAATGAGATGTGTTGGTACATCCAGGTGCTGCTGACAGCCTGGCAGCGGCATGTGCTGGAAAGATCTTGGGTTAATAAAATAGACATGTATAGTTTTTGCCATGTTTTCACAGGATGGTTGTGTCTATTTGCCTGGATAGATACTGAGAATCAGAATCTTCCCATTCCAAGGACCGGTGGCCAAAGCAGCACAAAGGCCCTGAATCCCATGATTTAATTGATTTCTCTCTTTCTTCAGATTCCTGGCAACTTACTCATCTCCTGGGCCGCACTGTGTGGTTGTTGTTATGACAACTGTGCAGTTTGCTCCTAGCACTGCTTTACCTCTTGGGTGTTAATATCTGGGGTACCTTGGGAAAAGGTGACAATCCTTATTTATTAGCTTATCCCGAACTGTGCTAGCCCTCACACAGACACACTGTCTCCAAACTCTCTTGTACTTTAAACAAGTCCTCTTAATGTGCATTGTGAATATCTGAGAGGTCTATTAAGGCATATTGATAAAGCTATTTAGTAGCAACTTGGGCTTTGTGTGCTTTTATGAACCAGTTATGAGACCAGAATAGATAAGAGCCTAAATCTATGCCCTAGCTTAGTCTGCAATTGTTTCCCTGTGTAGACAAGCATTCCCATATTGAGGAAGGTTGCAGGACTGGCAGTTTTCATGGCCTTGAGAGGCTGCAAGAACGTGAAGGAGCTAAGATGTATCAACCTGTTGCAGAAAGCTGTAGAGAAGCTCATCCTTTACCTACTTTATGCTATCCCCTATTTCCTGGGATTTGCTGATGATGTTGGCTGAGTGTCACAATGGTTTAGAGCTTTCAGGCATGCTACTAGAGGGAAACATATATCCAGCAGGATTCTGTCTTGTGCCTTATCCTCTTCTGCAGTCATGGCTTGGAGAATGTGAGGCAAAAATCCCCACAATTAACATATGGAGGTTGGCCCCATCTGACATAATGAAATTCATCTTCCTGGGCCATCAGACTTGATTAGAAATATTTTGACTTATGCTCAGAAAAGTTGGTGACAGCTTCAGAACTGTTGTATTCTTGTTTTCAGTGTAGCTGCTGTAGTGAGTTGCCTTCCCTCTGCCCAGGCCCAGCAGGCAAGTTAGAGCTGCTCTGCTGTAGCCTTGCCTATGAACACCTGAGGAAAACGGGAGGGAGAGAGAAAGGCTGATGAGAGGGAGGGCCAGGAGACAGAGAGAATTCTTTTCTAGGAAGGGATTTTTATTAGATCTCAAGATTGCGTTTAAAAGAAAACTGGTGTCATGTTCTTCTGTGAGAGGCTGAGACACATCCCGGGGTGATCCTTGAGCAGTTTCCAGACTCATAGCACAAGTCAGCAGCTGTTGGAGCTGTTCTCTGCTCACACCCTGGGCTCTTCGAGCCAGGAGCTGAACCCCAGGCAGGGCGGTTACACAACAAAATGCTGAACCTCCTGGCGGAGAGGTTTGATCTGGAAAGATAGTAAATGCATTTTAGAGCTCTGAATACCTTTCTAAAAGAAGTGAAATGAGCAGTTCTTGTTGTTTAACAGAGCAAAAAGGAAACAGGTTGTTAAATACTTGCATTAGGTGCAAACCTAGTGCTCCTCCATTCCAGAAGAGTCTTGCTCTCCGTCATTTGCTCTGTAGGCCAGGCCGTGCCTCTTAGTAGCAATTCTGAATCACCATCCAAAGAATTAGGAAGTGTCATGATCTAATCATGATCTCAACAAGCCACTATATATCTGCAAACAAAGGAAGAAACCACAGATGTATTAGCGTGGAATGTTTTTCAGATGAAAGATATTGCCATTTGCTTGAACACAAATTATTACAAATTCTGAAGCAATAAAGAAGGAATTAATTGGTTTTGTAATCTTTTTGCTTTCCTCTGTCAATTAAAATTTGTTCCATTGTATGGCTCAGTGTCTAACTAATTGCATTTCTTGTTGGGATAAGAAAAGAATCAGTAAAGAGAATATGGAGAAAGGCACAATGCAGTTTCATCTATTCTGATTCTGAGATCCTCTCCTGAATCTCAGGGAAAATGAGGAGATCCTTTTCCCACCTTTGTGCCTGATTTAAGGGCCTGAGACAAATTCTGTAAAATTAAAATGAACTATTTTTCATAGCTTTGGTAGTCTTGGAGCCATGTTCTTGTCAAAACCTGAACTCACAGCTTCCAAGAAGTGCCCCAACAGTGAAGGGAATGTGTTCAAAGCTGAGTCTTCTAAAACTGACCTGGATAACCACAACAAAACCATCAATCTCATCCTGATTTTTGTTTGTATTTTGTCTATTTCCCCCCTTCCCCTATGGATGTGTAAAGTCATAAACGATTTTGGGACATCAAAAGCTGAACATTCATCTGAATTTACGATTAGCCAGTTGTGGAAAAGATTAAAATTTAACAGGAGATGAAATAATTTGTGTTCCTATGAGTACACATGGCTTGTTTCTCACTCCTCAGCCACTGTAAACTCTTTGTGGAAGTATTTTCCACTTCTCTATTTTGAATTGCATTAAAATGGAAGATATTTGAAATATGTTTTAAATTTTCAGTGGCTCCTATTATAAGCAGAAAAAAGAGGAAATAAAACTTCCTGAGCAAGAAACTCTCTGAAGAGCAGACTAGACCTGCCACTGATTATCTTTCTTTCTGAGAACAGGACTAAATTCTTATTTCCCAGAGGACTTAAAGCCTTTTTACATGACCTTTATTTTGTGTTTTATGAAAGTCAATGGACTTTACTTTCATTGAAGCCCTACTTTTTTATCTCTTTAGGAAAAAAAACCAAACAAAAAAAACCCCCCACCAGTGGCTCTCCTACCATGGAGGAGTCTAATTGTGACATTTAAGTTTATAAACGTGCTTAAAAGTGGAGCAAATTGATAATTTAACTTACATTTCTGTGGACAAGCTCTTTCATCTTATGCATGAAACTGGGGAAGCTTTTTAAAGGAAATAATGCGAAGATGCACCCTAAAACTCCATTCATAATTTCAATTAACTCCAGTAGTCAGTATGATTCTGGGGTTTTTATTGTTTCTTTGGGGAATAATAAAATAGAGTGAAATGTATATTTTTATTATTTAACACTATTTTAAAAATTGCTTTCTGGTATCAGTCAAATATGTGTGTGTTTGCCATTTAAGCTCAAACACTTTTTTATTGTTTTGTTCAGCTTCTTATAACATGGCTGTGCCTCTTGGGTTTCCAGACAGCTTCCCAGGTTGCTCTGGTGCAGAAGCAGTTGCTTTCTGGAATCTCAGGGTGTCCTCTTCTGAGTTTTCTGATTTGAAAGTGACTTTAAGATAGAATTTGCCAAAGGTTTGTGGTTCTCCACAGGATAAATCTGAAAAGATAAACTTTCTCTGGAGCCTTTTCCTAGAAAAGACATTAACAGAAGTTATTTATCGTTTTCTAATCTAACAAGAGCACCTGTAGCAGGGAACTGACCTCGAATGTTCTTTCCCGATACTTGATTTATTTATTTTATTCTCGATTACCACACTTGATTTTATTTCTAAACCAGTATGTCATATCATGTGAAAGTGATTTGAATTATTAATTAATTAAAAAAATTAGTATATTAAGAATGGCCACTGTTTTTAATATCTACAAAAATGTTAATTTCATAGTAAACATGCAAAAATGTCTTGGGCCAAAGTTCTTCCATTTGGGTAGGGTGGCTGTACTCCAAGATGCAGGGAAGAAAAGACCCTCAGTCATCTTGTACAGAATGAAATTTAGATCTAGGGAAGCCACTTTGGGAGGGCTGCTTTTGAGGGAGAGACCCTGATTTCTCCAGGGTCAGAATGATGTTCACAGCTCTTGGAGCTGGCACTAAACTGCTGCTAGGGTTTGTGAGCTGCCACAAAAATAGCTGTTTCACCAGCCTATTTCTGTTCCTTGTTAAAAGTCAGAGAGTGTCCTTAGGGAACTCTTTCCTAACTGGACTGTGTGCTCCCGATGGATTCTGCCACTTCTCCTGCCTGACTGGCACCCATCCAGAGTGTCCCTCTCTGTACTGAATTGCAGCTGAATGTCAAGGCGCCACTTTAATTGGAGCTGGTGAGACAGAGCTGCAATTGCAGGTGTCCCACGAGGCCGTGCAGGTGACTGTCCATGTAGCTGGAGGTGACACTGTACACACAAATGGCTGGTGCGGCCTCCTGACTGCAGCCTTGGGCAGTGAGTGCTGGAGGGTGAACGTTCCTTGCTTTGTCATGGTGACGAAAAGCTTGGGGATTTTTGCTTTCATTGCCCTTGAACAAACCTGTTGCAGTCCCTGGCAGCCCCCCCAGCCCCGGTGGGAGGTGTGCTGTGGGACAGCTGGCATTGGTCCCATCCCAGAGACCTTTCCAGGCCCCACGCTGAGCCTGGCAGGTGGCCCTGGCACAGGTGGTGTCACCAGCCAGCCAGGATGACTTTTCTGGCAAGCATGGCCATGGGGAATGTCTATGGGCTGTGTGCACTCAGCTGCTGGACAATAGCACAGGGTTTGCATTGAACCACCGGGTTGAAAATGTGTGAGAGAACAGCGTGTGCTGCAGGAGAGATCAGTTCGCTGGGTAGATTGTAGCTTGCAATCAAAAAAGGAATTTGATATAAAAAAGAATAACATAAATTTCACTGTACAAAGCACAAATCTTACATCTTACAAATGTAATCCCAACTCACTGCAGATGTGCTGTTACTGACTGCTCAAAACTGGGAAATGTGCCTTTGAAAGTGATGCTTGGATTTGGTATAAACTGTTTATGAAGTGCTCTCCTTGTTTTATAATAAAATCAATTTAACCTCATAATGCACAATGTTAAGATACTCATTTTCAAAGAGAAAAAGCTGCTCAGCTTTCCTTTTGCATTTTCCGAGATCGTTTGAGGAACTGTAGCTGTGGGTGCATGTGCCCTTCTCTGCAGTCTGTCTGTCTATTCTAAAGTTATTGGGTACTCCAAATGGTATAGGGATTGATTCAGTACAAAACTACTTTGGGGGTTAAAATTAGGAGGAACTGAAATCACTGTGAAGCAGGAAAAGCAGAAAGGCTATGGGCCAAGGTTGCCTTCCTAACTGTAAGGGATTCCAGACACGTCACTCTGGCAGATTTCCTGAAGGCTGCTTGGCCCCAAAGCTCACAGATCCTGAAAGGAGCAGAAAATAGCACAAACTGGTTTACCATTACCTTTGGGAATGCAGTGACCCCCTCAGCCATAGTCCACCTGCCTGCTGAGTGTCCTCAGTCTGGCCTTGCAAGGACCTTATTTGCTTATAAATGCATTGACTGTGTTTTGCAGGTTCACCTGCTACTCAGAAGACCCACTGTATCCAGTTCTCCTCTGTGTTTGGAGGAAACGGTGCAATTTCTGACCCTGTGTGGGAGAATTCAAAACTTATGTGGAGTTTCATTTAATGAGCACATGGTAAGTTTCCTGCTGAGTAACTCTGTGTTAACAAACAGTTGCTTAACCTCATTTCTGAGCTCTGTATTCCAAGCATCCTGTGATTCAGGTGAGAAAGACTTTGTTGTATCTTCTTCCTTGCTCATTGAATTTCTGACCTTCACATATTTCATGTCCTAACTAGGTGAAGGAAGGGTAAAAACCCCCCACCTTCCAATACTGACTGTGTACTAAGTTAGAGAAACTAAAGGAATATGATAGTCAAGTAGTAGAAAAAATTAAATAATACACAGGAGCCTTGGAGAGATGTTATTTTTAGCAGCATATGGGTGACCAGTAAGGCAAAATATGGGACATTTCTTTTGCTAACATCATGTTTTGGAAAAGCCTAAGCATCCTCCAGAAATTAAGAGGAAATCTGTAAAGTTGAGGTGGATTTGGCTGGTGGAAGGTTCAGTTGCGATCTAGTCTGGGCTCTAGGAAAGTGACAGATGAGATTAGAAAGTTTTCTGATACATGTATGAATGAAAAAGTTAAAATTTGAATGAGGGGGAGCATAAACGTTGGCTTTCCCAGTTCCAGAGTTGCAGCCTGTGTGCTGGATGTGTGAGGATCCCATTAGCAGATGTTCTGACCAGCTAAGATGAACCTTGTCTCCTTCATGGGATTTCCAAGGCATCCAGCATTCAGGGAAGTTGAACACTCATACCAGCTTTCAGGAAGTAAATTTAAAAATACAGTTCTGTATCTCACTATAGATAAATCCAAACTCATTCCTCCTCAGGAAGAACAGCGTGGCGCTACAGGGGATTGCAGCTACAGTCAACTTCTCAGCAATGGGCTTTTTTCTGGAGGGTCCTCTTCCAGTCCTCGTTTCAGTTTTAATTTGACTCTGCTGAAAATGTCTGGGTACAGAGCCCAGCCGTGAGGGATGGTGGTAATGTTATTCTGACTGGCAGTCTCTAGGTGTTTTCAGAACTCACAATTTGTGACAAAGGAGAATGAACAATGTCCACTAAAACAATTTGAGGTATATAATGATGATCCATAATTAAGCAATGATCTCTTTTTAAACTACAGACTTTATAACAGCCTGACCTTTCAGAATTCAAAGCCTAAGCTAAAAGGGATTTACAGAAGTATTTTTTATGTAACCATTATTTAAGTCTTCCACTCTGTAATTAAATTTTGTCTCTTTGCAAAGGAGAATGAACTGTTCCTGAAAAAGCTTCTCATATGGTGAGCAGTATAATTAGAGAACTAGTTCTGCAAATGTCACACATAAATGACCTTTAATGAAGCAATATCAAATGAAAAAGCTATTAAAGCTATGCAGCTTGAAGAATAGCTAAAAGTTGAATTACTGAATTGGGTCCTGGGCCTGCTGCTGTTCAGATCCCCAATGTGGGCTCCTTCTTGTGTGTAACAGAGAAATGACAAATAGAACAAATAGTCATGTGGTGTACTTGGCACAGGAAATTGTGTAAGAGCTTGTGAAGGAAGAATTTCACTTTGTACCACCACTAGCTGCAGAAAGATGCCAGGATCTGTTACCTACAGGGGCTGTGATGAAGTAGCTTCTCTTCAAGGACAATCCCAGCTGGAATGATTTCTGTTGATGTTTTAGCTCAAGGTTTTAAAAGTGCTTCTCATAAATCAAAGCACAAGATATAATTTTTTTTTTTTTAAATCACAGACGGCATCAAAAATCATGTTGTGAAAGACAATATAATGACTCAAACTTTTTTGTTGCTCATTGCAGTTTTTCATTTTTCACATTTATTATGTGTCTAAAGAATCACCTCAGACCAGGTTGATTATTCTTTAAGATTTGAGTCTATGTATGTGAAAATATTATTGGGGGGGGGGGAGAAAAAAGAGACCAAATACACAAATATTTTGTGTCCCCTGTAATCTTTTTAACATTGTGGCTTGGAAAGCTGTGTAGCAGGGAGCATGGTACAGGGTGGTTATGGTTTGTTAAGGGTATAAGCAGATGCAGAAAAGGAGTGAGCGAGAACCTTTCCATAACGTGCTCAGTACGTGGCACTGGTTTTCCTGGCCGTGCTGGGTAAAGGCTGTGCTGCAGATCCATCAGCCTCCAATGTGTCCTGCACAGAAAGCAGGGAAAGCCTCCTCCCGCGGGCAGTCACAGGGATCGCAGTGGGCGGGTGGTGGCGTGGGGATGTGACACCGTGTTCCAGCAAAGCTCTGCTCAGAGGAGCCACTTCGCTGGAAACTCCTGAGTGAAATGCTAATGACCTTTCCAAGAGAAATCAGCAATTTCTGATTCATGCTACAACGTGGGATGGAAATTTTTATATTGCAATTTTCTTTCATTCTGTAAGAGTTTATTGGAAAAAAAGCACTGCTGCTCTGTCGGAGTCCTCAGACACTTCATGTAGGAAGTTGGCACCAAAAGTTTATTTCACAATGTTTAAGTTTGTGATGATTCATACTGCAGAAGTTTATTTTTTTCCTCCAAATTTCTCCCAAATTGCACTTCTGTGCTAGGGCTCCTCTCATCCCTAACATCACAGCAGGATTTCAGTTGTCTGCCCTACCCAGAGGCAGCGCTCGTATCCTTTTTTGTCCTTACAGAGAGGAGTGGTCTGTGGATAGAGTACGGCAACGGAGAAGTCTCCAGGATTTGGGAGCTCATTTGGTGTCCTGCTCTGGCACAGATTTTCTGTGTGGCATTCTACAAGTCTCTTACCTCATCTGTGCTTTACTGTCTTTATGTGTCCAGCTCTCTCAGAAGTGAGCTGGTTATACACACAAATGCCTTGCAAGGTTTTAGGACAGCATGTGTTGGAATTTCCACAAGGAGCCCTTGGAGGTTTCATTCTCTGTCCTTGCAGTGGCTGATGCTTTTGAGAGCTCTTGGCCCCAGCTGCTTGGCTGCCTGTGAGCTGTGTAAGCACTGTGGTATCAATCGGATGGTTTCCTGTGGGCTAGAATTCTCTTCTCCGGTATAAAAATCAAGTACTCCTATCTGATCTGCTCTCAAGTCGAAGGGAAGGATTTCTGTTCCTCCCCACTGCCCGAGGTAAGGTGAACAGTGGCAGCAAGTAACAAATCCACCTTGGCTAATGTGTTTGGGACAAGGAGTTATTCACAGACCCAGAGCCTGAATTCCTTCTACACCTTGACCTACTTTGTCAGTATCAGGAGACCCTCAAAAATGATGTGACAGTAAATGACTTCAGCCAAGAAGCTCTCATGCAAAACGTGTTTCAATAGTTGCTGAAGCATTAAGTTCTTTTCTCCTTAGCTGTACACTTAGCTGGCAGTGTTTTATTTAATCTTATTTATCTCTATTTACTTGATCCAGTAGTGTAAAAGCAAAGCACTTCATGGAGGAAATAGATTTTGTTTGTTTGTTTTTTAAATGAGTAGTGGTTTTGCCTCTTCAGTCTTGTTTACTTTGAGTCAGTGAATTAGTCAAAAAAGGCTTTGCCTCTAGGTGCCTGAGTTGCCCCATTCAGATTCTTGGGTTTAAAGTCAGACAATTGCTCCCTTCCTTTGCCAAATCCAGGCTGTAAGCGCTGGAATTGTGTGGGTGGGGGGGGAGGGGGGCTGCCCACAAACTTCTGAGCACTTCAGTCTGTCCTTGCACGTTGAGCAGTGTTAGCAAACAGTACCAGAGCTGATGCAGCCAGCCTTCAGTTGTTCACCAGCTTCTGATTCAGACAGATGTGACTTGGTTTGCTGGGTGTTTGGGGAGTTTTGCACCCAACCAAACAAAATACCGTGCTGACTTCAGATGTTAAGAGAGACAGGAGGCCATGGAACAGATCCCTGACTCATGGTGGTAATTTTCTCCGGTTACCTCCCTAAGCCTTTGTTTGCCGACTCCTTGAGGGTGGGCTTCTACTTTGATGTTTTATTGTCTCTCAAATCACTGGTTTTACTTTTAGCACCAGTAATTTTTGGAGTGCTTTGGAGGGAGGGGGGAAGGGAGAAAAAAATAGATGAAGTAATTATTAATGTATTTGGTTGGATTATGAAGTCTCAAAGCTCATTAAAAATGAGAAACCATGGCAACCTCGACAATCCCTCCTACACATATTATATCTACCTAACAATGTACAAAGTACATTTAGTGAAGAGAAATTAAGCATAAAGAAAAGAGAAGAAAAAGCATTCACTTTTTATATTACTATTTTTAAATCTCAGCTCCTGCATACCAACATCCTTGGGCTGGTAGCCCTTCGAACTCTTCCACGTGAAAAATAAGTAACTGATTACTGGATCTCTTCTCAGTATTGTTCTTTATTCTCCTGAGATTTCCTGTGGTGCATTTTTAGTAAAGGACAGATTTTATGGGAGATTGGTAGCTGAAGAAAGAAAATGTTTCTCAGGTCTTGTCCCCTCCTGAGACATTGGGAGTTTGGGGCAGTCCTGCCTCTCCTTGACTCTGCAGGTCACAAGTGTAAATCTAACATTAGTACTGGTCATCTATCAAAAGAAAGGTGAAACTGTGGCTCTCTTAAGATCAGTTAAAGGATTTTAGAGAATACTGGATCTTATTATGCCTATTTTCTGATTTAAAATACAGAACATTTGCATCTGAAACTTAATTAAAACTGCTATAGCAGTTTGTGTGGAACAGAAGGTAACAGTGGTAGATAACGCAAAAGCCAAGAGACCTTGACCTCCATCAGGCTTTCCTGATAAAGATTTTTCATTTTCTGTGACTGCATTGATCCAGGATGTTTTGGTGAAAACTTGGAATAATGACCCTGACATCACACTTGAACTGCACTGGCCTGCTCAGGAAGTCCTTCCTGTATTACAGCTCTTCGAAAGGCACACTTTCCTTAAGGGTCATTTATTCCAAGCTTATCCACATTTTGTACAAAAGTGCTTGAACTCAGATTTTTCTGTTTAGTAAGACATTAGAACGAAATCCTGATGAATGAGGCCTAGAAACTGAATACTCTGAAAAAGAGCACCTGGCTGATCTCTCTGACATCCTGAATTAACTGTTCCAGAATGGAGCTATCAACATGACTGTGAGTGCAGTAAAAGCCTGGGGCAGGGCGTGCCAGCCCTGGGCTGAGAGAGCACTGTGGGGATGGCAGTGTGGCACAGCAAGCAGTGACTCTGTGTGGTGCAGTAGCAGCTGGAAGGTGCTTGCTCTCCAGAGTGGATGTAACCAGCTGGAAGGTTCTGCTTTCCTCCTTTTCCTCAATCATCTCCAGTGCCCTGACAGGACAGGATAGCTTAGAGGTGTAGGAGTTCCCCCAGAGTCAAGAAATTCTGCAGAAGGAAAGATGCTGGGTCCCCCTCAAAGGCATTTGAGGTCACTTGCACGGCAGGGGTGAAAATTCCTTACAAATGGGTGGGATTTACAGCTCCCAGGTGATCTGTGTAGATATGCATACATTTTTGTGGATAAGTATGGCAGAATTCATTTATATGCACAGCACGGGCAAAACCTTTATTTAGCCAGTACTGGTTATCTGACTCCTGGAATTTCCTGGTAAGAAAGGAAAGGGCTCCTGGTGCCTGGAGATCTCTCCAGCAAGGATGTATCAGACAGCACTCCGTGTGGGAGTACTGAGTGTGTTCACAGTACATGCAGTACCAAACTGAAATAGCACGTTTAGCACCCTAGAGACTGCCTGGGGACACTGATGCTTTCTGTGCTTTCTTTGCAGTGAAAAATAATATTATTTATTTTAGCAGAATGCTATTTTTGTACTGAGGTGGTGTAACAACCTGGGGCTAAAGGAACCTATAGGTTAGCATAGCCACAGGGCCCAAGAGGGTGTAAAAATGGGTTAGAGAGCTTCTGAGTAACTGTTTTCCCAAATGCTATGCATAGGGAGTTAAGAATCCCAAGCCCCAGGTTAATTAATTTTATTTATCTAATGTACCATATGCACGCTGTGCTCATGGCAGCAGTGTATGAAATTTAGGGGTACATTAAGAGGCAGTTTAGCAACAGGGAGCTGAGCATTAATGACCTGCTCCCCGCCATTCAGGCCATTACAGCACCTGAGTTTTAGTCGCATAAAACCCACAAAGGGATACAAACTGAAGATATTTTTACCTCTGTGTGAATTCATAAAATCTAATCATTATTGCTTTCTTAATGGTTTCTTTTTAGCAAGAGTCACTATTGCTTTAGCAAAAGTCACCATAGCTTTTCAAGGAAGAATGAATTCTGCTGGTTTTCCTGCCAGCTTCTTAGGAATGGCATGTTCTATTCCTTTGCTGAGGGAATAATATTGAAATTATGAGGGTTAGCTGTAACTGGAACAATGAGGAAAAAGGGATGGTATATTTGGGATAATGATATTAGAGAATAAGAGCACTGCCGTTCCAGTGTGTGTGTAGTCCATTGTCACCAGCATTTGGAGTGATTTGAGAGACAGTGGCTTAGAGTGGTGACAGATGCCTCACCAGAAAAGAAGAATCGAGTAGCTGATAGTTGACGCAGAAGTTGTGCACCTGAGAGTTACAGCCTCTTCAGTGTGTTTTTTACTGACTGGCCCAACTTTTTGCTTGTGTAAGCCATTATAATTCTGGTTATGATTTAACTATGTAACCCATCTTGATTTTTACATTTGAAAAATTCTTCAGCTTGGTGGTCTGTACAGTGAGAAATACCCAGGACTGACTGTACCTCATCTGGGGAAGTCTTTCCAGTCCTCAGCTTTCAGCGTGACCGCCAGTGCTATCCAGGAGCCACTTGCTTCCCTTTTCCAAGAGCTATCACTGCTTTTTTAGCTGCAGTTTTTTCTGTGGCCTTAAGTGTTCTCTGTATTCTGAACTGGGATTTAAGCTGAAGCAATTATTTCACTTGGTGTTTTACATGGTGAGTGGTTGATATTATATATTGGAATTGTAAGACTTCTTGTCTTATTTTCAATCCTTATTACTCTTTCCTTTCTTCTGGTTTTATAATCACAGTTCTTACTTCGTATAGCAACACCAAGCTCCTTGGTGGAAGAGTGAATTCACGCTGAGTCCTGGATGCTTCCCTGGCTGTTGAAGCCAGGTGGGCTTCAAAGATTTAATTCACCATCACAGTTTTGCTTCAGAATTTCTAAGGGGCCTTGGAGAGCATTTGGCTTAAATGCATACACTTAAAATTAAACAGTTTTAATTACTTAGCCTGGCAAGTGGCTTCTGTTCAGTTCTCATTTGGGGATCAACCAGATCAGGTTGATTCTCTCTGCAGTACTTACTGCTGGGTGTCATACAGTGGTTAGCAGGAGAGAAACAGATAAATAATTATATAATTAGGTGGAAATAATTACAGGAGTTCATGTTTTATTAGTAACCTGTGTGCAGGATTTTCCTATGTGCATAATTACAGCAAAATGCACAAGTTCTTCACTCTCTGTTGACTGCACTGTGTGATATCCGGCTAACGAGCTGGCAGCAGCCCCTTCTCACCTTTCAGCATGCAGATAATATATGGAAAGCTGTAGCATGTTTTAGTCACTTAACACTTTTTATTCACTAAACATGCTCCAGTACAGTAGTGCACTGTGTCTGTTGGAAAAAGTAGTTAAGGTGTGGTTGTCAAAATTAGTTAACACATTCATTTTTGATATGTAACTCTTACTGCTTTCAGATATTTCAGTTTAAATAGATTTCGAGGATGGGGTCCTTGAATATGAAGGGATTTCTGGTTTGGAGTAGTCGTGAACTACAAGCTGGGGAATAGCTTAACCAGTGTGTAGTTCTGAATGGCTTCCTGGTGTTCACTTTTCCCCTATTCTTGGTGTAAATGTTTTCTGCCTTAATGTATACAGTCACCCCCACGCTGCCCCTGGGGTGGGAACTGGTTCCCAGCTGATACAGAGAGAACACAGGGTGATGTTTCCCACGCCCAGGTACACGCTGAGTTTTAAAGGTGAGTTAGAATGCAGATCTGCAGCTCAAACCTATGGAGAGAAGACATTTAGCCACTCTATTTCATTTGTTAGCATGTTTATCTCTTGAGAGAACAGGAGGCAGAGTTAAGCCTGTTTTGGCCCCAAAGCCTCGTGTGTGGAGCCCGAGGCCGTGCTGTGTGTGCAGAGCCAGAGCCAGAGCCCCGGCAGCTGCGGCAGCTGCTCAGTCTGTCGCTGGCCTCTGCCCGGGCTTCTCCGTCACCACCTGGGAATTACGGCCGTGGGAAGGGTTTGTGTGTTCTCCCGGAGACGAGATCCTCCGTCCCCCAACCTGCTTTCTCCTCTCGTTTCAGGAGCATTCAGAATCTCTCTGAAATCGCCCCTTCAGGCCCAGATGCAAACTGTTCAAGGCATGCCTTTTTATTTCCTCTAGATCATGGAACTTCTCTGACACAGAATTATTATTGTGGCACATAATTATGATTGGATGTCTTCATCATATAATTGCATGATATATAATGAGAGGCAAAAGCTTATTTCCTCTGCTCTTTGAATACTGAACTTCTGAGATTAATTAAGCTGATACTGAAAATGCTTTTAATTATATATGCTGCATAAACAGCACCATTAAGATCAGATGAGAATATTATTGCCTGAACAGTTTCAAAATTTTTTCAAATACCCACTGTGTGTTTTATATTACTGTTTAAAGAAATGTGGGGATTTTTGAGGGGATAAAAACCTCCCCAGATAGTGTATGGGATACTGAAGGAATACCTGAATATTTGCTGAAGCAAATCAGCTACTTTGCTCTAATTGCAGTGTATAGAAGCAAGAGACTGTAAAATTAAGAGTATTTTATTTAAGTAAATAAATGCTTCCACATGTCTAATCCCTAATCTAGGGATTGGAGGTAGGAAATTCATAAAGTGTGTTTCGATCCTTCCTTCTAAAGCTACAATCACCCCAAAATCAGACTGATAGTGATGCCAGAAACAATACAATCAATAGGACGTCATCAATTCTCTGTGCCACGTTTCCTGTGCAGCAGTGCCCGGCAGTCCCCGGCTGCCCCGTTCCCACGGGGAAGGCGCAGCGCTGGGAGCGGAGAGCACGGCTGGCCCTGGAGAGCAGCAATCACTGCCTAAAGCACGGGAAGGGATGTGCTTTATCCACTACCAGGTGTGTGTCATATACCTGCTAACCTGCTGGAAACCCTGTGTGAAGAGGATTATAGCTGGGCTTTGGTGACTGAGTTTGTGAGAGAAATGCCAGTACACTGACAAAGACAGACATCTCTGCTGAAATCATTCAGGTGAAAGAAGGAATGTGAATTTCATAACCCCGAATTAAGGGGTAAACTAGCAGAATGGAACAGAGATCATGCCATGTTTGACTTTCGAGAGATACGTTGTTAGTATTTTTTAAGACTATTCAATATGCAGCAGTAATGTTAATGAGGCCAAAAAAATATAGATTTGTGTATTCTGCACATTATTTGGTGTTTGTGGACTAAACACTGCACACCCCCCGCGGGATTGCCACCTGTTGTTACCTGCTGTGCAGTTTAACCATGGGGCCACTCACTGTGAAAATTATTGCATCCTTACTTCTGCACTTCCAGTGGAAGTGTGCAAAGTCTTTTGGGGGGCAGTTAACATGGGAAGGAATATGTGAAGTGAGTAACTCACTCTTAGGAGTTGCTTCTGAGTGATAGCACCCAGGAGGGAATTCCATGTTGCATCTAACCCATCACCTTTGATAGGCACAGGTGCCTGGGACATTTTGGCTGTCCTGGAGCCGGTCTCAGCCCTGGCCTGGCCGGCTGCCCCGTGACAGGGGTGTGTTCTTGAAGGGAGGCAGCTGGGACGTCCCTGGTCACCACACCAGCTGGCCCAGTCTGTGTGCGGATGGCAGCGCAAGGCTTGTGAGGCACCTCTGAACTCTCTCTTGACCTCCAAAAACAGGAGTAGCAAAGGCCAGGAGCAGCTTCCCCTTGTCAGCCCTCGGAGGTGGATGCAGACCTCTCTGCTGTGCTGGGACCATATGGGGGGCATCTGCCTCTCTTCAGGAGGAAGCTAAAAATGAAATTAACGGGATTTATCCTTGTGCTTGTTGCTACACCTTGATTTATTGGCCTATTGTATCTTCTAACTGATAGGAGTCCTATCAGTTGGGATTGGTCTCAGTAGCAATCTCTTCTCTGTTGACTGGCATTTTTTAAGTATCTGTCTAGTTACATCTCTGATGCCCTTTGCAGTGAGTATTTTTAGCATGCCAGCAAAACACAGGCAGAATAAACTTGGACTTTCTGGAATACCATTTGTTCTCTTGTGTCTCAGAAGACCTAAAAGGTTGACCAAGAATTACAGTTCTGTAGACTGTGCTGCTTTGTGCTGCTGTCTTTATCCATCTGTAGAGCTCCCTATCTCTTCCACAATGGGCATTTTGGTGTCTGTCAAGTGCTCAGGAAAATGGACTCATTTATGTTTTCCTGTCCCTCTCACTAGTCATTTGCAACCATTTGAAATGGATGTGTATTTGCAGGAAAGAAAACTCAAATTCACTAATTGATGCACAAATACGCTCATTTACATGCAATTTTGGGGGCTTTTTTAGAAATGCATCTATTTGCATAAATAAAACCGCTTTTCCAAATATTAATGTGAACAAAAGCCATTTTCATGGATGCCAGAAAATGGCTGAATAGAAAAGCCAATTCAGAATTTGCATAATAGTTACTAATTGTTTTCCTTGCTATTAGCCTGTCTCTGCTTAATAGGCAATATTGGCTTCTGTTTCCTTTCTGGGTGCAGTTTGATGCAAGAATATTGAGCTACTGTAGAAGATCTTAATAGTTTAGCTTACCTAGTGTGCAGTTCCAGGGCCTGGTTCCATCCAGGAGCAGAGCAGTGGCACTGGCAGAGGGCCAGCATGTGGCCCCTCAGCGGGAACGTACTTCCCTCAGTGGGGGACAACCAGGAGATTATTTATTCTCACAAAACATTATGAGGTTTGGAGAAAATCTCAGTTTTTCTTTGGGGGAAGGAAGATGTATCTTGGTTGCAGCTAACATCTTTGGTTGAATGTTTTGTTCTTTCCAAATGGAATTGCTAAAGCCTCGAGAGAGACTAGGGGAAACACACACAATTTGAACTGGCAGTAAATAAATAAATAAATCTTTGCTTGGCTTGAGTATATTTTATCAATTTCCTTCTTTTAAAGATACAGAGAAAGATCTCACATTTTTACTGTTCTTGGTATTTATTACAGCGTTCTTGTGTTAAAATGTGGAAGTCAATATGGCTCAAGACCATTAAGTCAGACTGAGCTATCAACCGTCTGCAGGAAACACAATCTGGTTTGCCAGGCAGGGATTTATTCAATAGAGAACTACTGATTCTCCTTATAAAGAAACGGAAGAAGAGTAAACCAGATATGTTTTATGCTAGAGCAGAAAGGATGATTGCTTTATTTCACGGATGTTTTGCTGCACCTTTATGACTTCATTGTTAAAAACTAATTGCTTCATTTCAGAGGAGCTGGGGATTCCAGTGTGCTTGCCTGGAGCAGCAGGGAGCAGGGAAGGTGGAACAAGCTGTGCTTCACCTGCGGCATAGCCCCATGGCAAAGGGGCTGCCTGCATTGGGAAACACTTGGGATTATTTAGAGCATGCACAGTGAAAGGATTCAGAGGAGCTGAGCAGATTTAGGAGCTGGAGAAATTTTGTAAAGCACAGGAGAGAGGAAAATCAAATGGAGGATTTATTGGGAAGTGTAACTGAGATCCCTTTTTAACTCAGATTTGTCTGTCAGCATGGGATGAAGTCTGGTTTGTGTTATAGCAGTTATTAATAGAAGAATTGCATTTCCTTAAAAAAAAAAAAAAAAGCAGAAACAAGAGGGTAATTTTGGCCAAGTTTGTCTTCCAAAGCAAGTTGCAAAGATTTGCAACTAATCTTGAGAAGAATGCATTGGATATTTCTTTTAAAGACCAAATTATAGAGGGTATCTGCTAAGTTTGTATAGTATTTATTCAAGTCCATATACAGAGAGGAGAAAACAGTGTACCTGCATCTGTATACACTCTTGTCACTTAAGATTCTGAAATACAATATTTAGGGATGAAATGTTGTATTCAACAGACCCAAATCCTCTTAGGTCCAGTATTGCTTTGGAAAGCTGGCATCCCTTGTAACCAGGTGTTTTTCTAGAGTGCCAGCTTTGGTTGCAGTGACCTGCAGTGAGTATGCCTTGGTAAAGGTTTGCTCATGCCCGCTGCAGACTGGCTTGGCTGGTGCTGGCAGGATGATGGCTGGCGTGGGAAGGGGCTCTGCCTTGGGCAGGAGGTGCACTGTGCCATCACCACTCCTCCTGCTACCCTGCAGTCCAGGTGGAAAGCTGGCAGATGACAGCAGTCCCACTGCAGGCTCTTTGTCTGTATTACCAGGATAGAAAGATCCCACTAAGGACATCTCCAGTCTCATCCCCAGCACCATTCAGCAATCCAGACAATTTTTGGGGTGAGAATGATTTCTTTCCTTATTTGCAACTTTCTTTCCCTCTCTTGCCCGTACTTCCTGCTTTTCACAGCAGTAGTTGTAGAAGAATTTCAGGAAGTGAATCTATTATCAGTCTTTACAGATGTTTCTTCAACTTCTTGCCCCTTTCTGAAGCAAATCTGTTTCCTTTGAAGATGCAATGCCCCTTTCCACGGCCCCAGTGGGAGTTCAGCATCCCCTGAGCAGGGCTGCGACCGGCCTCAGGAACACCCTGGTGAAGTTCTTGTTGGACATGTGCTGCTGTGTTCCTGTCTGCTCAGGAAAAGTGTGACACTGTGGTTTCCTTCGTAAGAAACGTATCTCTGTTGAAAAGGAAACATATTTCCTTTTGAAAAACCGTGTCATGAAGAAAACCACAGGACATTCAGAGCGGTGAGGCTGGAAGTGCTGTGTGTGACAGGGTCTGTGCCCTGCCCCCGGGCATGGGCTGTACTGGGTCTGTGTGCCGTGAGAACCGTGTCACCCAGCACACAGGTGACTGCACTGCCTTTCTGTGGGGTGCTTTTCCCTCTCAGCAAATTTCAGGATGTCTGACAAAAGAAAAGGGCTTAGTGGTATCTTTTCCACTGTGCAGAGGAAGAAATAAAGCAAGGAAGAGGTACATTTGTAGGAAAGAAAAGGCAGAGTGCAATGTAAGATTCAGGTCTCCTGAGACTGGTTTTTCTGCTGCTCTGTTACATTCTATTGCCATTTATGATGCTCCTTTTTTAGAAATAGATGGTGAATTGGAGCAATAGAGATGAGGTTTAATTTGTTTGTTGGCTAGTGATGTTCACGCCTTTTTCGTTGGTGGCATTGCCCAAGGTGCCGAAAATATTTTGTGTATTCTCCTTTTCCTAGAAGATGTTTCTGAACTGTTTATCAGTTTAAAAACATCAAAGACGAGGAAGTCAGTTGGGATATTTAATTTTTGTGTTGTTGTTCAGCAAAGATCAGTGTAAAGGCTTTATCCTCTGGAGTTTATAGTTTCATGTAGACAAGCAAAAGCTACATTAATCTTTTCCCATGTCATGCTTAGCAGGGGTCACCATCCCCATTAACCTTTTGACCCACATGTGCCTCAGCATGGTTGGTTTGGGGGCGTGCAGTGAGGTGCCAGTGGGAGGTGTTGGAGCTACTGGTGCAAACACCTCACATACCCAGGTTCTCTAGAGAGCAGAACAAATTGCTTTACTTTAATCTCCTCATTCAGCATGAAAAAAAATATAATCTAAAAATCAAAATTTACAAATACAGTGTTGACAAGATAGGTCATCGTGTGTTTTAGTCATGGTGGTTTCAATGATGAGATGTGCTTATTATTATTGCTAAAATATTGGGGAATTTTCTTCTGCAAAATGACTCTCTCAATTTAGCATTCAGCAATCACCAGTTCTCTCTAAATCTGTGGAATCTTGCCTACTTTTTTAACCAATACGACATAAACCTTTGGCATCAAGAGGCAGGAATAACAGGATCAGTAAAGAACTAAATTCAGATTAGAGCCTCTTGATATCTTTCGCTTTTGTCTGTATGCCATTGGTATAAACTATCATTATCATAATTAAACAAAAAAGGCACTGTGTGAATTTTGCATTCCCTCGATGATGCCACCGAAACAATATGCATGAAATAAATGTGATAGTTGCTGTAAAGTCAACTTCCACAGTAGCTTTTAAAGTTCGCTGTAAAAGTCTTTGGCAGTTCTGCAGTTCACAGTGAATGAATCTCTTGCTTTTTAGTTCATTGTACGTTTTGAAGCGATAAAATTAATATTTACAGCTGTGTTATTGTATTGCTGTGTTACTCTTTACTGTATTAATGGACAGTTCTTCATAAATAGACATAACATTATATTCTCCTACAGCCTACTTGGTCAATTTAACTATTATTTCTTTTATATTATTTCAGAAATCCTCACCTTAACAGAACTTGGAAATTTGTAAATATTCTGCTGCTTTTGGGCAGGACTTGAAATGCTCAATAGCTTCTGAATTACAGACCAGTTTTCCTTTGCTGTTAGAATATGTGAGCTACACATAATTTTAAATAAAATTCCTATACCAGGTGCCATGTGCAGAGCAGGGTGTGTCTTAACACATTGTATGAAATGTGGTATTTTAGACAATATTTCACTCCAAGGAGATATTTCGTTTAAACCCTTGATGATTTTGTATTTGTCTCTTATTTTCTTTCAAAAACTAGAAGTCTGTTTTGACAAGAGTTTTACACATAGAAACACTAATAGCATGCTAATTCCGCTCAGAAGCTGACAGTGCACAACTGGCATTGGGATAACCCCTTTCCCTAGTTGGAATTACAGTCAGCCTTCAAAACTAATGTTTTTTAGGAGACGTTGTTAATCTGCCTTGTGCTTACTCACTTGAACAATAAGATCAGTTCAGGATTCCCTCAGGCAGAGTGTAATAACGATTTATCACTTTTGGAAAAGGACATTTCCATTTATTAATTTGCACTTTTTTCCAGGGATTTGGGCTTCAGCAATTGTAGTTTTTGAACACACAATGTTTCATCTGATTGAATTTTTCCCAGCGCATTTGTGTTCCATGAGTTTTGTGGCAGAATTGACAAGATTCTAGAGCTACATCAAAAATTCTGAGCATCAATTGGGCTTAATTCAGTGGAAATTTTATTTCACAGCTGGTAATTCCAGAGCTCCTTGGTGTAGCAGTCCCAGAGCGTGATGCTGACTGTGAGGAATGGTTTTCCTCCCGCAGGATGTTGGCTTTGCCTCGCGGCTGTGCCGGCCGTGAAATGTGCTCAGGAGACACTGGGGAGCCTTTGCATGAGCCAGAGCCGGGGCCTCAGCGGGAAGCTGGGGCTGCTTGTGTGAAATCCCTGGAAAGCAGAGGAGTGGAAGGGAGAAGGGGAGGTGGCCCAACCCCTGTGACTCCTGGCTCTGAGCAGTGGGCCTGTGCCGTCGGCAGACAAAAGGAGACTGCTGGAGATTGGATCACAGGAGATGACAGGAGTCTTTTCTGTGTGAAAAGACTGTTATCCAAGGAGGGGAAGGGATGGGGAAACCATTATAGTTTGGAGAAATTTTAAAAGGCTGTAGAGAAAGCGTGGGAGATCGCAGTGTAGAACACCTCATGCAGCATGTCGTGTGGCACAAGAGAAATGAGGACAAGCCTTCAGGAAACTCCTTGATCCTAGGAGTGAGGAAGTGGATCTGCACTTCTCCCAGACAAGGGTCAGATCCCAAATTAGTCTTTGAGTCTTTGTACTTTCATACTTCTCTATGCTGTCTTGATACTTGTCTTGATATGCTTTCATACTTCTTATACCGACTGATGGCATGGCTTAGCTGGATGTTTGCATCTCCTTCTGCCCTTCCATCTGCTCATAGGTAATATGTATTTCTGATGTAACTTTAAAATTATAGCAAAGCTTTCTGGGCCATGTTAATTTCATTATTAGCAGTGTCAAGCAGAATATCAAAGCAAAATTGGAAGAAAAAAAGAATTTGAAGGCAGGGCCTGTGTGTTATTTTTAGCACTTTTTGGAGTGACTGTTCTTAACTGCCAGGAGCTGACAAGCAGGAGAAACACAGTGTGAATCAAGATGTTCACTTGTCATCTGTTCACATGTTTAATTTATGAATTTGACATGCAAATGGTTCCTGTGCCACTGGTGTTGATGTGGCTGAGTGATGTACCAGCCGTGCTGGTGCCTTACAGCAGCTCTCTGGGGGCTGGGGTCTCACAGAAACGGGGGGTTCTGGCCATGGCCTGGTGGCCCTGTGGGGCTGGGTGTGAGGCATCCTCCTTGGATTACCAAGGTAGGACATCCTAACGTGTGTTAGTTCTCTGTTGCGAGTGTGCTTGTTTATAATTTTTATAATAAAAATAGAGAAAGAAATCCCAAGATGGGTTTTCAAAAGTAGGCAGTATTTTTATGTATTGTGAAAGTGGGAAATTAGTCAAAAACCTCAAAAAGACAAGGAATACATCTCTCTCTCTGGTAGGCTGCAAGATGTTCACCAGGAGACAAAATGTTCACTTGAACAAGACCCTTATTTCCAGGTTTCCCCCCACAATGCGGTGTGGTGCCCACCTAGCCCAGGCATGGACATCTAAAGCCCTCCAGCGCCCTGGTGGCCAGTGTTCTATGTGCACATGAAGCCTGGCAGTGTGACCACCAGAGGAGAGAGAGAAGACTCGTCACACAGAACAGAGGGAGAGGCATTAAAAAATCAGCAATTGTACCAGGAAAGGAAACTGAAAAAATTTGTCAAATAGTAGAGATACAGAAGGAGGAGGAGAGCAACTGGGAGAAAGAATGCATGGAGATGGATTATTGCAAGAGAATGAAGGAAGCTACGAGTGAAAAGTGAGGTGAACTCCGAGATAAATGGAGTGAATTTAGCAAGGAAAACAACCATACCTCACTGAGTCTGAAAATCAAAATGTCAAGATGGTGTGTTGAGAGGCTTAATAGTTCCATGATGTGCTTTGTGGCAGGTACCGAGCTACAGCAATTTCATATAGTCAAAAAGACAATAGAAATGTTTTTATTTGCCAATTTTTACCAAGGCTTTCTGGTTTTTAACACTTTCTTGTCTATGGTATTTTTCCATATGGTCAAAAGATTTCCCAGTATAACGTGTGTGAGGGCTGAATGGGGGGATCTATAGAAGAGTAATCAGCATCTGTTAGTGCTAGAGCTGACAAGATCCAGCAGCAAAGCCTGCAGAATGGCACAAGGGCACATGATATCCTTTATTCAAGTCATGGTGTCCCTTTGTGGCTCCAGTGGATGGGAAGAAATGGGCGAGATTCCTGAGCTGCAAAATGTTCAGGATGACTTGCAGCAAGGATTTACTCTCCTACCTACATACGCTCTGCTCTTAGTGCAGTTTTATGTGGTATTTTTGTTTGTTTCTGGCCGATTGCCTGGGTTTAGTGCATGGCTTGTGCAGCAGCCCCGTGAGGAGAGCCCAGCATGTGCCCCTGGGGCTCCTTCCTGGCTCTGCTAGGGATAGAAAGCACCACTGCCCATGGCCTGACACTCGACAGATTCTTTTGCTTGGTTTTGGCTTTTTATCTGAAAGAGAAACAGCTCCCACATTAGTGTGGAGTAGTGGGGAAATGGTTCCATTGCCTCAGCCCCTTCTGATAGGGATGTTATTCCAAAAGCCTCAGCAGCTGATCTGGCGAAGGAACAGGAAAATGTCTTGTCTTCCATAGTACAGCTGGGCTCCAATTCTACTGGATTTTTTAAAGCACTAGTTTAACATTTTCTTCTGTGATTCAAGTTAGCATGAAAACTCTGACAACAGCTGTAACAGCTTAATGTAGAAATGGCAAATAGATTTTAAGATCCAAGACATTTTCCTTCCCAAATCACTTACATTCTTCCTACAGTACCTAAAATGATCATAAGGGTTGCTGCTGGCTCATAGAACTAATGAATTGGATTTTAAACTCTGTATTTGCTACAGCTTATGACCCCTAATTTAGAAGACAAATGAAGTGTGGAAAATGGGTACAGAAACAATTCTCCACTATTTGCATTCCCTTGTCCGATGATAGGTAAGGGACTGAGTTTTAAAAATATTTTCTGGGTTCAATATATGAAGGCATGGGCATATACTGATTTATTATTATTGTTGTTATAAACAGACAGTAAAAAAAAAATCCACTTGTCTTGGGAAATAACATGTTAGTAAAACTAACTGTTGCAAAGTAAGCAAAATATTTCTTTAAAAATATCAGATGGTCTTGATTTTTTGAAGGGCTAAACCTTCAGTGCTGTATTGACCTAGCACTGTTTTATTACTTTTGTATCCCAGTAATTCCAGAGGCTTCAGATGGGATCAAGATCCCTGTGTGCTGTGCCCTGCATAAGCTTAAGAATCAAGATCATCAGAAGGGTATCTTAATGAAAACTTGTCATTTAAATTGTACTTAAGGTGATCAATAAAATCAGGCTGTGGCAGTTCTGATCAGTGTTCATCTACTTGTAGCTTTTTTCCTAATTAGTGCACATGGCCCACTTATCTTTGTATTTAGTTCTAGTAGAACAGAGCAGGTGCTTTCCAGAGGAGTGGGATGGTCGGGATCACTCACTAGGAAATCCCCAGTGTGGGTCTGTGGGCTGTTCTGGAGCGGCACCTCAGCAGACATGTGGCTTTGGGGCTGGGTTCTGCAGGCAGACACCACGTTAGCGTTGCAGAGCAGAGTCCATCTGAGGTGCAAAACCCTTCATCCTGAATAAAATGTTGCTGTGGGGTGCCTGTACCCTCACCAGTGGGAACGAGGATTTCAACC
This sequence comes from Corvus kubaryi, assembly GCF_017639235.1. Classification (NCBI taxonomy): domain Eukaryota; kingdom Metazoa; phylum Chordata; class Aves; order Passeriformes; family Corvidae; genus Corvus; species Corvus kubaryi. The sequence continues at coordinate 20,862,776 of NW_024581136.1, read as the reverse complement.
CCAGCCATGGATTGTATGTTTATCAGTAGTTAAGTGGCTAAATAGCCAAAAAAACCCTCTTCTTTTTTTTTAATACTTAATTTTCTTCTTATCAAAGTCAAAGTGTACGACTACTGCAACTCCCTCATGTGAAAACCAGAGATCTGGCTGTGCTGTCAGGGCATGGGAGGATTAATGACTCATGCTAATTGTATGCTTGGAATATGCTGTTTGGAAGACTGTAAATATCTACGATCAACTTGAATGATCTGAAGTTAATGCCCTGGCTGGGCATGTCAATTCTCTGCAGAACTGAAAGTACCAAAGGCCTTCGTGGGACCCATCTGAAGACACGGTTCCCTCCTCTTCTTCTCCCAGACCATACAGCACTAAGTGATGGTTAAAAGTCTCTGCTAATGCAAGAATTTGAAAGTCATACAGGCTGTCAGCTCAGTCGGGCAGAGTCGGAGCTGTGTGGTTCTCCTCGGAGACCTTGGCATTGGCAGCGACTGTCTGCCGGCCCTCGCTCCTTTCATTAGTTCTGCTTGTCTAAAGAGATTTTCCTTCGGCTGCTGTGGCTGCTGGTGCTTTCAGCCATCCTCCAGCTGGCTGCGGAACGTGCTCCCAATCCCCTCCTTCCTGGGACACAGCAGAGCCACAGCGGTGGGCTCAGCCTGGCTGGAGAGCCTCGCCAGCTGCCTGGGACAGTGCCTTCCCCTCGGAGAGACACTGCCTCACGAGGGCTGGGCCACTCCCTAAACTTCCACACTGTACTGACTTCAAACTTGGGCTTTCCAGCTCTCTTCAAACCCTGCCCTGCCCTCTGCCCCAACTGTGGTTTCCAGCCATTCAGCCCTGCTTGTTGTCAGCATTCCATGGAGTAAAGCATAAAAAGCTGACAACCTGGCATTTTTTCCTGCTACTCTGTAATTTAAAGCTAAATATGGATCCGGGTCTGCCTTGGCTTGTTTTGGAATTGTCTCTTAGTTATTTTGGCACCATTTCCCACCAGTGTAGTAGGCTGCCATGTGTATAGACTGTTAGCTGTCATGGATGTGACTCACTATTCACTTCAAATGGTACCTGGATTACAATCAATCAATGGAACATAACCTGAGTTTTCGTATGGCGCTTCTGGCAGAGCCTTCCTGAAGCTGTCCCAGGACCCAACTCTCAGCTAGCACTCCCAAATCCCTTGGAATTAACACAAGGTGGCACTCTCAGGTATTACATGCTTTTCGCACTTTCAGATTTACTTTACTTGGCTCTTAGAATTCCTACTTAAGCCAACAGACTTTGTTTCCCAAGTGATTCCAGAACTTTTCTGCTTCAGTAAGATGCCTTTGAGATATAATGAGTAAGAAAATGCTAAAATGCTACCGAGGGCTGCAAAAGTCAAGCCAAACCCCAGGACCAGGAGTGTGTGAAATTCAAGCCCTGCTCAGAGTATCAGTTCCTCCTTTTTCAGGAGAAAGAGTCCAACACCCCCCCGCTTTTGCTGGTTTGTTAGCACAGTGTATGTGTTAGTAACTTGTTGCTTAGATGTTTGTGTGAGTTTGAGTCAGATGTCATTTCTAAATGTGTGGATAGTGCTAGAACATAAGTAGAACACTTCATCCTCTGCACATGCCTTGGGTGGTGGGTAAACTGAGCATTTTGAAGATGTACCACTGGTTGTACAGCATGAAAACTTTTCACCAAGTTAGTGATTCCTGGGGGCTCAAATGGATCATTTTCCCTTACTTTTCAGCTCAGACGAAGGCAGCCAGATTCCAAAAGATGAGAACATTTTCAGTGAAAAGTTACTGACAGTTTAATAGAAAGAATAAATTTGTAGTTGCAACACTCACAATAGCAAAAATGGGTGTGTTTTTAATTCTGATAATAGAAGCAGCATTGTCAAAAATATCGACGTGGGAAAGCTCTTGTGAGTGCTATCAATAGGGAATTTTCTGAGGAAAAATTATAGGCTTTGGCTGGAGCCTAGAGTGGATAAATTCCCTTTTCATTGGACACCATTGCTCAATGCAGTTTCAACATCTACAGTTCAACACCTACAAGAAACTTAGGATCTTCCTTAGGGACAAAATGCTCCCTTTCCAGCATTCACAGAGCAGTGCTCACAGCTGTCAAATTGAGTTTCCAAGTGCATTTAATTTTGTTCCTTGCTTGGAATGTAGCAAGGACTGGCCTTGGCCAGCCCCAGAACTGGTCATGGAGCACTTGCTCTTTGCTCCTTCCTGCTCTGCTTTAGGAATTAACCTGGACAGCCCCTGGAAGATGTTATTCCTGGAATTCACTGCTGGTTGATTAAACATAAAAATTAATATTGGGGCACAGTGAAAGGCCTGTTTGTGGTTGTACTTTGCTACATTGCAGCTCACACTGCAAATAGAGTCATGTCAGGTGACTTTGCAATGGACACAGGGTAGCAGACGTATGTCTTGTTGTAATTTCAGCTTTATCAGCTTTCTGTGTTTCGGAGCATGTCGATCCTGTTCTTTGGACACGTGTATTACTTAAATGTTTCCTAATCAGTTTTCCTTAGGCACAGCATCTCTCAGCTCCATGAGATGCTCCAGCATTTACACAGTACATTTCCTTCCTGTCGCAACATCCTGGAGCTATTTCTTCAGAGACAGATTGTTTAAGTTTCTGCAAGTCAAAGAATGTTCAGTACTGCAGAAGAATCGCTGAAGCTGCCATCACACGGTATCTCTGGCTGCACACACCGCATTCTGTTCATTTCTTTCACCTTCCAAAACCTATTTGGAAGGCGCCCTTGGAGTGCTTTAAAAATGTTAACACGTTGTCAGTCAGTATGTTGTCAGAGCTGTTCATTTGTCCTTTCTTGCTTACTTGGAGCTTAGAAATGATTAAAGAATGGAGCTGTTCCAGAAGCTTGTAAATACTGGTTTTTCACTGCTCCCAGTTCCCAATAGGTTTGGCCAAACTCAACAGTAGTGAGCAGACACACAGGTAGTTCATGTACCCAACTTTCTCCCAACTTTGTTTTTGTATCTAATTCCATACTAGAACAGATGCCACAAGTTGTTTGGAGTGCAGCTCCAACTTCCAGGTACGGAAGTTTTGCGGAGAAAATGAGCATTCCCTCTGAGCCCCCAGGTGCTCACAGAGGTGCCACATCTGCCCTGGGCTGGCCACATTGCCTGCAGAGCTGCTGGCTGTCTTTCCTTGTTCCTTCTCCAGGTGCTGTGAAATCACCACCTATAACAACTGATGGCCACTGTAGAAATAATGTCTTTCTCTAAACAACCCTTTTACTATTGGAGGCCATATATTTTCCGGGAGAATCCAAGCAATGTTTTTGTTACAGTCGAAAAATGCTGTGGAAGAAGCTCTGAAAGAATGAATAGAATGGATCTCTCTCACATTAAGAGCGTTTTCCCACTCTCATGATCTTAAACGTGGTATTTGAGTGGTTGTTCAAGAACAACCGTGGCCTTCAGTAGGGCGCCAAACAAGGCAGAACTGTAGTTTGTCATGCATCATCCATATTTTCCATGGCTCTCCTCTGGGAGGGCAGGGCTGGGCTCACGAGTTGGGCACATGATAAGGGACAGGGAACGCTTTATTTGTTGCTTATGTCTCTGGCAGCTACCACAGGAGAATGAGCAGCTCAGCTGGCCTTGCCTTGCCCAAAGGGTGGCTCTGGAGCTCCCTCCTGTGCAAAACAGTGATCTCCGTGATGGGATTCCAGAGGCTGCACAGCAAGGTGTCCATGCAGAGACAGTCCACCCCTTTCCTCTGCTAAATGCAGAGCCACAGCTAGGGCAGGAGAGCTCCATTCTGCACAACCCAAATGTTCTGTAACTCTTCAAATGATTTCCTGTACCAAAATAATTTGGACATACATATTCAAGCATTAAAAATAGTGGTTCTGTTGTCTTTTTCCACACAAAGTGGAAGCTTGAAAACATGTGTGTTGTTTTTTTAGACAAACATCAAGGAATTATTTTCTTTTTGCTGAATTTTAAATTCAACAGCCAAAGTACTCAACCAAAACAGCAGAAAATACTAAAATGGATGTGAAAGGACAGTGCAAACCATCTCACCCTCCTTCAAGGCCTACTCGTGTGCAGTGACTCTGTGCTATAAACACGCCGTATGTTCCAGCCTCAGTTGTCAGAGCTCCTCGCTGCCTGTGCTCTGGAGACATGGGAGCAGATGGTGCTGGAGCTGTGCCATGGACGAGATTTGCACATGCGAGTTTCTAAACAGAGACAAATCAGCTGAAAAGGGGAGTTCATGTTACCCGTGGCTGCTTGGTGGAATTCTGCAAGAACTTCTTCAGGTGTTTGCAGAAAATGAGGCTTTTACTCCCACTCTGAGAGCTCTGAAAAATTTCAAGACACTTGTGAAACCTGAGAATAACCAGGAGTTTGGTATGAAATGAAATGATGTCTCAATCCTAAACTCATTCATTGTTGCAAGTCCATCAAATGGCCATTAAGGATTCTGCAATGAAATCCGATTCTGCAGTGAAAGCCAGTAGGAACAACTTCTCTGAAAGAAAATAGCTCTGTGTTTGCTTTCACCTTTGGATACAGTTTTCTCTAAAGTGAAAAGCAAGTGTTACACATTTTTTACATTTCATCTTCTTGCATGACAGAGCAAGTTTTTTAAGAATCTTTGGTGAAGGATCCCAAGAACAGCATTTTGAAAATGCATGTGCACTTCCCAGGGAGGTTCATCCCAGTGTCCTCAATCCTGACATGAAATGATGGTGCTGATGCCTTGAAGTATGCCTGGGCATCAGTGTGACCAGCTTGTAGTGCCCACTGCTCCCCACATCCAAAAGGCCAGGTTTAACAGGAAAAAAACTTATGACTTTTAAACACCCACAGTTTATGAATGTGATAATATATATTGAACTTAGGTGTTCTGACACCAGGCCTTCTCTGTGATGGTGTGCCATCTCAGCAATTGGAGCTGAAGGTGGTGGTGGTGGTACTAGAGCTTACTTTTATGAATAGAAAGAAGATCAAATTCACAACTGATTAAAACAAAGCTAAAAGCAAAGTTTATGCAAGACTGACCAGAATGAAAAATGAAAGCCCAGTGTCTATCAATTTGCAGTGTTTACACACTGTTAATCATCTCCAGCAGCCAGCAAGAAGTTTTATTTTAAAATCTTTTGTGTGGTTTTATTTAAAATATAAATACGGATGCAATATGTAATGTTCAAAACTTACCTCAAAACATCTGGGAGCCACAAAAGAAAAAAATAGCTCAGTCCTTTTTATAGCTGAGCACAGCTTTGCAAATTGGCTATTGGAAAGGAGTGGCTGGGCTTCCTGGGCCACCCTCAGCAGGAGACCCAGCCACGAGGGCCGGGCTTCGCAGCTCCAGCAGTCTCTGCTCTGAAAGCACTGAACAGGGCATTTAAACCGTTCAGTCTTAAATCTACCGTGGTTTCACAGTACAAACCCTGAGCAACCAAAACAGCAGATCATTCACATACGCGGTAATTTGGATACCTGTGGGGAACGTTTGGACGTTTTCTTAATGCGCTGATAAAATATTCTTTCTTTGTGTCACTTTTAAAGATAAACCAAAGCAGTTTTTAGTTTGGAATTGACTGCAACCTGTATCTTTTGTTCTTTGAAAAGACCTTAGAACCGAGCCCCGGTAACCTAGATCTGAGCACAGCCACTGCCCAGAGCCTTGGCGCTGAGTAACCCAACTGTAATTAATGGCAGAAAATCCCCAGGGTGTGAATTCCCAGCAAGCATGAGGGCATTACAGTCCAGCCCTTGGTGACGGAATGATGGTGTCAGAGTGCACAACCTTTAAACCAATATGGTGCCTAGCAGCAAATCTGTTGATGCAGATATTAGTTTTGCACTTTTGTTGTGTCTCCATGCATACTTTTAACAGGAACATCCCCTCTTTAGTATTGAACTGTTCAGTGTTAAGTAAAATTGGTGAATATGAGTATTTTGTACATACAAATTAAGAAAATCAGGATATCAAAAGCAGGAAGTAGCTGGGGTTTTATAAGATGCCTGAGAATTGAGGTTAATGCTGAATATGAAGAGTAATGCAGAAAGTGAGTAAGTACGACCGACAACATATCAGGAATTTAGTCTGGGTGGAGGTGAAAATGATAATCCACAGACTTGTGTGTTTCTTTTGCCAGCACAAAACTCTGCCTCAGCAGGGCTTTGTTCCCCTTCCTTTCCCTGCTCGCTGCTCACTGCCTCCTGGGTGCTTTGGCTGTTAACACAAGCAATATTTACCCAAATGTCACGCCTAATTGCACGTGCTAATGCTCTGTGCATGAGAGATGAGGAGTACAAAGGAGCTTCCTTTCACCTATTCCGACAGCACAGAACAGCTTAAGATGCAACCTACATTTTACGGGGTGGAACTAAGATTAAAGGGCAATTTCTCATGTAGATAAATACGCTTATCCCGTTTTATTCTGCTGACAGCAGTGTTTTCAGACTGGGACATACCTGATTGTATTGGAGTGTGGTTTAGAACATCCCAATATTCACTCCAGAAACAAGCTTTTAGATACCAAAACGCCAACGAGTATTTTTCAAGGGAAGGTAGGAACCTGGAGGCTGTGCTTAACAATGCTGTGCACGTCCTTACGCTTAGACTCACTTATTTAAAGCAACAAGATAAAATCCTGGGTCTGATAAGCTCAAAAGGCATCTTTTGCCAAAAAACCCAACAATTCAAACCCAAGAATGTCACTGTGGTCTATTTTTGAAAGGCTTGTCTTGAAAATGCCTGATCACCTATTGCTCATAACAGCATCACATTCTCTTTCCAGCCTTGTCTGAATGAAAACAGGTCTGGAAGGGCCTGGATATTTGCTTTTCAGGCAAACCAGCCAAGAACTGTGCTCAGAATTCTGTTCCAGTTGTTAGTACTGGTTCTATTACTGAAGAGTGTGACTTTCCTTCGGAGTGGAAGCACAGTCTCTAAGGTTTAATTTAAAAATGTAAGCAGAGCTTTCAGTAACTCATCCGGCAGACACTGGATGGAGCCCTACTCTCTGAGGATACCCGCTCCAGCTGTACCCGATGTGGCAGCATGGATCAGAGAGGAAAAGCTGCCTTAATGAATCCTTCAGGCGTTTTCTCAAGAAAATGTTGGATCTAAAAATAGTGTCTGGAACAGCAGCTGTGGCTTCCATCCTGGGCAGAGACTGTGCCCAGCCCAGGCAGGACAGGGCCTTCCTCTGGGGCCGGCTGGGAGAGACGGCAAGTCTGGGATTGGGGAAATGCCTGAAATGAAAGGGAATGATAAAAATAAGTCCCTTCCAAAAACCAGTCAATCTGGGTTTGATTGCACTGGAGAGGGGAGTTCCTCTGGAGCTGGCTGCAAAGGGAAGAGGACTGGAGCCAGCAGCTGAAGCCCCTAGGCACAATGACAACATGTTTTGGAAAGTTCTGGATCAAGTCTTTTGTTTCTTTATTATTCTGTGGTTGAGCGTATGCCTCTGCTGGAAACGCAGTTTTGCTTCATCAACCACACTTGCTTATTTATAGATTTATTTTTTTAAAAATCAAAATTATAGAGTAGCTTTGCCAGTACTTATTACACCAAAATAAAGGCAGGACAAAGCCCTTTGAAGCTACAAACATTTTCAGGCCTTTCATTAGTATATCAAGGGTTTAATTCTTAGAAAGAAAAAATAAGCATTGGAAGCAGAAAGGTAAAGTCTCCTGGGTTTTTTTTATACAAGTAAAGGCATTTTTGAGATTCCTAATTTCCCTTTTCTCTTGTCCTGCTTCCCCCAGGCAGGCAGCAGTAGCATCTGGCTCTCGTAAGAGGGGACCCCAGGGCAGTCACTGCCAGGGCTTCGGCCAGCGCTCGCCTGCCACAGCTGCAGGAACTGAACTGCCCCAGCTGGATGGTTCTTTTTCATTGGCTTCAGATTTGGAAGATTGTTTTTAAGGGGCCCTGATATTTTAAAAGTAGCCTGATGTGGTTGCTGCTTGTTTTGGTGATAGACTGGCTGACAGCTTTCTGCTTGTGGTGTTCTCGTTAAATACCAGCACTTTCACTTGGGTCTGAGGCTCAATGTGTAACCTCTTGGTGAGATTAATCTCCTTATATTATCACTGAAACACTGCCAGCCCATTTTATGGAATAGTATCCTTTTATTGCCTGGAGATGTCTTCAGATTTTAAACTATGTTGCAAATTCAAGAGTTGCACAGACACAACAGAATAATCTGTGCTGTGTCCTGTTCTGCATCCAGAGAGGAATGTCTGTGAGATATTTTCCAGGGTATTTGAAGAAAGAGAGTCTCAGCTTGCCTAGTACCACTCTCTTTCCAAGCACTGAACTTCCTGGAGTGTCTGGAAGAAGCAGTTACAGACAGGAGTGTGTCAGCCACATCAGGGCTCAGGAGGAAGGGAGCAAGAGTAGATCCGCAGGAGAGCACCAGCTCTGCCTCCCATTCCTGCTCATCCTGAGCTCTGGAAGCATTCCCTCACGTTCAGGATTTAACAGAAAGCTCACGTATTTGCTTTGTCCTCTCCAAGTGCTGCAAAGTGTTTGGTGATGGTGGCGTGTAAAGGAAAGGGGCCCAGAAGTGCACAAAAGCTGTTACAAATTTCTGATCACTAAAAACCATTACATGTGTCATTCCTCAAATTCCTGGTCTCTACATGGGACCTACCAGGAGGCAGCTCAGCTGTTCATCTCCCACCTCAGTGACACAGTCAGATATCTCTGGCAAACTCTGGATATCTCTTCAAAATAATTTCATTAGCCTAAGTATCTTCAAATAATTAGATGTAAAAGCTATTACCAGCAATTCCATATGCCGAGCTGCAGCCTGAGTTTGGAAAACATATGGACATCCCAAACTCTAATGAGAAGGGACTGTCTTTAGAGGAGAAAGAAAAGCTGTTTTCCTTTATTCTGCAATCATGAAGTGAATGTTAATCAGAATAGTTACCATTTCAGCTAGTATCCTTTGGGATTCAGGGAAACACAAAATAGCAGCATGTCAGTCTATTCCCGGCTGGGAATACAGTCCAACATGCCACCTGGCAGCTTGCTCCTCTGGGTAGAAGATCTAGGAATATGGGAAGTACTAGTTGTCAGATTTCCTCTCATTCCTTTAGCACATTTCCTCTGGATCTCTGTAGCTGCAGTGCTTGTTGGGACATCGTGTCCTCAGTGGACTCTGCACAGGGATCTTCGTGACAAGCTGAAAGCAGAGCCGAGGCTGCACGGGGTAGCTGTGACCTGCAGTGTCACCTCCCTGCAGAGCAGCTTGGCTTTTCCTGATTTTTAATGGATAATTCACTACAGCAAAAACAACACCCCACGGGATGGCAAGGTGGGAGAGTGTCACGGGGTGGGAATCATCTCTGACTCACTGGGAGGCAGGAAGGAAGGAAGAGTGGGGATCTGCCCTCTGACAGCCCCCAGACTCAGTTCAGCTCTTTGATCAGGCCCCAGCTGAAGCCCCAGCTCATGTTCTTTTTCTGTTGTTCTACTGCTTTCTTCTATTTTTAATCATCAGGCTGACCAAACTTCCTTCTCTGGGAGGCACAGGAACCAGGGCTTCCTCTGTGCACTTGCTGCCCTGGTTTTTATTTCCAGGAAAAGTAAGGTTGATGGGGAAATCCAGGGTGAGATTTCTCATTCACTGACACTCAGTGCTTTTGTCTGTACATTCAAATTCTGTCAGGACCTGCCTAACCACTGTTTTAATTGCTCTGTGGCACATTCTATCCTTAGGGTCTGTCCCTCCTTTGAACTGAGATCACCTTAACCCCATCCCAAGTTTGATGCTCTTCACAGGCTTCAGTGCTGCCACAGGCCAGGATTAGTTCTGCTCTTATTTAATTATTTAATTACAGCATTAGTTCTGCTCTTATTTCAAGTGAAGCACTATCATTTTGTCTTCCATGGCAAAACCAAGCCTGTTTCACCTCACAACATTTTTCTGAAAGCAACTCTTCCTGTTAAGTGAATTGTGTGCTTTCTTCCATCTCCCTTCTGTGCTCAGGAATTCAGTTCACACTTATTAGTGAGTACTTACCTGTACACTGCTACTGCCAGTACTTAACACACATGGCAGATAAGTTCTCATTTGAGGAGTAAGTACACTGGATGAAAACTGTAAATATTTTTGGTTCTATAGGTGTTACTGTTGTTAAAATAAACTGATACTATGACGTACCAAAGGAATTCAGTTGCGTGGCTCCTGTGTTGGATGAATGACCACTCTGATGCTTTGCATCCAGAGGGACGACTGGCCACCTTCAGGGAGCACTAGAGGCAACTGAAGGGTATTTTCAAGCCATAGAACAGAGATAGAAGCTTGTGAGGTACTGTCCTACCTTTGGAGAGGAGCCAAGCACGATGTTGAAAATGTCTGTTTTTCTTCTGGGTACCATCCAATTGCTACAGCAGCTATGACATGAATAAGAGTAAGCAACATTTTTCAAGGTTAGCAGGAGAATAAAGAGCTAAATAAACCTCTCAGTGAATTTAAAGTGAATGCAAGGTGAGACAACAAAAATGCAGAATGAGCAAAGATCTAAATATTCCATCTGGACATTCAAAAACCAGAAGGGACGATGGTTCTGTCAGGGGAGGAGCGGTGTCAAACAGCTTGGCTCTGAGCAGTTGAGTCAGCTTCAGCACAGTGCATTTGTTGATCAAATCCACGTTTCCCAGTGAAACTCTCTGCAGTGTGACTTGTCTTGCCTGACCAGAATGTAATGAGAACACACTCGTGTGTGGCAGTACATGAGTTTCTGTGCTGCTGTTGACAGCTTCAATGGTTATTTTCATAAAATTGGAAAATAATCATAATGCTGCCCACGTAGAAAGTGGAAATATTCTGAGAAAGCTGAATTGTCTTCGAGATCTCTACGTCAAAGGGATGGAGGCAATGCAACACTGAATTACCAAATGATTCCAGCCATGGAACAGCAGAATCCAGGGCGTGGGAGGAGGGAAGGCAGAGTTCACAGGCACTGCCTGGTAGCCTTTGGAAAGAATATCTTGAAAACCTGTCAAATGTGGCCATTCCTTCGACATCTGCAGATGCAAGTAAACGTCTGAAGACAAGTTTGGGTTCTGAATGGAACAGCTGCACTGTTATTAGAAGATTCATAAAACCTACAAAAGACCTCATGAATTTCTAAAGCCTCTGAAATGAAGAGTGTGCAGAATAACATCTGCTCATCTTTCCTGAGGTCTATTGTTGCATCTGCCCTGACAAAGAATCCCAAAAAATGTGCATTGTTTGTATGTTTTCTGAACACTTTAGGAGACATCATTTCTAACAGCTCATTTGAATCTCCAGGAATATCCTTTGACACGAATTCCCCCTGCAATCAAACAGGAATTAAGAGGAAAATCTGTTCTTGTTTTACCATTTGAAAAAGAAATCTGCTGAAAATCAAACAAGTACAGTTGCCGGAGGCACTGATGGGAATGGTCGGGCACTGAACGATTGGTCCCTTTCTGTGATTTCCTTTGGTCTCACAGAGCTTTTGGTCCCACTAGTGACTGGGGGGAGGGAGAATACATGGGATTCTCAATGCCTGTAAAAACATTAGAGGGCTTTGGCAGTACTGAAATAATTGAGTGATGGTAACAGGAGTGTTAGTGAAGAGGTTACGCGGAAATGTACCGCCTTTTTTTCCCCCCTTCAAAATATTCCAAACAATAACAGATGCAAGACTGGTAAACCTGAAAGAATAATTAATCCCCTGTTATTGATTTAGCTTCTGAACAAGCTTTGTTTCCTCATCCTTCTGAGTGTTATCCAGGTCGAGGGTTATTTTGTAAGATGGAAGATTTTCTGTGGAGAAGCTTGAAAAAGGCAGTGCTGTAGGATAAGCCCTATAGAATCACTGAGCTATTTGGGGATTGTGCAGGTAAAATAGAAGTACCACTGCTGCTAGAAAAGCAGTTGTCTTTCTTCACTCCAACACCAAGGTCAATGAACAAACAAAGCCTTCATTTAGTGTTAGACCAACATGATCCTGAGAGTTAACAGGTTTGAAAGAGGCAATGCGAAGAAAACTTAGAACATTTGAATTTTTCTAACTGGATAATTCTGGCTTCCTTCACTATGACCTTGTGAGTGTCTTGGGAAATCTCAATGAGGTACAGGGAGTTCCGTCTTGACTGACATTTTCTAATTGTTTCATGACCTTTTCTCCTCTCTGTCTCTCTTCCTCACACCCAAGTCAGTGCTTATTAAAATAAATTCCAAAATTTTATGTAATTAATATTGATTACTGTAGGCAGTGGTGCTGAAAATGCAGTTTATTGGCTATGCTGCCTCACAGACCCTCCTGCAGGAGCTGAAATTGTAGATCAGAGTGCTGGGACGCCTTTAGAATCTGCACCTCCAGTCTACTCCAGATAGGTCCAGATGACAGGTCCAGTCTCTCAGATTGGACTAATAGGATAACATTTCAAATATGACAAATAGAGTGATAATTTTAATATAATCCAGATGGATAATATTATTTGAATGGTATTTTTAATGTACATAAATATTATTTCAATGTCATCTCTAAATTAGGCAACAGGCCTCTTTGTTACTTTGAATAATTGGTAATTGAAAAGTCTTTCCCATCTGTTTATAATAAAAAACATCTGCTCAACATCTGCCAGAGAAGAAAAGTCTTTGGTGGGAGAGAATCTGTGGATTGGAGAAAATGGTCTCTGTTGAGAGGGCAGAAATCACTGGGTACACCTGCATTACCTGCCTGTTCCGATTTTAAGTTCACTCACTTCCAGAGATTGTTTCCTGAGAGGAGGAAGGGCTGCCAGCTCTACCTCAGCCTCATCTCTACATCCCCCTCTCCAGCCATTGTCTACCTCTGCCTGGATTTAATTTATTATTATTGCAACATTAATGAGAATCACACATTCATCTGAGAATCACACCACATTTTATTTTTTTATTTAGTAAAGTCAATTTGCACTTGATTTAGTCCATTCATACTATGGAATCTTCTATTCCATCTTCCATTGGCTCACATACATGAAGAACTTTAGGGACTAAATAAACCATTATATTTTCTATTGCACATGATCCCTGTGATGGATTTTCAAAGCAGAATTAGGAAGTTTGCATGTTAATCACCTGCAATCCATGATGACCAGAAGGTTGGCCTCAAAGATCCAGATAGATTTGTACTTGGAAGTGTGTAATTCATCATGTTCACATAGAATTCCAGTTTCATCTAGGAAGATCTCTTCAAAATTAATGCAAGGAAAAATTTCATTTTACTAGGTCAGAAATACCCAAACCCTTGAGGTCGGAACAGTTTTTCAGTCACCATCACATAGAACTGCTCTGAGTCTGGGTGCTATATGCAGAGTTCACAGGCATTTTAGAGTGTTTTACTTCTTAAATGTAAAACTAACGAAACCCAGAGTGATGATTTTTAGCAGCAGCATGTAAATACTCATCCAAACAGAGAGTTCAGCAGCACTTTGCAGGTGTGTGCAGGGCTGTAGGGATCCTGGGATGCACTGGCACGGACAGGGTGGCTGAGCCGCGGGCGCTGCGCCATCTGGGAGGCGGGGAAGGTGCTGCTCCTGCCCAGCCCGGCCCGGCTCTCCCGGCTCCCCAGGGCCCCCAGCTGTCCCCCTCCATCCGGGAGCAGGTGGGCAGCGTCAGCACAAAGGGAACCTCAGCCATGGCTGCCTCCTCCGGGCATCTCTGCTGGCTTTGTTCTGCCTCAGCTGGGGCCAGTCTGACCTGACATCTGCCATCAGGCATGAATTGCCCTTGGAGACATTAACCTGATCAATTATTCTGTAGTTGTCTTTAATAAATTCTCATTTTGCATTAAAACTGAACCACAGCCAAAGGCAAACCACTGTTGTGTGCAGCTCAGGCCATAACAAACAGTCCATGGAGTTTGTCATGGCCGGTGTCTCTCATCTCCTCTTTGATGATGATATGGACTGAGTTTAATGTGTGTAGGACAAGGGTTGTAGCAGAAAGCTCTCTCTGCAGCCATCCTTCCCCGGTGCACAGTGAGAACCATGTGCCGGTTTGTGCCCTCAAAGCTTGTTAAATCCTGCCTGCATTTAGGTTTCTCTTCATCCCTCTCCTATAGTCACAAATGCTTTTGTTACAAATCAAAGCAGTGAGGAGACGCATCTGTCTGCACCATGAGAAGACATGCATGTCTGAACCTCTGCCACGCAGCCACATCCTCCTTTGAGCTACTTGGTAGAAAATACCTTCAGCTCTAAGAATCAGGAGTCCCTTCTGCTGTCGAACTGTGACAAAGTTGTGCCTTTAATCAATGTCAGAGCCAAACACACAGAGGCCATAGTGGAGTAAAAGCTTTGGTAGCACACAGCACATCAGAAGGCTGCCCTGGGGCATCTGAGACAGTGGCTGGCAGGTGACTATTTTCCATGGCAGCAAACCCAGGCCAAGTTCATGGCAGGGACACTCAGAAACAGCCATCTACGGCTCCAGGTTATCATTTGCAAGCAGTGGAAACAGTGATATATGAAATGCAAGAATGTCCTGTGAATGGCGTTTGTAGATGCAACTTCAGATCTTCATTTCATTGGATATATCAAACAGCTTGAATAACACTGGCAAGGAATTATCAAACAATTACAGGATTAATTTGCCCTTTCAAAATTTGATTACATGTTTTGTGTCATCTTATCCTGTCACTCAGGGAAATCATAATTATGTTTCCCTGCAGCATAAATGCTAGTGAAATGTGCTGTCCAAGTCAATCAGTGTTATGAAGAAATTAATCTAACCCAGTTCCTGTTGCTAATGAACTTCTCCATTAGCTGAGAGCTCTTGTCTGTGGTCTGTGCTGGTCAGGCAGAGCAGCTTCAGCAGCAGTTTTGCTGCCTCTCTCTCTCCTGGCTCTGTCAATGTGTTCCCATGTGCAGAGGGCATGGAGTGCATGTTTTTGTGGAGAGCTGTGTCCCCTGGCCATGGATCAGAACATGGGCTTTTGGTGTGATGGATCTGCGGGTGTGTTTGGGCTGAGTTAGAATGCGAATACACCAAAATGAGACAGGCTGAGCCTGGCACAGTGACAGCAGCGCAGGGTTTGCCTCTCACAGTCCCGAATTTGACAGGACACTGGCAAAAGGTTTACCTACAAAGCAATTAAAGAACACAAGTTCACAGTGCCACATAATTTTGGTGAGAAATTTGTTTTCTGTGCTGGTTCCTTTTAAACCGCCATGATTTGCTGCCCCAGTCACCTGGACATCAGTGACTGGGGAGTGGTGGACGTGGAGCTGCAAACACGACAGTATTGTCGAGGGGCAAATGCTGAAGATTGAGAGTCCCTCGCCTTTGTGACTAAGTTAGACAGAGTCCATATTACATTATACTGGTCCTTTATGAAAAGCTGTAGCATAAGTTAAAATTTGTATTATATTTGATAAAATATGACAGAAGATACAATATAAGAAAAAGTGAAGTGCTGAGGTGTAGCCCTGTGTTCCCGCTCATTACCTAGCTCTTCATTCTTCCTATTGCAGTTCCTTTCACACTGTAGTACCTCTGGTTCTGGAATTAATTATTCAGCCATTCCTCCAACAAAGTACTTGAGTGCAGAGACAGTCAGTTGCTTAGAAGATGCTTATTTAGGTGACAACTCTACGTGACAGTTAAACATGAAATAAATAATACTGTGGCATCCTCACCACAGCTTCCTATCTGAGTCAGCAAGGAGAGGGTTGGTCTTTATTGCTGTTTCTCTTTAGCATGTGATTAGTATTGAGTTTCTTTCCAAGTATTTTGCTCATGGATGTTTCATGCTGGAGTTTTGGTTTCCAAGATAACATTCCTCCTCACTGAAAGACAACATAATTTTTCTGACTTGTCTTTTCATCAATTATGCCATGACTTCCCCCTGATAATACAGGGGGAAGATATTTCATTTCCATTTTAATAGCAGAACTCCCTTATGTGCAGTGATGAATGGTTGAGATCCTGACCTGACCTGAAGTCTGCTGAAATCAATAAGTGCCTTCTCTTGGCTTTTGTTGTCTTTAGATCAGGCTGTGGAGCATGATCCTGTCCACTGATGTCAGTGGGAATTCTATCTTTGATTTCACTGAGCACTGATGAAGACATTTAATGAACAGTGCATTTCATGGTGGCAGGCTCTTTCTCTGGTAAAATAAGCTACTTGCAAAATCTGGGTTTCCTGGGGACACAATGTTATAGGTGGAGAAATGAAAAGTCAGATGGTCAAGTCTAGAAATTCACTGGGCTTTTCCTCCTGTCTTTAGTGTTTCTTTATGGCCAACATGACAGCAATTGTTGTTCCAGATATTGTTATGATAAAGCCTCATGTGTTACTCAGCAAGCTGAATACCTCATTCCCCATGGACATTCAATTGCCACTGAAGAGTCAATCCAAAATATTTTGTTGGCAATTTGGATTTGGAGATTAATGTTAATTTGATGACAAATACAGTTTTTCCTTTCCCTTTCCCATCCAGAAAGGCTCATTTAAAGTTTAGGTACATGAGTTCTGTGAGCCAGAGGAACAGAGAGCAGGTTCTCAAAGCACTGGTTGTTCCCCTGTGCACAGGAACCACCACGTCCAGACCACAGCTCCACCAAAAGTGGGGCAGAATGGCTGTAAAGTCCACTCTGCTTCCTCTTCAACATGTGGGGAGCCTCTGGCAACTGAAGACATGAACTTCCTGTGTCTATATTAGTCTTAACTGTCCGCTATGTGGTTACCATACCATCTATATGTGGCACTTGGCTTTGCAGTCAGCTCATTTCTGAGCAGCTTCGTGAGCAGCAGGTCGCAGACAGCCTGACCTGGGCCAGCTGCTCCCTGAGGTGTCACCCCTCGGGGCTCTGGGAGGCTTTAAGGAAGGCTGTCATTAGACTAAGGCATCAGGTTCAAACTTTGTGCCTTGTTTCTGTATTTAAAGTTAACATGTTTAAGTCCCAATTGCAGGCATACAGACATGGCATTTTAAGACTGTTCCCTTGTTTAGGCTCATGGCAGGGTAAATATAATGGCTTCATGTTATCTGTAGCAGCATTTGGATGAGAGATCTGTCTTCAGATGAAGTGAACCTGCATGTGTCTCAGAGGAAGACGAAGAGCATTTAAATATGCCAGCTGGAAAGCATGTGCTGTTTCCTTTACTCCTGCTCCGACCCTGACAGTCCCACAATGTGCATCTGTGTAGGAGCGGGAGGGTTGTGTGGCCTTAGGCCTGTTAAGCCATTTTGGCAGCCCTGATGTGTCAATAATCCCCTCCTGAATTAAAGTTGGGCAGCAGCTCCTGCTCAGCCTCTTGGGCACTCCTGCCTGCTCCTTTTGATTTGCTCGAGGTTAGCAATGGCTTCATTCGGGGTGGAATGCTTTTGGGAATAGAACTCCCTGGCCAAAGCTGGTGGGAGGCTGCTAAGGATTAGTCCCACCTCCCTGTCTCAGGCAGCATCTCTGGGTAGTGCTTGGAACAGAAATCACTTGCCATTGGAACAACACACAAAGACATAACCAATGACTCCAGTTTATCCTACATGCTGGGCCAGAGCTGCCTGCTCCCTTTGGATGCCCAAGCACTCCTTTGTGCAGGCTGGACTGGGAACGTAGCTGAGGATGGGTTTATTCCACTGTCACTGGAGTTTCAGTGGTGGCTGAGGACTAAGCCAGTCTGTTTTGCACCACCAGAACAGTTTCAATCCAAAAGCTAAACCAAGAGAGGTGGATGTGTGCTCCACAGGTCCGAGTCCCTGGACCACAGCTGCCCTTGTTTTCTGGTTCTGCAGGAATGCACACAGATTTTCCAATATGAGTTTGCTGGCCCCTCCCAGCTCAGCCCCAGATGTCAACCCTGCTCTTGGCTCCCTGCTGCCCAGGACAGCCCTCACCACTCCAGCTCTGAAGGCCCCTTCATGTGGAATCCATTGGCTTCAGCAGCAGCAAAGTCTGAGCCATGTTTTGACTTGAGAAAACTCCTTGTGTTCTTTAGAAGGTTCATGCAATTCCCAACTGCCTAAAAACATGACCAAAAAAGCCCTTTCCAGCTCCTCTAGGGATGTAAGTCCTATCCTATCTCTCCAAATGAGGAAGACACAGCTGCTCCAGAACTTTAGGGGTGGATCTGCATGTTCATTAACTGCCTGGACAGTAAATTGAGTTTAAACATCCAGAGCACTATTCATTTTTATCTTCAAAGCTTTGGAAATCCATCTTGCTCTGTAATGATATGGAGAAAACAAATAAAGCAAAAGGATGCACATTTACAGAAATATAGAATATGTTGTATCTAAAACTACATTTAACCTCAGCTGAAAAATCAGAATAATATATGCCAAGATCTGCTTAATTACTCAGAATGGAAGGATAAAACATTCTTGATACATGAAAAGCAAAGCCTTGTCCATCTTTGGTCCATGCTGGGAACTGTTCAGCAGTAACAGGGAAGGGCACACACTGCTGGGATGGATGGGAAGCAGGCAAGGTGCTTCAGATTAACATTCTGATGCAACCAGAGGGGCTCAGCACGTCTGAGTAATTGACTGCAAATTGGCAGGTGGCTGTGGTAAGAGGATTACCATGAATCCAGTTAGATGGCAAGGGTAACAAAAGAGTAGCAAGCAAAAATAACATTGCTTTTTTCATTCCAATTAAACTAAGTGAACACCAATAGCTTTGAAGCATACTTGAATGACAGCTTTTGATGTCAGCTCCGAGCTTCCCCAAAGCTCCTCTTCCCTTTCTCATCTCCTATCCTGAGCTCCCCAGGGCTCTGTCCCTGCTGCCTCCACTTGCACCGAGTGTCTGGAAGTTTGCCCTGCCGCATTGGTCTGACAGCACCTCGGCTGCTGGACTGTCACAGGCAGAACTGCCCTTGAAGGGCACCAAGAGAAGGACCTCAACATCCCTTGTTCTTTACAGCATCACCAAAAAGCCTCATGAATGCAGTGTGTCAGGCCTTGAGCCATTCCAGTGTCCCAGCCTCTGAGCATGTGGCACTGGGGCACAGGGATTGTTCACTGATGTGTGTGAACTGAGGTGCTCTGGCACCTCTTCCCTGATCCATTCAATGTCTGGTCCCATCTCCCTTCTGTTACCAAGAGATGGCACAGCCCACTCCAGACAGATCTGAGACAGCCTGAGTTAAGTTTAAAGAGCTAATCTCCAGGTTGGAAGAGAAGGTGGAAGAGAAATCATCTCTTCCTGCAGGACACCCAGCCTTGGGCAGATCATGCCAGAACCAGCTGCTGGTGGAGAGGGCTCTGTTCCAATGGGTGCTATTCCCAGCTCCCCTTCCCCAGCACCAGGTGATCCCATCCAGTTCTTGAAGCTCTTGGCATTTTATTGCACTTCCAACTGCAAGAATGTCAGAGGACATAGAGCTGTAGAACCATGGAATATCTTCCCTGTTTGGGAGGCAAAGGTTGGTAGTTACAAACGAGACATTCCAAAAGTCAGCATGTGCTGGGTGCTGAGGGAAGGCCCCCAGGAGCCACAGTTCCCTCCCTGCTATTCTAACCAAAAGAAGGCCGGTGTGGAAGGAGGCAGGTTGGTGAAGAACAGAAGGTTTAAGGTTTGCTCGGCTCCACAGACCCTGAATTTCACACAAAAACCCAGGATGGCAAAACACCTGCCAAAGAACAGATCTCTTTGGCTCATAAATAAATTACTTGATTTTTCTGTAGAAATTACTATTTAGGTCAAATCATTACCCAAGCAAGGCCATGTTATGTCTCAAGGCAGACAAGTTTTCCTACAGT
The DNA here is from genome assembly GCF_017639235.1 of Corvus kubaryi. Lineage (NCBI taxonomy): Eukaryota > Metazoa > Chordata > Aves > Passeriformes > Corvidae > Corvus > Corvus kubaryi. Next base: position 20,843,045 of record NW_024581136.1, on the reverse strand, counting down.
GCATGGTGCAGCATGGAGTCTCTTTGTCACATTTATCACCTGCACAGTGCTTACGTGTGCAGTGGTGTCCATGTCACAGGAGTCTGTGACAGAATGAAATAGGTGCAACATGCAGTGGTGCTTCGCTCTTGCCTGAGAGATCTCAGAAATGACAGCCTGCTTCCCTCTCTCCTGGTTATTGGCCCTTTTGGTTTCCAGCTTAGGACTCAGTCATACCGAGATGGCTCCGTCTGTGTCTCTGTATTCCAATTGCAGCATGGGAGGGTGAGCCCACACAAGGCATCTTCTCTCTCAAACACTTGGGCCATTTTGATGTGCTGCACCCCAGATGAATTCAAAGACGAGCTCATATTGTACAGAGCAACGTGACACATTAGAAGAATGTGATGTGGCATGAAACCTGTGGCACTGTGTTGATGAGCTCTGTTGATTCCTTCATTCTCTCAGTCTCACACTAATTTTAGACCATTTCCAGTAATAAGAGTTTCCCAAGAGAGTCTGGCTTCCCTTTTCCGTCCCTTTTCTCCATTCCCATGTTAGTTCCTGTAGCTCTCATTCCACCGCTTTCCCCCCCAGTCAGGGGGTATTTCCTGGTGACTGCAGAGGGATTAGGTCTGGGAGCACGACTTTGCCTGGCTGGGGTCCCCAAGCCAAGCCCTGATGGCACCACACCACGAGGAGAGCTGGCTCCAGCTCCAGACAGGGCTGGCAGCTGCTGAGAGCAGCAGCACTTCAGTGGCAACAAATCATCCCAAACCAGTCCTGCGATGAGAGGGAGACGGTAACTGCAGGCTGGGAGGGAAGGTTTGCCAGCTGCCCGGGCAGGACTGCTAGAGCCAGCTCTATCTCCAGCTATCTGTAGTAAGGAAGGCAGCAGTGTGAGCCAAGCCAAAAAGATAATCCTTGCTGTGGCAACACAGCGTGTCTGCATGCAGGCAGGGGAGCTGGCCTCTGTGAGGATAGCTGCAAGGGGGTAAATTCCCCAGGGATGTACCACTGGCTCCAAACTGCCAGAAACGTGGGACTGCTGGCCAGCAGACAGCTCGATTAAAGCCTTGAAACTGGAGAGGAATGAGAACAAAGGTATCATTATAGAAATAAAATATGTATCATTATATACAGCTTTATCTGACACTAAGATTAATGGAGATCTTTTCAAGAGTTTCTGTGGGCCCAAGCCATTCAGTCTTCAGAGGAAGAAAGTGCTTGAGATCTTGAAGGACTCTTTCTGTTCTTGGTTATCTCCCTGAGCTGTGTTTCCCTTCAACGGGTGTCTCTGATACTTTGTGCTTCTGCTAAGGCAAATAGATCATTTTGCTTCTTGTTAGTTCAGTTTAGCCAGAAGTTGGGAGAAGGACTAAGCAGAAATAATGCAAGAGGTTTTTGCCACGGAAATGAGGCAGGAAAAGTCCTGTCCAAATGGCTCACGCAAGTGCAAGGAAGTGCCACCAGTTCCTCCTCGGGAACGGATGGCAACTGCTGCAGTGCCACTTTGTGGTGGGATTGAGAAACAGATCCACGGAAAATGCACCTTTACCAAGAACAGTTGAGGAAATGAGGAGCTGTGACACTGAGCTGTGGTTTAACTCGGCTCAGCTCGGATCGGCTCTGAAGAGAGAAGGGTCACGGTCTGACCTGAGGGTGAGCGACCTCCAGGGCCTTTGTCCAAAGCAAGTGGGTATTCCCAAAACACTACTGACCTCGCCAGGGTGCCTCCCTCTAACCTCTCCAGAGCCGGGACTTGTCCAGCCTTTGGCACTTGAGCATGTCATTGGTTTGATCCTAATCTAAACTTGACTTTGATCCAAAGATCTTTTATGCTGATCAACTCAAGAATCCATGAATTTCTCTTTTTTAAATGTCAGAGGTGTCACTTTTCTGAAACAAAGCCTATTCTTGAATCTGTTTCTCAAACTTGAGCTTTGTGTTTCAGTATCGGAGAGCATTATCACATCAACTCTCATGACATCAAAATGAAATCAATTTATGTTCCATGCATACTGTTCTGACCATGTCCAACAATACTGGTGTGATTTCCCTGGTTGCAGTGGAGCATTACTCCCACCACTTGCATGGAGGCTGGAAAAGGAAGAATATCCTGCTTCTATTAGTACAGACACAGCAGAATCTTCAGTGCGGCCAGTATCTGCACAGATTTGCTGCTATGATACTGTCAGCCAATATTTACATCATTTCTTGCCCAAAAAATGTTGTGTTTCCTTAAAAAACACATTTGCATAGTAAAAAACAAAGGCTGGTTTTACAAGAACTCCTTCTTGGTTCATGGACTGCTAAATGTTTCCAAGAATCACATTTAGACAAGGGTTAAGTGATCTTCTAGTCTGGGCTGAAAGGTCATGAGGGCACATTGTGTTTACTGGAGGTTTATTGCTTGCCTGGTTTTGAGGAAGGAGAAAGGGCCACACAGGGCTGGATGACTCTATGAAGAGCAAAAGAAATAACAACATCCAACATGAGCACAGGAACTGAAGTCACAGATTGCAGGCTGGAAGTTGTGGTTGTCACTGAGGCAGCGACACTGTCCTTGCTGTGGTACCTTTGTGTCATCATCCCTCATGTCATCCACGAGGTGTTTCTGATTTTCCCTTTGAAGTTACAAATCCCAGGCTGCCTCATTCCAGCTGCAGCATGCAGCCCCACAAGCCAGCATCTGTGAAAAGAAAGCTGCATCCTACAGAAAACAGGATATGCCAAAGAATCTTTGTCCCACAGCCTTGTCCTGTATCTCCAGTGATCTCACTGCTGACCCACCCCACTGCCATCATGTCCAGGGACACATGTGGCCAGCCTGATGCCTTCTCTCTTGCTCTGCTTGGTGGTCTCATTCCCCACCACACTCTCATGGAGCAGCGGGGGATATCTGGGCCACCAAGCCATTGAGGACACTTGTAAAAAGAAGGAATTGTTGGTTCCTATGGCATTGCTCTGCCTTCAACAACCCTTTGGTTTCCTTTCAAGTGAAATCTGCTTCAGAGCAGTTACCATCTCCATGGCTCTGTGGTTTCTTGCATCCCTGTACCCCCCAGCATTCAGACGCTGGTTTGGGGAGATTCAGGGCACCGTACAAAACAGTCAGTGCTTTGCCCTGTTTTCATTTTTGTCTCAGGGGAGAAAGACGGGGCTTCTTTGAGCCTTTTTGTCTTGTCTCCTGCTAAGTGATAGGAGGCCAACATTAATATTGCTGGTGATTTCATCTCCTCTTGTGTTTTCCTACTGCATCCTTGTGACTGAAATCCAAGGATCTGGAATTCATGTCCTCAATGAAGTCCCACGGCAGAACTGAACTCCAGGAAAGCAAGTCCTGGGCATAGCAGGGAATGTTAAATTGCTGACATAGTTCCACTGAGCTGTCCCAGAGGGAGATTGAGCTGGAATAAAGCAGAAGATGGGTGCTCAACCTCTGGGCTGTGTATCTGTGTCTGAATCTTCCTTGCAGTGTTTCCTACACATCTGCTGATGCTTCTTCCTGCCTTACACATCTTCAAAACCTGACTAATCCTTTGCCAATGTCCAGAGATCATCAGAGGAACTGACAAAGGGATCATAGTTTCCTTTTTCTAATCTCCACGTGGATATGACCAACACCTTAATTCTTTCAAAATTCAGCAAGAAGTGAGGAGGCCATAGGTGCAAGAAACGCCACTGAGTTCAGAAGCTTTAAGCAATAACTAGTAACTGGAAATTGCAACTACTACATTACCCTGGTTTAATGCGCTGGTGTCTAGGCCCTGCCAGGGCAGGAGTTGGGGCTCAGCCCTGCTGTCCCAGTGTGCAGAGAGCAGGAGCTGCTGCCCGCTCCAGCCCCGCTCCAGCCCCGCTCCGGCCCCTCTCCGGCCCCGCTCCGGCCCCGCTCCGGCC
>NW_024581136.1:20831788-20839156 GCF_017639235.1 Corvus kubaryi | reverse complement strand
CCCGCTCCGGCCCCTCTCCGGCCCCTCTCCGGCCCCGCTCCGGCCCCGCTCCGGCCCCGCTGCTCCCTCTGAAGCGCAGCAGCTCCGGGCTGCGCACGGCCGGGCTGTGGGGCAGGGATAGTGCCGACAGAGCAAAACCAAGCCGTGCATCCACCGCCTGCGGTATTGTGTAGGAGGGTACGGAACCCCAAGTCAGCCTGGGGGGGTTTCTCTCACCACTAGTTATTGCTGAGCAGGATGTAGCGTGACAGGAGGGTGACTGGGGGAGAGCAGCTCACTGCGGGAAACGCCAGTGTGGGACCAGGGCAAGGACTGACAGAACATAACTGCGACAGCCAGAGTTAGCTGAGTAAGTGAGAAAAAAGAGCCACAGGCATGTTCTCAAGCAACAAAGACATTAACTGAGGCCCTGAGGTGTGATGTGTGGGCAGGTTCAGCCCTGTTGGGGCCTTTGCACATCCTTAGAGAGTCCCTGCCCGGCAGAGGCCGTGACCTGCCTCAGCACTCCCTGCGCCTGGCACGGAAACCCCACCCGAACGCCGGGAGCAGCAGGGACATGAGGCGAGCCTTTGGAAACGCTCCGCCAGCCCTGCTCTGCGCGGATGGCCCGGAGCTGGCTGTGGCTGCACAGCTGCTTAACTCCAACCACAAGGGGAAATCAAGGCTGCAGCTACAGCTGCAGAAATTCCAGAAATTCCTGCTTCGGGTTGCCTGTGATGCAAATCAGGGCGTGAGCCCGGGAGAACCAGTGCTAATGCTGATCTTTCTCTGCTTCCTCACAAAACGACGGCTTGCTTTCCTTTAAAGAAAATGTGGCTTACCTTAAATTTATGAGAAAAGAGCAGATAATTAGATGCTATCAACCGGCACAGCTCCAAGCATTTAAGTTCTGGGTGATTTCTGCATTACCTGGTGAGAGGGACTGAGCAATCCTGCACCAGTCCCAGTCAGGCATTACCCAGTGATTAACTGCAATACTGGGTTTGAACAACCTGCATTGTTCTGATCATTGAGTCCAGTCCCCTGGTACTCCCTGAAGGACTGTCTGAATGCATGTTCCCTACCTGGAATGAAAACTTCTCTGTTTTCCAAAGGTACTGTTGTTTGGGCCTTTCCCAAATTCTAGTAAAATGTCTTTGACAGTAACTCCACAGGCAGGGACTTGTCACAGCACTTTTAGATCTCCAGGTGTATTCTTCATTTTCAAGTTCAACACATACACTGTAGTGAACCAAGAAAAAACAGTTTTGGTTTTTTTTTTCATCTGTCATCTCTTTATCACTGGCTCTTGGTGAGTGACCAGAGAATTCATAAAGGGCAGATGCAGCTCTCAGCTCCAGTGAGATTATTTACAGTGTGTGCCAAAGCTACACCCTGGCTGCACATGCCAGGCAGCTGTTACAAGCATGTGCCACTTTTCTGAAGGAGTCTGTAATACAAACTCCTCCTGGATTTCTAGCACATCACTGTGCTCATAAATATTTCTGAGGTTAGAAATCAGATGAACAGCTCTGTCTAGTGGCACTTGCAATAACTACATCAGGTCATTATTTCTAACAGAATTCAGTCCATATGTGTTGAATCAAGTGAATCTAAAAATAGCTGATTGGCTTGCTTTTCCACATGGCAAATGCTCCAAGTACTTCTGGAGACATGGGATAAACATGTGAGGCCACACTCTGCCATGAGCTTTCTGTTCTTTTAAGAGCTTTAATGCCTTTATTTAATTTTCACCAAAAGCAATAAAAATCCCAGAGGCTTTGCCTTTCCTAAAACTGTGATTGTGATTTGGAGGGCCCTATGCTTCGCTCCCCCTGAGGTGTTTGGTGCTGATGTCCCAAATCCATCCCAGCTCATGAGCCTGTTGTATGGCACAGTCACTTTGGTTTGGGTTTTGGGCGAGTTCCATGATAGTGCTCTGTGTATTCTTAACAAAACCACACAACTGGGGAAATGATTCTGGACCCTGCCAGAAACTGGGGTGGGGGAATTTCTCACTTGACCAGTTTTAAACGTGGACAGGTCCTGGTTCAGGAAGCCCCAGTTACAAACAGGACACCAGTGTACCCCTCTCTGTGTTTTAGCTCCCAGGATGTGGACAAGTGATGAGTTGCCTTTGGGCTCATTGTTTTGTACAGTGAATATAAGATGTATGAAATTGGTTATTCTTTATAAAAGCCATGTGGACAGCTTGCTACAGTCTGAAGTGTTCTAAAACACTGTAAAAATTCTAAATCACTTCATATTGTCTAAAAAAAAAGTCACAAAAGGATGGGAGTTTTTCCCCTGAAATATCAAAATTAATTATTAAAATGTTCTTCAAAAAATTTCCTTTATTCTCATGATTTTTGTATGGCAAATTCATTATGTGATGTATGAAATGGGAGCAGCAGTGCACATAGCAGCTGGTGGCTGTTCTGTAACAGCTTTGGGTTTCCTGTCTTGAGGGATGCTCTGAGTGTGCACCTCCGGGTGTGCTCAGGTTGGCACAAAGGCAAGAGCTGATGTTCCACCTGGAGAAAGGGGACAGCAAGTGCTTGCTGTGTTTGCAGATGTCCTGGTATCCCAAGGTTTTGGATGCCAGCACTGCTAGCTTGAGTACCCTGAGGTTCGGGTAAATGTGCCATTGAAACCTGCGTGTGCTCCCCTGTGCGCAGTCGGGGCGGGGGCAGAGCTCACTGCTCGGGTGCTCCTCGTTCTCAGCAGCTCCCAGGTGTTAAGGCCTTATCTCTGACAAGTCTGAGCAGTCTGACACCCACCCACAGGCTCTGGTTTTTCTTCTCTGTCACACTGAGCTGTGAGCTCAGCAAGCTTTGGGAGCCCAGAGCAGCCCATCTGCCTCCTCCACGCCCACCCACCCACTCACTGTTATCTACCCCAATTGCTGCTTAGAAAGTGATTCAAGCATACTTGTATGTAAGATGATGATGGTAAAACAACAGCTTTGTGTCAAAAGGGGAAAAGGATGTGAAGGGAGAAGGTAGTGAAGTTGTTGGGATTAGAACTGAGTGGTTTGTGTTGGATGTGTGCGTGTGCCTCCGTGCGCAGTGCAGTACAGCTGCCTGTGTTACCTGTGTAATCAAAATTAGTGAGCATGAATAATAAAGAGATTGCACTAATTATTTCAGGGTAAAGATTCAGCATGTATCCTTGTCTAGTGACTTGAGGTTATGGGGCACCAGAGGTCAGAGCCTAAAGAGGGAAGGTGAGCGCACTGGAAGTTGCTCAAGATTTCAGGTGAGCCACAGCACAGAGCTCCCATGTGCTACCTGTGTGCCCAGGTCATAGCTGAAGAGCAGATGCTGCAGAGATCACAAAGCAAGTGGCACATTCTTTCATATTTAAATCTCTCTTGAAACAAGGATTCTACCTTTTCTTAGCAGGCAAGGCTCTGCTCCTTTACTGTGGCTAGGAGGTACAGACAGAAATAAAGCCATGACTGGCTGAGAGTCATGTGCAGCACAACTTTCATTTGGAGTCTAAACTTGCAGGTTTTTCTGAAATCTCCAATGAAGCCAACAGAATTTCCAAAGGGATGCATTCCTGTTAAATCTGCTCCTCCCTCCCTCCAGCAGCATCGCTGCAGCCCTGCCTCGCTTTGCATAGCAAAGTCTGGAGATAAGGAGAGAAGTGGTCACAGAAACCTCTGCCTCCCCTGCCCAGGAGGGATCCCAGACTTTGATTCCGTTGCCTTCTCTGACTATTGCTTTATCCCGGTTCCCTGCAAGCGCTTCTCGCTGTGTGCCCCATCACCCTGAGGTGTTGCCTTTCTCTGCCACAACCCAGATTGAATCTGGAGAAGTGGGGTTTTTCAGTTATTTCTGTCCAACATTTTGAAGCTGCAAGTCCTGGATCATGCCTCCTTTCCCTCCTTCTCCCTTGTGCTGAGTTTTCTTTCTCACATCTCCTTCTCTAGGTTCTGACTCATTTCACTCTTTGTGAGCTCTCATTTGGCATCTCCCATGCTGTCTGCCTGCCAATTCCTTGCAATCCCCACTGTCTCTCCACTATGTTACTTGGATGCCTGCCAATTCTCAGGCTTTAAACTTCAGTATTTCTAGGATCTGCTCTCCTGAGATTTTTTTTCCTTTTTTTTATTTCCTCTCCCCTTTTAATATTTCTAACCATTTCTCCTTTGGCCCTGTGCTGAACTCTCTCTAGGCACAAGGAAAATAAGAAGGTTCTTTCGTGACCTGACTTGGAACAGATTGAATTCCAAAGGGTGGTGTAGAGATTTGTTTCAATATGCTCCTGGAGGCTTTATTCAAAGTGCAGGGGCTCTCAGCTGCCTCTTTAAAGAGATAGTCTGTAGATAAACCAAAATTCACAGTTTTAATATGCTCCAGTGATCTATATATGCTAAACACTTTCATTTTTGACAGCCTTGGGGAAGGCAAGAGATGACAGACCGCGTTATTCTGACAATTTTATTCAGTGTTCTTCCTATTTGCTATAAAGGGCATTTCCCACAAACAATCAAGTACAACTGAATGAGCAAAGCTTGCTAATTTGCAGGGGAGAAGAAATTCTGGGATGTTTTTCCATGCCAACCCTTTGATCAGTACTGCAAATTTGGAACAAGTATGTCAGTTCCAATGTGTACATCCATGCTTCTTCATGGAAGGCAGCTCCTCTGTTCTCCTTACAAACACATCTCTGAGCCTTCCTTCAAGATCAGTCCTGCTCTGAAATTCTGCTGCTGCTCTTGTGGGTCCAGTTCCTATCAAAGGCCTGGTTTGGTGCTTTTTGAAAGAACAAAGAATGTGTGATATGTTATCTGTATGTGGTGTCCTTCACAAGCTGGAGCCTGACCAGGAGCTCAGGTTCCTGCTGGGCCCGTGCTGGCCCCAGCATCAGCCCATGGCTTCCCCAGCAGCTCTCCCAACCTCCCGGACACATGGATCGTGCAGGCTGATCCACACCCCCAGCTCCCAGCCAGGAGGTTTATTTATCTTTGCCTGAGGGTTCATATAAACTCCAAGTCCAGTAATAAACTGTGCAGCTTTCTCTGTCACAGGCTCTTGAATACTCTCGTTATGATTTAGTGTTTCTACAAATAACTGTTTTCTATTTACACTCCTGAGCTGCATTGACAGCAGTGGGACTCTTGTTCCAGTCTGTTGTGTTTCTTATTAATGCCACATGTGTTCATCACAGCTGAAATACTGCAGTGAATACCAGAGGAATTGTGCCTTAAGTGGAGTCTGAAATGTAAATCTCAGGGTACTGCTCTCCAGTGATTCATCCAAACTGCCTTTCACTGGTTTGCTCCTTAAGTTCTTGTATTAAAGACACGCTGGTCTGTAAGAACTGTCACTGAACTGTCACTGATCTGTCACTGACCTGTCACTGAACAGCACTTGTGCTGAAAGCCCTCTGGAAGGCTCTCGCAGCAGCCTTGGAAAAGGGAGGGGGCAGGAAGGTCCCAGACCAGACACGGGGTTTTGCTGGAAGCAGGAATCTGGGGCACAGCCAGTTTGTGCAGGGGTTTGCCTGTGGATGGCTTTCCAGAAGGGAGTGGCACCAGAACTGCCGTGTCTGATTGCTGGGGAGGCACAGGGAAAACCAGGAAAACCCCATCCCTCCCTGTCTGTGCACTGGTAGGCATCAGCCTCGGGAATATGGAGCAGGAATGCAGGATGGAAGGCTGGAACAGATAAGGACAGTGTGCACAAGGCATCGCAGGAGTCAAAAGCAGTGCGAGAAAAAACAGTGTCTGGAGCTCAGGGTCAGTCGATGTCTTTGCAAATCATACACACGTTGCTTGTGGGATCTGTTCAAACTGGTTTATCTCTTACAAACTGGGGTTTGCAAGTGATTTAATTGCTGGTTGGGTGAATGCAAAACACTGCAAAATGAAAATAGCTAATAGTTAATGTCTAATAGCAATTATTGCACTGGGTGTCTTTGCTGCAGCTTTATTTCAGGTGGGGAGAACTCAAATGAGATTGGGTCAGCAGTAATTTAGCCTGATTAGGAATGTGGGTTTTGGACTCTTTGATGGACTCTTATTTATCATCTGTCTCCAGGTGAGATCAGTCAGATGCAAAAAAACCTCAGTGAATTCAACTTGGGCAGCTTTTGAAAACAAATGAAAAATGCTGTTAGGAATGAGTCTTAAGTTTCCAGGGAGGCTGGGGAGAAAGGCTTATCCATTTATTATCCAATAGTTTAAACAGGGTCACTTTGGCTTTGCTGAAATTTATCTCCTCAAGGACAGGGAAATCTAAATTCCTCAATTTGCTTTTCACATTTCTCCTGCTGCAAGGCTCTTTTTTGAAATATATTATAAAATAAGGTGAAAAAAGATTGAATGTAATTCTTCTGTTGCTACTAGGGGAACCAATGACCAAGGTCAAACACTTTCACACTTTTTCCACCTTCGAAGTTTTAGTCACACTACAGTTTCATCTGGAGACTTGTAAAGGTCGGTTGGAAACAAGCTTATCAGCCTAGGAATGTAAGTCATGAACAACTTCAGCTCTTTATCTTCCACAGAATTTGACTGCAGCAGAAATAAAGGATTAATAGGCCTTGGATTCTGGTGTCCCAGATGCCTGTGTCTGTTCCTGCACAGCAGGCTGTGAGCAGCCCAGTCACTGTCAGCCTGTCATTCCTTGCACACAAATCTGCCCCGTGGGTGGCTTGGCACTGACAGCTTGGGTGCTGAGCAGGGATGGGTGCTGCTGGCTGGACACCGGGAGAGCCAGAGTGTCCTGGAGCAAGGCAAAGAAGGAAAGAACATTTTCCCTTTTTCCTTGCTAGCAAGGAAAGGACAGTGGTGAAACCATTCTCTGAAGCCACTCCAGTGGGATTTCTGATGTAGCTCCATAAACCTCCCAGCATCTGATAACGTTTCCATGAGCTGAAGGAGCTGCTGGGCACTCAGCCCATGTCCTGCTGTGCTCTGTCCATCGCTGTGTTCACAGAATGGAGCAGCTCCCTGAGGGGCCCACAGGGGCTGTGACTTGCCCACACCTGCCCGGTGCCCAGCACTGCTGGCTGAGGTCCCTCACAGCCACTCACTCTGCGAGTGGCACAGAGTGGCACACACTCACCTCTGGACACTGGTCCAGGGAAGTCTGGTCCTCTGGCTCAGGCCCTGGATGAGACTCAGAGGACTTGTTCCACACATAACTTGGGTTTGGTTGATGCATGAACAGCACCTCCTGTAGCCTGGGGACAATGCTCTGTGGCCTGGGCCACCACGGGGCCACCTGCACCCAACAAAGGGCCCTGTCTGCCCTGAGGAGGGGATGGGCCGTGCTCAGGAGAGGAAGGAAAGTGCTCAGGAGGGGATGGACAGTGCTGGGGAGGGGATGGACAGTGCTGGGGAGAGGAGGGACAGTGCTGGGGAGAGGAGGGACA
>NW_024581136.1:20818423-20831778 GCF_017639235.1 Corvus kubaryi | reverse complement strand
GCTGGGGAGAGGAGGGACAGTGCTGGGGAGGGGAGGGACAGTGCTGGTGCCCTGCAGCTGCTGCTGGAGCTCATCCTGCTGCCCTGCAGAGCCCTGCACTGCAGCATCCAGGGCAGAGGGTAAAGCAAGGAGCCTGACAGGAACTTTCTCTCAAACTGGGGACGTCCAAACAGAGCCCTTATTTACTAAAGTGATTGAGTCATCTGTTCATTTTCACTGACTGGGGTTTGGCCTGTGAATACAGAAGTTGGAACTGCCTGTTCTTCACTTGTTTTTCCATGTCTTGGACATTCTCTTTCCAGTCATGTTTTGTTCCATCTCATCCATCTCCCTGAAGACACAGTGTCTGTTTAGCAGTGACTTATAAAATAAACTAATCTTCAAGGCAGGACACTTCTGCTCTCTGTCTTACCCTTAATAGGTATTGAAATGAATGAAATAATTCCTAAGTTGTTTGAGAAGCATAGTGATGATCCCTACATGTGATTATTTTTTTAAAAGGACTCCTTTTATAATTTGCTCTTTATTAAGTGGACAGTCTTTAATAGTGTTTATCACAAAGGCACATTTAAATCTATTCTGTTCCATTTTGGCTTCTCAGAACAGTCTTTTCACTTCTCCATAGAAAATGGGAATGGACAAAATGTGAAGTGTGTGTGAGTGAAACGATGGTGCATGGCCTGGTGGAGAAACTGATCTTTTAAAAATAATATCTTGCAATCTTTCTCCTAATGGATTTGGAATGGGCCTGTTCCAAGCTCGTTAATGTGGGGCTGCCAGCTCACCTGCCTCTGTTTAGCTTTGTGAAGGGCTTTCCCTACTGTATTTTTTAAATACAGAACTAAAACCATGCTGAGCTTTTCTTTTGCCCTGACAGAAGCTTTTATGTGTGAGCAGTGGCTGCTTTCTATTTGCTGTCCTGTGCTGCAGCCCTGTGCAAAGCTCGGTGCATTTTGGGAACAGCCATCCTGGCATCACCTCTGGTTACTAGGAACTTCTGAAGGAACAACCCATTTTGGGATTCATTATTTGCCTGTCCTCCCTTTGCATAAATGAGAGAAATATCTGTCCCCTTTGGAGGGAGTGGGACAATGGAGAACAGTCCCCAGGGTAAAGGGACCCCCGACTCTTTGTCAGTGACAGGTCAGCTGTGAATACTCACGGGCTGTCCGTGAGCTGCTGCTCTGGGAAACCCCCGGCAGGCAGCACAGCTGGGCAGAGGCAGGGCTGGGAAAAAGAACCTGACACAGAGGGATTCATTTTTTAATGAAGGTTTATGGGAGTATATGAGCACACACAGGTACGAGACTAATGAAATCCATGTGCTAAAAGAAGAAAAGAACCTGCGTTAAGCTTCCCTTGCTCATCACCAGGCCTGGATGGAGAGCTGAGGAATGGAATGGAGAGACAGAGCTCCCCTTCCAGCCCTGCTTCCCTCTGGGACCCCCTCATTCCACAGTGGACTTTCCAATGCTCTTACAGCCCTGAAGGGTCTCTCAGATCCTTCCATACAGACCCTTCATTGCTTCTGCAGCAGCCCTGTTCCTGTTTAATGGGATGTGCCTGCTTCTGCCCTTTCAGCTTTGGGGGCATCTCCCAGTGCAGTGGCACTGGCCTTGTCCCTGGCCCTCTCTGCGTGCCTTTCTCTTGCTCTGTTTTCTCTAGGGAAAACAAGATGTCCACTTGTACATATAAACAGAGATATCTAATAATGTGCCTAAAATACTCAAGGAATTCCTTAATGGAAGTGTGAAGAATAAACGCAGTGTTTCCATATTCAGCCCCAAATAATGCATCCCTCCTCCCTGTTCCTGTGCTGAATGCACAGTGATTAATACAAGGTGTAGCACCCTTGGTGTGAACTGTGGCCACATTTCCCTTAAACACTGACAGAGTAAGGATGGGGGATTTACCCTGTCCTTGACTCTGCTGCCAGAATCAGGATGGGGACATTGTCCTGTCCCTGGCTCCAGTGGCCTCTCCTGAGCAGGGTGAGGGCTGCCAGCAAGGCCTGTGTTAGCACATCAGTGAGATTCCCATGGCAGGGATGGAGCCAAGGACTCACATCTACAAATGTAATTTAATGTTTTTAATGGATAATGGCTGTACTTCTGTTGAGCTTTCTGCCAAGGAAGGAAAGAACTACAATTGTGCTTTATGAAAACAAGGTGAATGAGCAGATTTGGGACAGTCCAGGCTGATCTTGTCAGACACGACCTGTGCAGGAGCAGAGGGGCTACCAGCTGATGCTCTAATTTGTTCAAAACTGTGCAATTAATTGAAGCATGGTGGGAAGAAATTATTTGTATGGAGTTTATAAATGAAAGGTCCTGCAGGACTGAGATGGGTGAGACTGGAAAAAAAGGGCTTCCTTATCTTTACCTTCTCCCTTTCCATATCAGTTTACTGGGGGTATAGAACTCGACATAAAAACTGAAGACTTATTTCCTTGCTGTGTTTGACCCGTGCACGTGGTGACATAAAGGACGGGACAACTGAGAAACACTTATTTTTATTAGTTTTCTTTTCCTCCACAAACCTGTTTGGTTCAAAATAGGAGCAGTGTAAATAACGCCAAATATATTGGTACCTAAATCCTTCCTGCAATAATGCAAGGAGTTTAGGAAACCAGGTATGGACTGTTGTTAAAACACAATTTTCTTTCTGAAAACATAACCATGGATTAAATCAGTTGGGTAATTAAGAATTAGAATTTGACTGTGCAAAGGACAAAGAAAGGTTTCTAATTATTTTATATTAATATTGTGTTTTCACTCAGAGTAGGACTCCGTGAGAAAGGCTATTTTTGGACTGAAATTTTAGAGCAGACCTCCTTTGCTGTAATACAACATACTTCTAGTAAACCTCCTGTGTTTCAATGATCAGCTTTCCAAACTTTGTGTCCCAGGAGTTTGTTCTTTATGTGGTTTTTTCCCCCTATTGGAAGCATCTCAGTTTTTCAGCTTTAGTTTTGGATGGACAGTTACAGTGAGGGAGTTTAGTCCAAGAATATCAGTGTGGTATTTTTATTACTATGATTGGGCTGCCCTGTTAATGGTTTACTTAAAACAAAGAGACCTTTGCTGTGGTGTTTGCTGCCCAGTCATAACTATCTGGAGTATTTCAAGTATTCCTAGGTTTTCACTCACAAGGATAAGAGCATCTGCAGCTGTCTGTCCTTTCTAATGTCTCTTGCTTCTGCTTTAAATATTTCCCTTGGAATTCTCAGGAGCTTTGGGAATGTTTTTTTAAACTCTCAATCCCTGGCTGGCTGTAGCTTGACACCCAGCAGGCTGTTGCATCCTGTGCTCCAGGCAAAACCTGTTAAAATTGTGGAGCCTCCCTCAGAGCAGCTGGATTCTGCCCTTGGAAAGGCTGGGTTCTGCCCTTGGGAAAGCTGGATTCTGCCCTCAGAGAGTCTGACTCTGCCCTTGGGAAGGCTGGACTCTGCCCTTGGAGGGAGCCGGGTGCCGTGCTGGGGCCTGCAGCACTGGGGACACTGGGCAGTGGTTAAAACACACAGCAGGGGCTGATGTTGTCTCTGGTCAGTGTTTCTGCCTTCAGACAGAACCTGAGTATTTCCAGTTCTTGTGATGTTTTGGGGCTGAGGGCTTTCAGCAATGCAAAAAATGGCTGTTCCAGACTCAGTTTCCTCCTGCCCTGAGGTGCTGCAGTGAATGTTACCACGGATAGAAATCAAGTTAAACATCAACAGCAAAGTAAAGAGGATCAGGGTACAAGTTGAAGGGTTGTGTGCCTGTTTCATTAAGGCATATGAATGGCTTCATGATCTGAAAACACCCCATTTAATTAGTGTTTTGTTCTTCAGATCGTTAGTTCCTCTAAGAAATTATTTATTTTTATCCCACTAAGAAAATGAAGCTATAAAAAAAGCTGTTCCACTGTTTCTAATGGGTGATGGTTTGCACTTTGCTGTTTCCCTCAGTGGCCTAAGGTCAGTGCTGAAGCTGCTGCAGGACTCCCCTCACATCCCAGACGGACACCAGGAACTTGATTTTTATGGTATACTGATTTAAACTTATATTTGGCATTAGCTTAAAAGCTAATTCTACATCAGCAAACTCCTGTAGGAGCATTTCCAAAGCAGCTGGGACGTTAAGAATCCTTCATTGCACAATGGGAGAGGTGTGGGCTGTGCCAAGCTCGCGCTGCACTGTCAGACCAAATTCCTTTCTGGGAGCTTTATTGTGCAGTTGTTGCCGAGTCACAGGAGCCCAGAAGGTACATGCAAAACTGCACCCAGGGAAATCCACAGAAATATCTGGATGGAAAAAATCTTGTTTGATAAAAACGAACATTCTCTCCCTTCTGAACATGAGAGTTCACCTCATGAAAGCAGTTCTATCTGATTTTTAGTATCTCTGAGCTTAAAATAATTGCTCTGTTCAAAGAGCCCATATAACTCACAGTGAGATGAATAAATAATGTACTTTGGTTATTTTGCTACTTGAAGAATTGATTAATTATGATACAGAGCAAGTAGGTATTGAGCTGAGCAAACTGGCTGGTAACACATGTTCTCTCTCTTCTGTCTTAGTGGGAAAAATGTGTTCTCTATTTCCTTCTAGTGTCTGGCTTTTATCACTGAAAAACACGAGATCATGCAGTGCATCACAGCATTCCCAAGGAATGTTATCCGTGGCTGCACTGACACTGCATGGGGAGGTGCTGAACGGGGCCTGGGCAGTGCCAGCTGAATTCAGTACCCCGGGGCAGAGCATGCCAGAAGCTGTGTCCCTCTTATTTGTCTAAATTCTTAAGCGAGAAAGAACATGTAGAAACAAGAAGAACAGGAAGCACTGAGTCTCACAGGCAAACTGCTCCTTGCAGTTCTCTTTTTGGGGTTTCCAAGCAATGAAACAAAAGGTTGCTCTTGCTTTCAGACTGCATTTGCAAACATTTTCAGTCACTTTGTTTGCCTTTCATCTCCTGAGAAACTGAGTAAAACTGTAAATGAAACAAAAGCACTTTGACACCACAGATGAATCCGGAGGTATTTAGCAGCACAGAACTTGCTAGGAAGAAGCCAGGCAACATTTTCTGAGAAAGAAATGTTCTTGCTTCGTGCCTGGTATCTTAATCCACTCCTACCTTTTGTCTTCTATACCCCAGAGGAGCATAACTCAACATTAAAAAGCCCTCCACACAAAATATGCAGTAATAGCCTGTAAAAATGAAATGCAAAGCACAGTAAGACCATGTACAAATAGGAGCAGTGCTGTAACAGGAATCACAATCCACAGGCTCCTTCTCATCACTTGGAAGGCCACAGAGCACTGTCGCTGTGCTGTGCAGGCACTGTGGGGGTTCAGTCCTTTCAGATGACTTTCTCAGCTCCCCAGAGAACACAGCCAGCCCTGCCAGGGACAGCCAGCAGCGCTGATGGTGCTGCTCAGCCTGGTGGATCCTGCAGACACGGGAACTGCTGTCCCGGCCATTCAGGGCAGCTCCTCTTTAGTTTCCATGGCCACCACGGGGATGCTGCCGTCCCTTCGCATTCCAGGTACTTGTAAGGCCTTTGCAAAGCCAGCGGAGCTCGGTGTGTCCTCATGCTCCGAGAGAGGCTCTTGCCTGTTGCAGCTCTTCCCAACTAGGTAAAGTATGTGGAAGGACTCTGCCCAGCCTCTGATCCGTGCCGGGCCCAGGCTGGCCAGCTGATCTGCGGGAAGAAATCATTCTGCATGGCTCTCGTGCCAAGTTTTGTCAGAGTAACTTGAAAAGCATTTAAACTCTTTATTAACATTTATAAACCAGTTTATTCTCCATGGCAGTGATGCTGGGCAAGGGTTCTGCTTATTTTGGGTGCAGCCCTGCCTCTCTGGAAGAAAGCCTTTTGCAAGGTCTTGATCACCTTCAGTTTGATTTAAGGAATGAAATCAGCCTGTGACTAATTTTGAAACCAACTAAAAAGCAATAAAATTGTGTTGTCTCTGGGGACTTATTTCACTGATAAAATGAATGGTCTCAGCCAGATTTACTGCACAGGCAGAGTGCACTGGCCATGCTGCTGCATCAGAGGCCTTGGCAAAGCAGGACTTGCTCTATCCACTACTTTTTTCCCCCTCCTTTTGAAACCAGAGTTCCTTTCTTTTGGGAATCTGGTTTTGGCTCAGTGAGTGTCTCTACCCCCCTCTTCTCTCTCTTTTCAGTCTTGTTAGAAGTGCTGTATGAATTCTCAGACTCTCACTACTCCTGACGTGCTGCTGTTCCAGCTGAAGGGCCTTTCTCTCCTGCAATATCCTCGTTTACACACCCCCTCTCCTTTTGTCCTCCTCAGCACTGCACCTATCAGGTCTAGAATTTCTACCCTGTTCTGTGTGGTAGGTCAGGAAATAAGTCACAGTAAGGTGAAGGATGAAAAAAGGACTTAGATGATATGACAGAAATTATTTCCAAATGAGAAGAACACTGAAGTGACTTCTAGAAAATCAGAGCTTGGCTCCGACTGGAAAGGAGACAACTGAAGAAACTGCGATTAGAGAAACCATAGTGTTGAATTTTGGCACGTCCAACAGCAGATCAAATCCCACTAATTAAAATGTAGTTGAGCTAATTAGTAGGAGCAGAGTTGAACTAGGAACACTTTTAATAGCTTGGAGAGAAAAGATAGTAAGAGAAGTGCCAGTTTTTCAAAATGTTTAGGAAAGGAGCAGGGGGACGGGGAAATGTGAGAGAGGCCTCTCGCTAAGCAGATCAGGGAATTCGGTCAAACTCGTGGTTATTTAGGTCCAATTAGGCCTAATGCAGCCCAAACCCCGGGCTTGTAGAAGTGAGTAATGAAAGTCCCCCAGCCCTTGGCAGGCCCAGGCTCTGCATGCATCCATGCATAGTTTCCACTGAAGGACTACAGCCAAGTGAGGCGTGGAGTCTGGCTGTGGGGAGTACAAATGGGAAACTGGAATTTAAGGGGGAAAGGCACACTTCAGAGCTTCAGCTCATTAGAGAAAAACAGACACAAGCTTCCCTGCCTCGCACTCCAGATTTCCTCCCTTTCTGATTCTGTTGCTATGGCATTCATAAAATTCCAGCATTTCAATGCAGCAAAAGGGAAATCTGGCACATAACTGCATGTTAATCAGTTGTTTGAAATTAAATCAGGTTCAGCATTTCTAAAATCACCCCAATTACAGAATCACAAGACCAGTTAGGTTGGAAAAGACCACTAAGATCATGGAGTCCAACCTCTGACTGATCTCTACCTTGTCAACTAGAACTGAGGTGAGCCATGCAATCAAGGCAAGCCATTCCCTGGGGCTCATGTATCTCACCTGAGAGAGTCAGGTTTGTTCACAGCAGCTGCCCCGTCTGCAGAGTCCGAGGGGCCTGTGGAGCCCCCAGGATGGCCAGTCAGCAGTGGGTACCTGGAACCTCCCGGGAAGGGCAGGGCTGGCCAAGCCCAGGGACACCACAGGGGCTGGGGAGCCACAGCCTGAGAGGGGCTGAGAACAGCTGACTCTCCTGCTCCCACTGCAAACAGTGGCAGTGATGTACCACACACAGAAATTACTGCCTATCAATGAGGAAACAAATAAAAAACATTGGGGTTCTCTTTTTCTTTTTTTTTTTTTTTTTAATTTCTGTATGGGCAGAATGTTCATTCCTTAAGAAAAAACAAAAACAAAACCACACCAAAAAAACCCAGCAGCAACCAAACTTAGGGAATAAGCAGCAGCTCCTTGGAGACTTACCCCCTGTCCCCCTGTCACTTGCTCAGGCATTTCTGTGCACAAAGGGAGAACAAAGCAGACCCAGCAATCCATCCTTGAGCTGCACAGACTGTCCGTGCTGGCTCCCAGCTTGCTTGAGTTTCTAATGGCAACCACAAAAAGTCTTCAGCTATGGCAAGCAGTGCCATCTTTTTGTTAGGAGATGTTTGAAATCCTGCAAACTCAGTGCTCAGATTAAAGAGGTTTTATCTACATTTTCTAGGACTTTCTCTTAACTGTTCTCCTATGGAAAGAATGGTCTTTGAATTACTGAGAGGAAATTCACTGTCAGAATTTCAAAATGGAATTGTAAAACTGGAAAAAAGAATGTATATAACTAAACTGGAGGTGAAGGGACACACTTCCCAGTTTCACAATTCTCCTTTAATATTCAGATTCACCTCATATTCACTGAACAAAAATTAGAAATAAGTGTAACTTTTGGAAAGTTTGATAACCTTTGACAGAAATTTCCTACTTTACTGTTAGACTGACCTAATCCTATTGGACCTGTTTATCTACCCTGAAGCCTGTGGGAGTTTTACTGGTGAAAGTGTTGGGAGATATAAATTGTGTTGGAAAATTAAAAGGAAAATCAAAGAAGGACATGTAATTCAAACAAGGCAGGAAATGTTTTTCGCATCAAAATATGAAATACTCACACACAAAATTTGGTTAACATATTGAAATCTCAAATACTTCCTGTTGGAAAATTCCCGATCAGCTCTATAAATGATGGAGCTGCCAGGTACCCTCCTTCTCTCACAGAGGAGCCAATCTCTGCACCCACCTCTGAGGCAGTAAAGGAAGAGACAGGATCAGGAAATAGTGCTGGTAAATCAGCCGCAAAACAAGTAATATCAGTCTAAATATTAGCAAATACAAAATTATTTTTACAATAATATAGACAAGAATTTATAACTTCCATGACAAGAGTGACAGAAGCAGCAGTACCTCAGTCCTCAGTTGTGTTTCTTGGGTACACATTCTTTCTTACTCTTTTTCTTTTCATCCCAGTTTAGCAGTAAAACAGCATCTTGTTTCAAATTTGATGCTCCATGGGCATTACCAGGTCCTTTATTCCTGCAGTACAATGAGATGTGGTTTTCCCCTAAAAGCTTTTAGTTAATGCTGCAAAGCTTTCTGTTATTGCTGAATATTTTAGCAGCAGCAAAAAACAATTAAGAGGAAAATAGGAATAATTAAATGTCTTCTGCCATCTTGGATTGATTTACAGTTAAAATTTGGCAGTGTTCAGAGTAAAGTCTCTCACAGCCTACATACAGTTGTAGAGAAAAGAAAGAGGGGGCAGGAGGTTGGAAGGCTCGACCCTTCCTGAGTGCTGTGGCTGGCAGTGCTGTGGGGCTGCCTGTGTTGCTGGAGTAACTGTGTCCTCCATGGGAAAATCCTGCTACTTGCATTGGAAAGAGGCTCCACTCCCTTGGTTCATGTCCCTGCAAAAGCAGCGAAACCAGTGACAGAAGGATTTCACCAGTGCCTGGCTCTGTCACACTGACATCTCGTCTTTTCTTTGCTTGTGCTGACCCCTGTCACTCCTGTGCTTAGGGAGGGTTTTTGTGGGACAGAAGGAGCCTTATTCCCCCTGCATGCTAATTCTGGGACCGAGACTTGCTCTGAGCCGAGCACGGCTGGGTCTTCTTTAGCTGCCTGTGAACAGCCAGGGAAACAGAGGAGTTAGAAAGAATGTTATTTATATTGCTGCTCCCTAGCTGGCAGTTAATACAGACGGGATGTACAGCGATTCCTTCGGGGATTAACCGGCAGCTGGGCACTTCCCCTGGAGCCATTCCAGCCCTCCCCTCCCTGGGAGGCACAGAGGGGACGGATGTGCTGGGAATGCCCCTGGGGCGGCTGGAGGCAGTGGGGATCGGGCCCCAACCAGCAGCTAGGGTCACCTGCACAGCGCTGAAGCTGCAGGGCATGGCCAGGACCTGGCTTTGGGAAAGGTTCCAAAGAAACACAGCTCACAGCACATGCACGGGAATTCTCCTGGCTGCAGCTTCCACGGCACAGACTCTGCTCCACACCTCCTGACACCCCAAAACTGGCTGGGGGATAGAGAGAACTGATCAAAGTGGGTTAAGAAGTACTGACACCACAAACAGAATAAGTCAGTTTAGTTAGAAGCGCTGAATTACAGGTGTTTGCCCAACACCTCCAGGTGTTTGCAGGATTGAAGAGCTAATGCCCAGCACACACCAGAGACAGCCTGCAGCTGGACAGTACATGTGAAATGGTTCTGAACTTGAACATACAAAGTGTCCAAGGACTTTTCTTCCTTTTTTCTTCTTTGCCGGAAAGTACAGTCCCGATTCTGAGTCTTTTTTACATCTCCTGTAAATTACTGCATGAACATTTAAATCTGATTTTTACATTAAGATCTTACACAAAAGTATGCACTCAACCCTGTAACCTTTCCAAAGCTATGTTTAATCTATTACTCGTGGGCTTGTCATCTTGAGAGAATCTCTCATTTGTTCTGAGCGACAAGATACCATTCTGCTGTACTGATTTGGAGAGAAGAAAATGGTGTATTTCATAGACCTAAAATATGTAGAGTATGACACTGATTGCACTGATTAAAAACTATCCTACAGGACACAAACAGTGAGCACTGTGTTTGAGACGTGAAGCATTTGGGTCATAAAGCCAGGTCTCACTGCTGGTTTTGCTCTTTGATTGCACAGAGAGGCAAAGCGTGCTTTTGATGTGGATGCAGGGAGAAGATGAATAGTCCTCCATTTTCCTTGGTAGATTTTCAGGCAATAACCACATTCCCCACTGAACTGTGCACACCCTCGAACCTCCACCTGCCTCATGCTGGTTATGATAAACGTGGGCTTCTGGATATCACGGAGTGTTTGGCTGCAGGCAGGTATTGAAATGCTTCTGGCTTGGTGCCAATTCCTGACACCAGCTTTTAGGTCTTGTGGCTGGGAAATGGGAGGTTCACTTAAAACTCTCCCTCATAAATGCTCAAGGTCAATATCTGGGTTAACTGCAGTGCTGTGAAGATGGGTGGAAAGCTTCCCTGCAGGTTCCTGCCCCCCTTCCCAAGGGTGCAGCACTCCAGGCTCTACGCTGGGCAGGGATCTGGCCCTAGGGAAGGATAAGCTGCCCTGCCTGGGCTCTGAGCAGCTCAGGTTTGGGCACTGCTACACAGGAGCCTCAGTGATTTCACAGTGACCTGGCTTTGTAGGAGGGCTTAATAACCATGTTTACATTTCTTTCTTCTCTTAAATTACAGAGTTGATTTTACTTTTCTTACGATGGCAATTTTATTGTAAGGTTTTATTTCTCTTCTACTTTGTATGAAATGGAACACTGAGGTGGCTGTTTAGGAATCAAAATTACTCCTGTAATTGCAGCACAGTGAATAAGTATGTGCAAGAGAATAATCTTGTAAAAGCTGATTACCTCGATTATTAATAATTAGGATTTATGAGTTAAGTAATATGCTGCAACTGTATCCAATTCCTTGGCAATTTCATGTGGAAAGTTGAGAGATAATTTTAGAAATAATCCATTGTGAAATCCCAAGCGACAACTAAACCAGCATCTTAGGTTCTGCCTGTAGCTTCTCCCTTCAGCTCTGGCTGTTTGAAGCTGAAGTGGCAATTTGCAGTCTCATCTCATTTGTGGCCATACACATTTGTTCATTTTAATTTCTTTGTGCGTTGCTTAATTTGATTCTTAGCAAGATTTTTTGTTTTATTGGGTTCTCCTGGCAGAAGAATTAATAATACATCTGAGTAAGTGCATGTACGCAGGGTTGGCTGGTCCTTACATTTTCCTCTATATTTTTTTCTGATTGTTGAACAGATTCAGTATAAATTATTTTTTCCACATATTTAAAAAGATAAGGAATTACTTTCAATCTACTCTGATTATTTTTTTTCCCCCGATTCAGTGATATATGAAATCTGGCAAATTCAAGTCTTGCAAGTATGGAGAGGACAATTACAAATCTAAAAATCTTTTTTCTGTCCCTTCTCCCTTCAAGTTCAGCCAGGAGCCTAAGTGGTTGCCCATCCTTAAATAAGCAAGTCATTTTGTTGAGCACGCCCCAGAACTCTCTTCTCCACCCCCAGGAGGTGTCCAGCTCTCAGCAGCCAGCGCTGCGCTAGCCCATCCCTGTGTGTGCAGCTCTGGGCATTGCTTCCAGTTCAACTCCGCCGAGAAGCCACGTTTGCACCTTGCAGTAAAGAAAGCCAAGTGCGCTCCCGGCAGGTGCGGGGCACTGCCCTGCCAGCAAAGCCCTCCCTGCCGCAGCTGCGGCGTTTCCTGCGGGTCACTCGGAGATGAACGACCCGGCTGTTTCACACCGTGGCTGCAGGGCAGGGCTCACAGGAGCCACCTCGCGCTGAGTCCTCCAGCATCTCCGAACACTCCAGCTATCGCTGCTCTGCCAGTCCGGACGGAGGTGTTCATTACACAGGAACACAATCACACCTAGAGTTTGCCTTTCATGCGTTTGAGGGAAACCTGACAAACAGTCCAGCTTTAGGATTCAGTACTAGGGAAGCATTCGATATTGTATTTTACATTCCTAGCCAATGAGGCATTTCATAGTGGTGCTAATTCCTCATGTAAATGCTCCCTGTGCTGTGACAAGATGGCTTTTAAAACATAGGGATCCTTATTTTTTTCCAGTGGAAGCAGAGGCAGATTTTAACTGCAAAGGAGCGGATAGCAAAATAAAGGCATATTGTAATTACTACTGAATGTAACAGAGCAGAAAAATGTCTGTGTCACTTTATTTTAGTACTCTTGTGCTGAAGCTCTCCCCTCCTGGGAGTGCAGGGATCCTTGGCTGGTCTGCTGGAGTGGGCAGAGCTCGCGTCCTGGCACAGAAACATGAGCATATCTTTTGTTTGGCTTTTTAAAATCTACTTTGTTCTCCTTTGATGTATGTTTGAGCTGTATGTTGTCCCAAAGTCACAGCTAAGTTTCACCATTTTGACAGACACAGGTTTTTCAGGGTGATGTAGTTTGTCAGAATTCCCAGCAGATTCACTGTCTATGTCCAATTTTTTACGACAAAGCCCCTCCTTTCCCAGCTTTCTCCCCGCTCGCTGGCAGGCACCAGGGCAGCTCCAGCCGGCCAGGTGCTTCTAATGAACGAGCAGGTGCAGGGGCACAGGGGTCTCCGCCCGGGCCGGCACAGCCGCTGCACACCGCACTGCCGCCCTCGACTGCCGCCATGGCCCCGCGTCCAGGCTAAAATCAAACACGTTCTCCGGGAGGCCACTTGCGGATCCCTGCCTCAGAAAGCCCGGGGCTGTCGCTGCTGGGAACCGCACAGGCCGGGGAAGCGCTGCCCGTCCTGCCCGCGGCTTTCCTCGCCCAACCCCGCGGTAACGCGCGGCTGCTCCCGGCAGGCCCCACCCCGCTCCCCCCGCGGCCCCCAGGCACGGCCGGGACGCCCCGCGGGCCCCGCTACCTGCGCGGGGCAGGGGAAGGGCCCGGACAGCCCGGCCCCGGCAGGCGCAGGGGCTGTGCCGGCGGCGGAAGCGCCGCTCCGCCCGCCCCCAGCCGAGCCGCAGGTGGGGCGGGCGCGGCCGGAGCAGCGCGGGAGCGGCCCTGGGAGCGCGAGGAAAGAGCGGG
>NW_024581136.1:20714183-20818023 GCF_017639235.1 Corvus kubaryi | reverse complement strand
GGCGCCGGGCGGGCGGCGATGGACGGGCAGCCCCCGGCGGGCCCCGCCGCGCCGCGCTGGAGGCGGCGAGCGACCCCTCGCCCGCAGCCCCTCGCCTGGAGCAAGCCGCGGCCGCAGTCGTACCAGAGCCCCAGCGGAGTGCTCGTCACCGACTTCCCCATGGAGGACAGGTGCGCCTTCTCCGTGACTCAGCCCGCCGGCACCGGCAGCCCCTCGCCCGGCAGCCCCGCCATGGGATCGGTGTCCAACGGGACTGTGCAGCCGCCGGGCTCCTCCGCGCTATCCCCGGAGGGGCGGTCCCGGGTGCTCCCGCTGGCTCCGGACAGCCCCGTCGGTTCGACCGCCAACGGCACCATCTCCCCGCCGGGCAGCGGGCAGGGCCGCCGGCCGCGGCCGCCCAGGACCGCGGGGCTGCCCGCGCTGGCCCCGCAGCAGGAGCGGATCGTGTTCGGAGCCAGCGCTCAGCCCGCGCCGTGCCCCCGGGCTGCCGAGCCCCCGGAGGTGCCGGGGGGATCCCCCGCGCCGTGCCCGGAGCCCCCCGGGAGCGGCCGGGCCGCCGGGCCGCCGGCGGTGCCGTGCGCGGAGCCCCCCGCGCTGCTGAGCACGCACAGCCCCGCGGCGCGCAGGGTGGGCTCGCAGCAGCTCATCCCGCGCAGCCTGGCCGAGAGCCGGCCCGCGGGCCGGGCCCAGGGCCACGAGCGGGGGCTCAAGGTGCGCAGCCTGGTGGAGGCCCCCCGGCTGCCCCTGGGCAGCGACCCCGAGGACGAGCCCGAGGGCAGCCCGGGCAGCCCGGGCGCGCTGCGGCGCGGACTGCGCTCCACGTCCTACCGCCGGGCCGTGGTGAGCGGCGTGGACCTGGACGGCTCCGCCAACTGCAAGAAGAAAAACAGAATGTCCCAGCCCATCCTGAAAGCGGTGGTTGAAGATAAAGAGAAGTTCTCGAGCCTGGGGAGGATAAAGGTAAGGTGCGCTGATGGCTGAAGGTGTGGTCTCCGCGGGAGCGTGGCCTGCTGATTCTGCATTTTCCATAAATGCTGGGGGTTTTCAGTTTGTTTTTTTTGCTATCACAAAACTTTTCGTAGTTACTGTGAGCCTTACAAGTGCTGTTTTCCAAGCGAAGTATCGGAGACAGCAGGGACGCGGCTCTGTTGAAATTCAGGAGGTTCAGAGCCTTTCCTGACAGATTCTCCAGTTTTCACAACCGAATCACTGGCTTAAAACCTGTATCCCAGAAAGGAATAAACAGAAAAAAAAAAAAAGGGACATTGTCTTAATGAAGTCTTCATGCTAGAATAGAGACAGAAAAATCAACTTTCTCCCTCACTCCTCTATTTCAGACATTACTTTTAAAGTATTTTTAAAAATCACAGAGTAATTTTTAAATTGATAGAAATCACTTTGGGTATCTTAATTTTAATGCCTGGAAGTAAAAGCAGCATGCCTGTTTTTAAATCTTGGTTGTAAATCCCTTAGAAACCCATAGTAGACTTATATTGAATGCTAGTGTATTAAATTATAAAGACATAGTGATAGTATTCTTTTACTTATCATATTGTAATATTGTATTTCCTTATTTTAAGTATAATTTGTTACTGTATGACATATCTTTGTAGATTTCTGTGGAGTGCTTGGAATTGTGTAGTTCAAGCCAAGAGCTGATGCTGTAATTTTTAAAATAATTATCAGCTTTATGGCAGTTTTCAGCCAATTTGAAATTGTGGTAGTGGATGCTCCTGTGAAAATACTGCAAGCAGTGAAATAGAAATCGATGAAATTGCGAACAGCTGCAGAGTGTGGGGTGGTTCGGCTTGGTAGTAGACTTAGAACAGTGACTTATGTTTAAGATAGGAGGACACGATGCTGTCCTGTCCTTACAGAGCTCTCTGCAAGTAGTGTTTTATTAAATAGACTCTCGGGCCCTAGTGCTTGTTGCACCAGAACAGCTGTTCTATTTCAGAGATTTGTTGTGCTCTCAGAAGGCTCCTTTACGAAGAACTCAGAGTGGTTGTTGTTTGCAGAGTGTGGAAGGGCAGCCTCAGTGCTGCGCCTTCGCGGAAAGCCCCGAGACAGTGGGATGAGCTGCAAGTTCACTGAACCCTTCTCAAGCCAGTATAGTGTACTTTTGAAACACAGGGAAAACACATATAACCAAGGCATGAGAGAAATGAAACTAGAGCAGCTTTTCACTTTCTGTGGTGACACAGTTGTGTTCACTGAACTCCTGTCCAACATCTGAAGTTCACAGATTAGGGCCTGTTGATTCGGAGCCCAAGTCTTGAATAAAACAGAAGTTCTTGTTACTGTGATTATTTGGCATTCTCCTCCTTCTAACGTGTTTCTCTTTTCTGTTAAAACTATCTGAAGAAGATGCTGAAAGGACAAGGGACATTCGATGGGGAAGGTGAGCCCTGTTCTGTCCAGACTTGCTAATAACTTCCAAGGGAAATGAAGTTCAGGATTGTTTCGCACACTTCTTTGTATAGAGTCAAAGACTCAGTACCTTGTTTTTCAGTAAACTGATTGCAGTATGGGACCATAGTTTTGGCACTAGACGTACCTTAGGGATATTTTAAAGACTATAAAATACAGGCTGAAAAGGTGTGTCAAGGGCTTCTTTTCCGCTTAAGCTCCTGTCCCTCCCAAAAAGCAATCTGTTGGGTGTTTGCCTCAGCCCTGACAGTTCTGTGCAGTTCCATAGTGGGTTCCTCCATGTGGGACTGCCTTCCTGCCTGTTCCCTGGGACTCTGCCCAGGTGCAGGACATTGTGGATCCCTTATGGGTTTGGGGCCATCCCTGCAGCGCACACCTGAATCGTTACTCTGGGCTGGTGGTTCACACAGCTGTTTCTGCCTTCTCATCAGCTGAGGGTGCTGGGGTGAATCTTTGGACTCTGTAAGCATTTTCTTTTCTTGCTACCTAGGCTTCAAGTTTAAGTGCCAGAAAAACACTGTGGATCTGTATTTTTGTGTCACTCATTAATTCTGGGCTTTGCCAAGTTTGCTGCTTTTCCCAATATTTCAAAAAGAAAAACATCTGTGATGAGTCCAGAGAAGTTCTGTTATAATAACTGCTACTCTCTTGGCTTTTCTCTGCTTAATGCGTCTTTGAGGTTATCTCAGCTGCTGTGTTACCTTCCTTTTGTTTCTGTTTTCAAAGCTTCCCACTGTGTTCTCTTTGCATCATCCCCTTTCCTACTCTTTATCTCTTCTCACACTATCTCCTGGTGATGGTTTTTAGATTCTCTTCCAATGGCTCCTTTCTGTCTTGGATGATCCCAGCTAATAACTTTTTCTGTAATGCCTCCCAGAACTCAGTTGCTGTAACAGTTTCCTCTGTTAAAAGTGTATAAACTCTGTAGACCCTTCCCAAAGAACTGCTCCAAAGGCCACACCTGTCTGGCACTGGGGCAGGGCTGTAGGTCTGAGCAGGTGGGACAGACCCACCCAGCCAGGTGTGGGACTGCAGGAGTTGGGGCCATGCCTGGAGCAGCCAAACTTCAACTTCAGTTGCCCTTTCTCTTGTAGGGGAAGATTGGATGTTATCCAAAGCCTGGCCCATCTGAAAGTACCTTTCAGAGCCTGCCTGCTTAATGGCTTCATGCATCTGTTGAATTTCTGCCCTTGCTCACTGCTGTTGCGAGGGGTGTGTGGCCAGGGAGGTTGGGCAACAGCAGGAGTGCTCCACGCCTGTGTTCCTTTGCCACTGATAGTACTGAATTAATGATGGCAGAACTCAAGTACATGATGAGTGTATTTGGTCTTAAGGTTCATAGGTCTCATGCTTGCTCAGGCAAGCTTTTAACTTCCTATTTGGAATAGTTCTAAGCTCAGATCTCTGAAATTGGGAAACAGTGGAATGTGAAGACAGCATTTAAAGTTGACAGAAGAAAGGCTGGCGTGGGCAATGTGCTTTTCATGGACATGACAACAGTGAGAGCTGCAGATCAGTGACTGCTCCACTGACACACAATCCCATTTTTTATTTGCTGGTTAATTACAGAACTGGGTACAGCAAACCAAGGAAGAAAAAATTGTTTGCTATTTTTTTTCTTGACAAAGGCCACATCTGTTCTTTAATTCGGTCTGGGAGGATCTTTGGGTACAGTGATCCATTGTCACTGTACTGCACCATTGTCCAGCCCAAATCAGATGCTATCTTTGTCTCGTGGAGTGTGAGCAGCACAGTGACACTTGGGTTTCTTTCATTGTTTCAATGTTACTTTAAATTTTTATGAGAGCAACTAAACTAACTTTCTAGCAATGACTGACATACTGTTATTATTTGACAGAAAATGCTGTATTATATCAGAACTATAAGGAAAAAGCTCTGGACATAGATTCTGATGAAGAGTCTGAGCCCCAAGAGCAGAAGTTGGATGACAAGGTTGTTTTTCACTATAAGCCCCTGAGGTCAACGTGGAGCCAGCTCTCTGTGGTGAGTTGTGATCCTTGTCTGGCCTGAGAGAGGATCTCAGGGTGGGTTGAAGCAAAGTCTTCTCTTACTCACTGCTGGAGTTTTTGGCTGAAATTTGTCATCATCTTTTTCATCTCATAAGAACGACATGGAAGTCCCAATCAGTTACTGGCCTTTTTATCACATAAAAACCAATGAAACCGAGGTAATTTTAGAGTCCTGTATTTGGCAAAGACACAGTTTTACTGATCCATTAAAAAAAGGGTTGTGTGAGTTCACTAAAAGGGTGAGTTGTACTAAAGAAAGGCTTCAGTTAGTTACAAACAAGTTGCTGCTGAATTGTTCTAAATCACTCCACACCAGCTCTTAAGCTGACTCAAGTGCAGATGTTTAATGGAAAGCATTTTGAGAAGTGGAGAGGGGAGCTGGTGGTGCTGTGCTGTCCCTTGCACAGGCTGGGAAGCATCTGCAGGGCTTTGGCGGAGCAGCATCGTTAAACAAAGTAAAT
Source organism: Corvus kubaryi (assembly GCF_017639235.1). Classification (NCBI taxonomy): domain Eukaryota; kingdom Metazoa; phylum Chordata; class Aves; order Passeriformes; family Corvidae; genus Corvus; species Corvus kubaryi. The sequence goes on along the minus strand of NW_024581136.1, from coordinate 20,813,102 downwards.
TCAGCTGTTCCCTCAGTGCTGCAGTCCTGCTGCCTTCCCGGCTAATAACCTGACAAATTACTGATAACAGGTGATACTGCCACAGCTCTTTCTTGTACACATAATTTTGGGACTGAAGGAACCATAAAAATTCTGTGTTTATGTGGTTATTCTTTGATAATTTCTGTGGCTTCTGGAGGGATATCCCTGAAATGAAGGGTTTGGGGTTGTTTTTTGTTTATGTAACTTGTAATGTTGTAGATCCTCATCTCTGGCATTAGAGAGATGATGCTATGACAAGATCACCTGGAGTATTGGACCATCAGCTCTGTATATGCCAATAAATGAGGGATTAAGCCTCAGGGAGATCCTCTAAGGCTGGTTAGGTGGTCTGAATAGCAGAGCTGTCTTAGAGATGCTGATGACCTTTTGCAGTTTAAAGTATTGAAAGATGAATCTCTCTGATTTAGTAATTACAAAGAAGACAAGACAATGCGGTTTTGAAAAGAAGTGCTTTAATTTTCTTTTTTTCAACAGTCAAATACTTTAAATACAGTTCATTTGCTTCATGTTGCAAAAAAAGTGTTTGTAATGGAGTCAAATTGTTTTTTCTGCCTTCTGGGCAAACTAGCAGTTAAATGTTCAACAGCTGCGGTATTTTGGAAGGAATGCTATCTAGTAATAATAATGATAATTTCAAAACACAAATTTGCTGTGAGACAGAAATAGCATGAAGACCATCTCAGAAGGAGAACTGTTCTGTGCTGTGCTTCTCTTAGAGAAACTGACTTGTTCTTTACTGCTCCTTGCACAGAAACTTGTGCACTGTCTGTATTTGATTTGCAGGATTGGAAGTGGGGAGTATGTGGGAAAAGGTGGTGCATGGAGAAAACAAAATCTGGGAATCTGAGACTCATAGTGACTGTGTTTATAACTCTGGAAAAATTACATGCTGTCAATGTGTATTAAAAAGTTAAAAAGTGAGTCTGGAGTTGTCGCAGGAAGTCAGCTGGAAAATGTCAGTCCCGGGTTCAGCATATGTTAGGAGAGGAGGAGGATAATGTTTTTGGTGTTTGTTAGCAGTGCCTGTGCTGGGAAACCGAGGACAGATGCAGAGGGATCCCCTCTCTCTGTAGGAGGTTTCCCTGCCAGCTGGTGCAGCTCTGACCACGCTGTGTTTGAGGGGTAGTGCCCTTCAGGTATGGAATTGTCAAATTCTTTATGATAACAGTAATAAAAAAGAGTGTTTCTGTCTTGCTGAAGTGTATTCACACATGTGAAACAGAGATTGATCTTGGTTGTGACTGGTTTCTCTTTCATGTAAAAATCAGCTGCTGTGAGTGGCTTTATGGAGCCACAGACAGGGTCACTGTCCAGGGCTGCCTCCTCTCCGTGGCACCAGCCCAGACCCCTGGTGTGACTGTGGGGGCCTTCAGGGCTGATCTCTGCATTGGGTCCCCTTTCTCTCCTTGTGTCAAAGGGCTTATGTTCGCTTTGGGCATGTGCAGCCACTCAGTAGATTTCTGGTGAGTTCCCCCCCTTCAGCACCTCCTTGTTTTGAAGGAACTTTTTGTCCCTAACTAGAGTTCACCTGTCCTCCTTTCATCCTTTGCTCATCATCTCCATGGTTGAATCAGTTATTGCTGGGGAAAAGCCAGTCCAGTGTGATGACAGACAGCTTTGGTAGCTGTGTTGTTGGGCCTCTTCCATTCCTTCTGGTCATATTCTTAGCTTAAATGAAGTTTTTGTTTGCTTAGTATCACATGTGACATTTTTTAGGTTATTTCAGCTTAAACGTTTTGGAGATGTCAAAATTAGGTATTGAATTTTCTTTCACAAAAATGCCCACACTAGTCTCCATATCTAGGCCTCTGTCTCTTTGGAAGTGTTGCTGTTGATTGGGAGTGTAAGGCTGGGCCCTTGGCCTGTGAGTTCCTGTACCATGAATTCATGTGTACTTGGTGAGACACACCCATGTGTGACAGCAGTGACCACACAGCACAGCTGCGGTTTGGAGCATGAATTCAGCAGGTGCCACATGGACCTCCCTGGACACTGGCAGTGTCTGTGTTGACAGGGAGCACTGAAATCTGGGGGTTGTATTTGTAGGTATTTCCTGTGTTGGTGTATTTTTTTGAAAACTCTTGCACTGCATCCAGAAAAAAGTAACATTGCACCTTTCAGTGCCACTGCACTTCCTCGGGAATGCTCTGAAGCATTCGGGCTGCTGATTGAAATGTACTTTAATTGTTTAATAGAAAGGCATCTAATTCTTGCTCGGCATCCAGAAGCATCTCCTTGTGGTGCCACGGGAATCTGTGACTTGTGTTCCACAGGACAGTGGCTCCCACGCTGGAGTGTTGATGTTCCTTTACCTGTGAGTCTGTACTTCGGTGTGCAGCCCAAAGTGTGCCACCTCTTTATTCCTGCTGTCCAGCGTTGTGGGGCTTGGTGTGCAGGAATAAAATGAGGAATAGTATGTCCTTTAAAATTCCAGGGAACAGGTGGAGCAAGAAGAGAAAGCTGTTGGTGAGATTGTTAGGAGCTTTTGGGGAAGACTGACAGAAATGGGAGGAGGGAAGTGCATGTGAGGTCTTGTGTCTGTGATGTGTCTCTGCTCCATGAAGAGAACAGGGCCTTCCACCTGTGTGCTGCTGTGGCCCTTTCCCTTTCCCGTCCCTTTCCCGTCCCTTCCTGTCCCTCCTGATCTGGGCTCTTGTGTTTGGCACTCCTGTAGAGCCAGGCCCTCCTTGGTGCTTCGCTTTGTTTTGATAGTCCTGTATCTCTTTTTAATCACATTTTCCCACAAAAGGTATGAAAGATATTGATTGATTTATTTTTTTAGGTGAAGAAGAATGGATTGTCAGAAGCGATCAGCCAGGAGGAAAGGAAAAGACAGGAGGTACTCTCTGTGCTTTGGGGCTGATTGCTCAGGGCTGCACTGCTCGCCTGGGTCAATGCTCTGTTTGTTGATGAGGAGACATTGATAAGAGCCCATTGCTTGGCTTCCTGCCCTCCAGTGAAGTGTCCTCTCTCCTCAGGGAATAAAAATAAACCCAGTCTGTGCTGAGGTGCCTGTGTCCCTGCCAGGGGCTCCTTGGGTGTTCCCTGCACCAGCTCCAGCCCGGCAGCACCAGGGTCGCTGCTGTGCCAGGGAAGGGGTGACATTAACCTTTAGCTCACAGAGGGAGGAGGTGGCACGTGAATTTTTATAGCAGTGAGGAGCAAAGAGCAGCTTTTACAGAGTCCCTGTGAGCAGTGCTGGGCACGTAAGCGCTGTGTGCCTGCTGGGACCCAGCTGGTTCCTGTGCCCTGGAATGGGGCAGCAGCAGCACTGGGGTGTTTGTCTGTTCTCTCTCTCTTTCCCCTTCGCTCATTTTGTCCTCTTCATCCACTTTCCTCTCCCCCTTTGCTCCTTGTGTCCCCTTCATCTGCTGTACCCTCCTTCCTCACTACAGGGGCTATGTCAAAGTGAATGAGAGGTGTTGAAAAGCGTAGCCTGGCCTAGGCAGCTGTGTCCCTGCAGCTCCTTGCTGAGGTATGTCCTTCCACAGGAAACACAGGGCTTTAGTAGGAACACTGTAGCATTACCTGCCATGGGAATTTCCCCCAGTATCTTTATTCCTCTTCAGGACATACCTCAGCCTCCTCCTGCTGGGAAGCTTCTGAGGCAAGGCATATATTTCAGTAATATCCTTTAGGAGCCTTTAGTCTGTGTTTCCTGGAGCCATACTTGCATCCTTTCAAAAAGAACAGGTTCTTTGGATGCCTTTTAAATGTAAAGTCTTTAATGTTACCAAAAATGTTTTCAGGCCTGAGGGGATTTTATTTGAATTTTAGAGGTCAATTCTTTCAGAGGGAGCCTGAATAAATCTTCTTAAGCTGTAGTTACATTACCAAGTCATGCTTTTGCTGTATTTCTTTTAAACTGCCTTCTATCATTTATTCTGTATCTGTTCTTTAAATTGCTTTTTAGAGCCTATTAGATTATTTTGTAATTATATTATATACATTGTCACTGCAGAAAAATATATTTATTGGTTTTCTGCCTTGATTGATGTCCATGTCCTGTCTTCATACACATCCCATCTTTCAGAATCTGTTAGATGGATCTCTGTGCATATTTTGGCTAAAGAAAATGTGTCACAGATTGATTTGAACTAAAATGATTTTCAGTAGATCTTTTCTTGCAAGCTGAAAGTACTTGTGTATGTGTGTACCAACTGCAGGGTGCACCCTGGCCCCCTGAGAGTGTTACTGTGCTTAGGGGTTCACACATCTGCTGACCCTGATCTCGTGCAGACGAACCCCAGTGTGGCTTCAGGTGCCACCCAGGGATGCCCAGCAAGCACCAGGGAGCTGCCCCCAGCCCCTGGGTGTGTGTCAGGCACCCTTCTCTGGTTTTTATTCTCCAGAATGTGTTTGGATCATGGTGAGATGAATCTCTCTCCCTCCCTTGCACATCAGAAGCCAAGTGTCTTTGCCCCATTCCTGCCTATGCTGATGACTTCATTACCAGTGTGGGAAGAGCTTGAGGGACCTCAGCCTCGTGCCTGCAGCCTCACTCCTGTGCTGTTGGGCTCACACTTGTTGTCTTCAAACTCCTGGTTTGCAGTTGCATTGAAAACTCTGAATATAGACTTCTTTAAAAAGACTCTTTTTTCTAGTATTAAATAATTTAATTCTAATTAATGATGCAGCTATTACAGAGATGAATATTTGTCATAAACTCTAGCTTACATCCAAAACTTTGCTTTGCACCCCTGCTCAACATTTTCTTTTGTTTTTAAGGAAAAAAGCCCAGTCACTAGTAAATCTCTTCTTTTCCCCCTCCACTTTGCAGGCAATATTTGAGGTGATATCTTCTGAGCACTCCTATTTGCTGAGCCTGGAGATTCTGATCCGGATGTTTAAAAATTCCAGGGAACTGAGCCTCACAATGACCAAAACAGAGAGCCACCACCTCTTCTCCAACATCACAGATGTTTATGAAGCAAGCAAAAAGTAAGCGTGGCATTTCTGTAGTTAACAGAACTGTACATCCTTAAACATAGCAGCAGGTTTCTTTTTGGAAGCTGAGGTAACCATTTTAGTGGTGACCATTTCTTCCAAAACTCCTGCTGGTTTGAAGAGGGAAAGTACAAGTGGCAGAGACTGGAGTGTGAGAGCCTCACCTTTAATGGGGCTGGCCTGGGATTTGTCTCTGAAAATAGGGAGGGAAGGAAAGCACAGAGTGAATTGTTTAGATTTGAAGTATGCTGATTTCCACTACATTTCTGAGCTAAATGCTGATACATCAGGCATTCCAACCTGGTCCTTCCAGTGCATCAAATAAAGCTTAGTCTGCCTTGTTGAGCTGTTAAAAGTTGAGCTGGAGTTTCATACTTGCCCTGAGGAGCTGGCTCTTGCCAGGTGGTGCAGAGGGTGCTGTCCTGAGGCCACGCTGTGCTCTGGGACTGCCATCCCTGTGTGAGCACCAGGGCTTGGCTCTGCTGCCACGGGGATGAGCTGCTCTGCTGCTGCTGCTTTTGGGCACATTCCTTCAGCCTGAAGCCAGCAAGGGAAACAGACACGCTACAGATAGTGCCTAAAGAGGAGGAAATGGCAGATCTTACATGATACAAATGCAGAAAAGTCTTGTTTGTGGCTGGTAATTACTGCCAATGTTATTTAATCCAGACATGCATATGTATGTACTCTCAGAGTACTTCACACTCTCTTTCAAAAAAAGTTGCTTAATGCGGCTTTGCTTCCTTGCAATTTGTTCTGCGTTCCCAGCAGCAAGTGGATTACTGTGTTCTGCATAACTAAAACATCAAAATGTCTGGTTTGCTTTTCTTATCCCTGATTTCCAGTCTGAAGTGAGCGTAGTGGCTGAAGGTTGCACGTGGCCTAGTGAAGGTATGGAGTGGTCCCAGCTGTAACTCTGTACAGCTTTACACAGATCTCTTTACCTGTGGAACAGAAATACTGGCCTCCTTTCAGAAGGGGGGCTGAAGGTTGAATAAGGATTCTGAATGTTTTTTTATTTTGTTCCCCCTTCTTTTGTCCCCTTTGTAGCAATTGCAAAATTCTGAATTCTTTAGCATTTAACCCTCATTTACTTTGGTGGAACTTGAGAAGTTCCATGTTCCCAGTCACGATAAAGTAATTTCTTGACTTTTTTCTCTGAGACACCACAAAGTTTCTGGAACTTGACATTGTTGGGCAGCAGTTCGACTTTTGTCTTCTGAAATTCATGCAGTAACAAGATCTCACTTCATGGAAGCTGATGTGTTGCGTCAAGTGCAAACCCAGTTCAGGAGCTACAGAGCAGGAGTACGTTTGGGTTGGGTTGGGGAACCTTGCTTTCTCCTCCCCGTTCCCCTTTCTTTTTCTCTTGCAGTTGAGGTTTTCTGCCAGAGGTTCGGGGTTGTGTGGCCCCAGAGCCGCCCCAGTCAGGGGACTGCAGCTTACCAAAGTCTTTATTTTCAAGGAAAAGTTCCTTTTAAAGGTACTCCTTGCATGAAGTGTGAGGTGTAAAAGTAAAGGATAATGGGGGTGGGGAGAGCAGCACTCGTAGGGGAACTCTAACATCCCTTTTGATTAATAGTCTTCAAAGGAAGTGGGAGGGGGAGGAAAAAAATAAGAGTGGAAAAATACCACACTAGCCTAGAACTATAATCTTATTCCTTCTTGTCTGTGAAGTCTAATGGTTTAAGAACTTGGTTTTTTATGACTTGGGGTACAATCAGAAGTCGTAACTCCTTTTTAAATTTAAATGAAAACACAATTTCTTTCCCAAGTTGTGCAATACTGTTAAACTAAAACAAAACTTCGTGCTGGCTTTGAGCAACGTCATTTGTGTAAATAATGGAAGTGATTTTAAACCAGAAGCCTCTTTCTTGCTATCTCCAAATTGTTGCTTTCCATTTTCAAGGTGTTTCAAAGTAGCAGAATCCATCCTTTTGTTAGAAAATGGAGCATCTCTCCCATTTGTCCATATTTTAAGCCAATGTTGCTTGAAAGTCCAAGACCTGGGTATGAGTGTAGTTACCAGTGGTTTTGGTTGCTTGGACAAAGGTTTGGTGAGCTGAAGAACTTGAGCTGATAAAAATACTTTATAAAAACCTTCAGTCAAAACTGCTTAAAGCTTCTGTCTAGGAACTTTGACTTGGATCGTGTTTAATGGAAACTCTCCAGCAACACCAGGACAGGCCTGTAGTGCCTGACAGGGCCATTCCTGGGGAACAAAGCTGCCTTTGTTGGAAGCAAAATGCAGAGAGGTCTCTGCTTTTGGGAGCTCCCTGGAATGTCTCTGACAAAGGGGACTGGAGAGGACCAATCTGTGCAGCACAGGCTGTGGGTGTTTATGGAAACCTCTCGGAAGGTGGCTTCAGACAGCTGGAGTTCCATTGGCCCTTGTGTGATGTGCAGCTCAGAAGTGCTGGAACCCAAACTCACACAGGTCCAGCCCTGGTCAGGAGCTGTTGGGCTGGGCTGCTGGGGATGCCAGGGAACAGCTCAGCCAGGAATGAGTCAGGAATGCAGTCTGAGAAATCCGTGTCAGGGTCTGGATGTGGGGCAAGAGAGGACACAGCTCCCCAGGAGCCTCTGGGGAAAGAGGAGTTACAGGGAAATTGAGGAGCAGTTGGTCTGCAGGGTCAAATCTCCAAGTTTGTAGGAGAAAGGAAAGCTGTAGCATTTGTGCCTTCTCTGCCATTAGGCCAGCAAAAGGCAAATGCTTTTGTGATACCAGATCAGCATTAGCAGAAAAAGATACTAACAAAAACATTTTAACAGGTTCTGACTGGTTTTAAACGCTGTGTCCTAATGCTAGAATCACAGAACGTGAACACCCTGGCTGTGATGGGTTCATGACTTACCAAAGACGTTCCCATTTCGTTGTTCCAGTGTCTGGGGGTGCTTTTATTGGCTGAATGGACATTTGTTGTCCTGCAGGTCCCACCTCTGACCAGGTGCTGTGGGCACCTTCTGCTGTCTCGAGTCTCTCTGGAGCAGGATATCTTGGCAGGGCTGCTGTGGCCTTTCCATGGCTCTGGATTTCTGCCAGGGCACTATAAATAGCTGGAAAGGCAAGTGGCTCCCCAGTGGGACAGGCCCTGGGGCATGGGCTGGCCCAGAGTTGGTTGGGTTACAGAGGGAACAAACAGGCTGCAGGGTCGGCTTTTCCTTGTTTGACTCTGTAGCTGCTCCGTGGATATTGCCCAGTAAAAGGTGTTTTATGGGCTGCGAGTTTGCAGGGTTTGGTGTTATATTTGTGTGTGCGGGTACACGTTGGTTTCCATTATTGAGACTGTGGAAACTCACCAGATAAACTGATGTCAGTTCAGCACTTCAATCACCCTCTCTTCAGCCTTTTTTTTTTTTTTTTTTGGTAAAAACTGATTTTGATTCAGCATAAAAATTCTATGGAAATAAGTTTATTTTTCCCATTTTTACTGTTTTAAATCCCACTCCCCTTCCCTAAATAACAATAGTGTTGCAGATGTTCAGATTCTGTTCCTGATGAGAGGATTCAGATTTGGAGAGGATAATCAGAAATCTTTATTACTTCTAGTTATCTCCAGTTGGCGGTTGTTACTCCAGTGCCCCTGTCTCCAGGGAGAAGCAGCTGAATTCTGCTGGCTGCCACTCCGGTGGTTTCTGTCCCTGGATGGTGTCAGCAGCACCCTGGAGCTAAACCTGCATTTCTGAATTTACTCCTTGGCCTTCAGGAGTGTTGCAGAGTGCATGGTTCTTTTAAACAACATAAGGGCAAGATGAGGGAAATCAAATTCTGTCCTATGATGCTGTTTGACTTTCACTTAATTGGATCTAACTTTAATCAGAAAAGTTCTGAATTTAACAGAAAGAGATGTTTGAAATAAATCCTGCTGGCATTCGGCAGAAAAAGCTGCACACATCACAGCAAATTCCTCATTGGTTAAATTGAATGGAATCATTTCATCCCTCAGTCCTGAGCTTTATGACACAATCTGTCCTAAAATTGTAAGTGAAAGGGTTTATGATGTGTCTGGTTCACTGATTGTATCTAATAATTAACAGATTAGATGTGGAAAACCACAATTTTTGATTCAAACATTGATGCAGGATTTCCTTATAGGACATATTCGGAGATGGGACTTGGATTTGCTGCTCCTCTTTGTCCCTCTTTTCCCTTTTTTCCTTTCTTAAGTCTTTTGCTCTCCCGGATCTTTACTGCTCTTACAGTGACTGTCTCTGATGATGTCACTGATGAAGCACCAGATAAATTCTAAAGGTGGAAGTTGTGGCCCAGCAGGGTCCAACACCTTGTCAGTGTGCCATAACACAGCAGGAAATGTTGGATTTCCTCATTTCCTGAGCAAAATGAATTGGCAGCAGTGGGAAGTTCTCCCAGCCATAAACATGTCTGAGCAGAGAGTAACAAATCCAGTGTGGCAGTTCCTGGTCAGTGGTGGGGCTCTGCTGTGGCTCCTGAGACACTGCAGACTCCACACTTACAGGCTCTTTTTTAGTTCTTTGTTTTGTTTTTTTTTTTCTTTCCTGGACCCCAGTGACACTTCAGGGAACTCTTCCCTCCAGGGTTTGTCCCTGTGTGCTGGAGCTCTCGGAGCAGTGGGTGGGATGTGCCCAAAATCCACAGCACAGGACAAGTGTGTGTGACAGCTCAGAACATGTTGTGCCTTGGAAGAGGCTGCGTGGGGGACAGAAGGGTGCTGGAGGACTCTGCCTTCAGCAGGGACGGGGAAATCCCCTTGATTGTCGTGGCTCCGACTGACCCAGGGAGCGCCTGGCAGCCACTCCGTGCAGCAGCTGCTCTAAGCACACCTGGAGAGCGCCTTAATTTAGCTAAGCCCTGATGCTGCACGTGTGGATGATCAGCTGCTGTTTGTCCTGTTCTGCTCCTCTCACGTTTGAGGTGTGTTTGTAAAGCAAACTATGGAGAACATCACTTGAAAAAAGGTGGTAGATTTGAAGAGCCACTGTTAGTGATGAAAAAATGGAATAAAGGACTGAAATTAAATAAAGCAGATTTCAAAATATTGGAGCTTAATGTGAGCTCATGTGTTCTAAGTATTTCCTTAATATTTTCTGTGCTATATGAGAATTTTTTTATGAGCTTGTTGACTTCAGGGAGTTGAGGATTCTTGCAGTGAATGCTGATGTACAAAGGCTGCAGCTAGGACAGCTTTTCATGTGTGAGGAGTGACCCGCAGAGCTGATCTGTGAGCTGTTCCACCCAGACAGTGGGGGATTTCCAGTGGGCATCGTGGAAATCAGGGCTTGTGCTTTGGGAACGTTGGGAGTTCAAAAAGCAGTGGGAAACTTCCAGTGGCCAGAGACTCACATGTGGAACAGAGCACAGACAATAGGGAAGTTGTCAGAACAAGCATGGTTAGGGGAAGAGCCAGCTCAGGATTTTGGGTTCTGTGCCCATTTTCGGTGTTTCCAATCTGTGTTTGGTTCCAGTGGAGGATTGGAGGATGTGGAGCACCGTGTCCTGCTCCACCACCACCTGGCTTTTGTCCTTGGCTCAGCAGCCACACATACCTGTATTTCACTGAGCACTTCTGGTGTTGTGCTGCCTTTAATTGCAAGAGGAAATGTGTTAATGTGTGTTTGAAGTAGTTTCATTTCTTTTCCAACCTCATTTCTGGAAATTCTGGTCTGACCAGCTCAGTGATGCTGTTTGGTTCTGGCAGTGGGAGAGTGGGAAGTGCCTCTGCCAGCGCTGCTGCTGAGCTGCCAGGGGCCAGCAGCACCCTCGGGCCTGTGTCCTGCCAGGATTGCCCTCACTGCCAGGCCAAAGGAGGGATGATCTCACCCTGTCACAGGCCAGTCCAGCTGTCATTAGTTGATAACACCGTGGGTTGTGTCATGTGAGTGTTGTGAGAGAAAGATGCTGTATGTGTGTACAAGTGAGCAATTGATTTTTAACCCCACAGGTTCTTTGAAGAACTTGAGGCAAGGCACCAGAACAACATTTTCATTGATGACATCAGCGACATCGTGGCGAGACACGCGGGCTCCACCTTCGACCCCTATGTGAAGTACTGCACCAACGAGGTGTACCAGCAGAGAACCCTGCAGAGGCTGCTGTGAGCATTGCAGAGCCTCCCTGCAGGGCAGCCACGAGTGGGCCGTGCGCTCTGGTGCCAAGCCCGGGGCTCCCAGCCAGGCGTGTGCTGCCCACAGGCTGGGCTGTCCCTGAGGGGCACCTTCTGTGAGGGGACTGGGAGCTCTCCTGGCTGCACAGCCCCATCCTGCCACAGGTCATGGCTCACATCCCCCTTCCTCCATCGGTTCAGAGTCACACAGTGTGACAGTGGCCCTGTGTGGCACACCTGGGTCTCCCCTCACGGTCAGGGGTGGCAGTGCCTGAGGTTTGATGTCAGTGCTGGGCTGGTGGATCCAAGGGAATAAAGCTGAAGGCTGGGGTGGTCTGACTCTTGCAAATCACGCTGCCTTTTTAATAAAATAATGGTTTATTTAAAATTTAGTAAAACTGCACAGTTGTTTGGTAAAATATGCCATCTAATTCTTTCATCCTCTTTCTCCCCAGAGCCACAAATCCAGCGTTTAAGGAGGTGTTGTCCCGGATCGAGTCCCACGAGGATTGCCGGAATTTGCCCATGATCTCCTTCCTCATCCTCCCCATGCAGAGAGTCACTCGTCTCCCCTTACTGATGGATGTGAGAACACCTTTTTCCCTCTTTCCTTGCTGCGTGTTCTTGCAGTGGTAACATTCTCTCATACTCAGTTCTGGTTCACTCCAGTCTCTTCACCTCTTCTCCCTCACACCAGTCCTGGGCTGTGCATTATGAAGTCCTGCTGCATTTGTTTGCTGACTGGGACTGGATCCTCTTGCTCCCCCATTCACAAGTTAAATATTTGGATATTCTAATAGGAAAATTGTACAGTAAAAGGTCAAAATGGTTCTGAAACTCAGGAGGAGCCAGCACAGAAATTGTATGTAGTGCTAGAATTGAAATGAACCCTGCAGCTGAAAAACAAGACCTGCTGTCCTGTGGGTTGGGTGAGGGCGCTTTGGCAGGGAATACCCTTGGGAACCTGAAGGATGGACTCCATTCCCAAGGGAGCTGTGTGTGAGTGGCACTGAGCTGTCCCTCCCTGTGCAGTGACCCGGGACTTGGAGAGAGCAATGGAAGTGCCAGAGGGAGTGTTTGTCAGGCAGAGCTCACACCAGGAGTTGTGGTATTTCAGTTAAGGTGCCAGAACTAAATGAGGAGCCAGCAGGAGTGCAGATCGTGATCAGGCTCTGGTTCCAGCACTGGTAGGAGCAGAAACAGAACTGATCATTTTGTTCTGTATATTTTTTAATTGAGCACTCATTAATTTGATCACCTGGACAGTTAGTTCATTCACGGACATTGAATTCTCTCTTCTTCGCAGTACATTTCCAGGTAAATGTAATAATCCAGTATTCCTGCAGTGTGTAACTGGGGGTGCCTTACCCTTTTGGGTTTTTCTTTCCTACACCTCCTTCCCCTCTTTGACTGAAATCTAAACAAGCAAATCAAGCATTTTATTTCCCACTCTTTCAGTTTTGATTTTTGTTTAGAGATGGTTCTGTAAACCTTACGTTGAGAGGTGCAAAGCATCACTTTGCTCCCAGAAGCTTTCCAGAGAGGCATTCCTCAGTGTGACCAAGTGGCCAGTGTTCCCTCTTTATCCCAGTCCACAGCTGTGATTCAGCTCCTGGATTTCAGTTAAGATGTGAAATGTCTGTGGGTTGCAATCTGTGCTGCTTGGTCCTCTGAAGTAACTGGTGTTTTATTTCAGACTATTTGCCAGAAAACCCCCAAGGATTCAACAAAATACGAGAATTGCAAGCAGGCTCTGAAAGAAGTCAGCAAGGTATGTTCTCAAGTTATTAAGTTATTCCTATGTACTTGCAGGGAAAAATGGATGTTTTCCCTGCATAAATAATGCAGGTGGGAAGAGCACTGAAGCATAAAAGCTCTACATTGCTTTATTCAGGAAAGGCCTTGGGGATTTGGTTTGTACAGAATTACTAGTTCTTACTTGGGAAAAGATCCCAAACTGGACGATACCGTGGTGGTTCCAGGTTTGTGTGTGGGAGCAGTGTGGGAAGTTAATCCAGCTGGGAGGAGGGTGTGTGTTTGGAGCCGATTGTCAGCCTGGATCAGAGCAGCGGCCCTGCTCAGCCAGAACTTGGGCTGAATCTTTGTTCCCCCTGGAGAATCACAAATTATCAGGGCCCTGTGGGATCGTTGGGGTGAGGGGAATCTCGGGGCGGTGCAGCTGTGGGGCCAGCCCTGGTCAGTGGGGCTCTGCAAACCCCTCGTCGTGGTGGACGTGCCCCTGCTGGGGGTTTGTGCCCCCTGAAGTGCCTTTTCCAAGGCAGCAGCAGTTTGTGCTGGAGGCTCAAGGCCCCAGGCCCTGCTCAGCCCCTGTCTCCTTTGCAGCTCGTGCGCCTGTGCAATGAGGGCGCCCGCAAGATGGAGAGGACGGAGATGATGTACACCATTAACTCCCAGCTGGAATTCAAAATCAAGGTAGGCTGAGGATCGCACAAGGGATTTTGAATAAATACTGAATGAAGGGTACTCCTTGCTGTAAAGATAAAGCTGCTGTGAAGATTTTGGCATTAGGAGAGAGGCCAAAGGCTGCTGCTCAGTGCTGAGACTTGCTTATGTACCTGATGGGAAAGGTGTGCCTGGGAAAGCACTTCCAGGCCGGGGAAGGATCCTGGGAGTGTTTGTCCTTCCCCTTAAGGGTGGGATATCACAGGTTTCTATTAAAAACAGCTTGTACAATCAGTCTTTTGTTGGAAATAACAACAGACCCAGTCATAGGTAGGGGAGGTTTATTGGACCTTCTTCAAGTACAGTTATTGTTTCTATTCAATGTTTGCTACAATCCCGTTTCTGTAATTGATGTCTGACACTGTTACATAATGAGGATTCTTTTGGGAGAAGATTGTTTCATTGTCAGGAATGCAGTGAGTGGAGGTTCATGGTTTTCAAAACACAGCTCTTGAAAGGCTCTGGAGGCAAATGCTGCCTCCAAAAAGACATGTTCAACTTGCCTAAAGTATTTTTATTCTCAAACTTTGATTAAAAATTGACAGTAATAATATTTGCTTATAGCAACAGCAACAACAAATAAAACACTTCAGGGCAGGTGACATCAGAGCATTTTCTGATGGGTGGTAACAGACTCAAGTCTTCAGTGAGTCCAGCCCAGTGTCAGGGCTGAGCTGCTCTGTGGTTCCACTCAGATCCCAGGAGCCTTTTGGGATCTAGGCCTGCAGGGTCTGGAGTCCCTCACCTTCCCCCAGGAGGGGACGTGCTGGTTGTCCCTCCCATGCTGTCTGTCCCTGTCCATCCCTCCCAGCTCTGTGGCTCCTGGGTGACCCACCCCACCCCACCCCGTGATGAGCAGCTCGTGCTGGTGCCATGGCAGCAGCAGCAGCTTTGGGGGCTTTGTCTTTCTGTGCTTTTGTGTGAGATTTCCCTCTGTGCATCCAAACCCCAGCCCTGCAGTGGGTCAGGCCCTGGCGGGATGGGGCAGCCCCGCTCTGGTTAAATGCATTTTTCACTTCTGAGAGCCTGTTTTCTGCAGCAGGGACATGGTGCAATTAAGGAAAAATTAAAGTAAAACCAAGCTGCCTCTGGAAGAGAGTCAATTAGGAAAACGGGATGAACTCATTTGGAGTACAGATTAGAGGAATTTTTTGTTCATCCTCAAATAGAACTTTTTAAAGTATTTTTTGCTTGTAAACCAATCATCGTGGGACTGTAATTCTGTTTTATAGCCATTATAAATTAGTTAAAGTATTTCTGTTCTTGCCCAGCCTCACAGAGTTTTGGGGATTTGTTTATTATTTTGTTAGATGTAACTGTGGAGAATTTCATGGGAGCACAAGGGAAGTGACTCAGATCTTGTCTTGCTTTTGTACATGGCTCAACTGTAGAACTAAATTTTTAATTAAGTTTCAGCGGTTTTTGTTCTTAAATTTTGCGTCTTTTGCACCTGAGAAGTTGTGGGGGTTTGTTTTAGGGAGTCTCTATTTGTTCTCCAGCAGCGAGGTCTCAGTCCCAGCGCTGGGTTGGGGTTTGGCTCAGCAGGTACAGGCAGGCTGCAGTTGGCTCAGCCAAGGGATTAACAGATACAAAAAGCCAGCTCATGCAGAATAGGGAAGGCAGCTGACAAGCTGTGTGAAGGGATGTTTATTAAAAGCATGTGAAAGGTGCTTAAATGAGGGGAAAACAGGCAGTTGTGTTCATTAGTGTGGACTTGGTCTGCCTGGAGCGTCTGTCTCGGCGCAGCCTCAAAGGGATCTGTGTGACCAGGACAGTCCCACATCTCCCTCCACCTTCCCAGCCCAGAGAAACAAAAAGTCCTCCTGTGCTCTCTGTGTCTCCTGCAGCTGGGAATAATTTGGATTAATAAAGGCACATCTTCAGGCAGCTCAGATCCTTTGGTGTCTTGCTGCAGCTGCTGCAGGTGTTGGTCCTCACCTAGAGAAAAACGAAGCTCCTGCTCCACATGAGCTGGATAAAGAGAGGAGCTGTAGGATCCCTAATTATCCATCTGAACCAAAACCTGGCAGGTAACTGAGACACTTCAGGAGCCCCTAATGAGAACAGCAAGGCCATGGAAACATTCCCCTCCCACTGCCGAGGAAGGGCATGTCAGAGGTGTGGGGAGGAAGGAGGCTGTACCTGCACCTCCCGGGGGAGGAAGGTTTGTGCAACCCTGCCCGCCTTTCCCGGGTGACACCGGCACAGGGAATGTCACCTCTGCTCCAAGACGAGCTGTGAGGTACCAAGGACGCTCCTGTGTCCCCAAGTGCTTCAGGAGCCTGTCTCACCCTGCAGAGCATTCCTGAAGTCAGGCTTTGCTCTGTGCCCTCAGGAGGTCTCACAGTGTGTTCCATCCCCAGTGTGACCAGTCAAGTCTGTTCACTTCTATTGAGTGAGCGGTGATGACAGGTGCCCGAGTGATTCCCAGGTATTTGCAGCTGTTACCTGTGTGTTGTAGCAATGATGGAGTCCCTTAAACTTTGGTAACCTCTTCATGTTTGTAATCTCTGACCTTTGAGTTTATTCAAGCATTTTTCCCAAATAGATTATACTCTGTTCTCTATTTTTAAAAAATTCTCTAATTTTGAAGGATTACAATGTGATTTTCTTGCCTTGCAGCCATTTCCATTGGTTTCCTCTTCACGGTGGTTGGTGAAAAGGGGCGAATTAACAGCATATGTAGAAGACACTGGACTTTTTTCCAAAAGAACCTCTAAGCAGCAGGTGTACTTCTTCCTCTTCAACGACGTCCTCATCATCACTAAGAAGAAGAGGTAAGAGCTTCACCAGTATAAGGCTGCTTTTGTGTTCAATCCTTGAATCACAGTGACTTTTAACATGATCCTGGCTGTGGAATGAGTTCAGGAGTTATTTGAGTCTCTATCGTGGGTTACAAATAACAAGTAACTGCTTGTTAAACAGGATTTACTTTTAGCAAACACAGTTGAGATTCCAAATTGTCAGACGAATTAAAAAGTTCATTCTTGATGCCCTAGCAAAGACAGAAGTTTGGGAAGGATAAAGTATTGGGAATGTCCTTTCCCTTGCACACTTCCCACGATTCCCAGAGCGTGAAGCTCCCCCTGCCAAGTGCCAAAGCTCGTTTACAGTGCTGGAGCTCTGGGTGAGCTGTGTTCCCACCCACAGTGTTGCCATGGCACCACAGCAGTGGACAGAAATGTTTGTTGCTAGTTGAGGTTGGATGTTTGTGGTTTTCCTTGAGCAGTTGAATCTCAGAAGATTCTTAACATTGCACTAAGACATCTCTCCTCACTATGTGCTAAAAATGGCCATTTCTCAGGCTGTGCTTTGGGCTTTACCCAGAGCTCCTCTCCAGCCCCTGCTCAGCAGCCTTTGCCTGGCTCTGTCCCACCTCTGTCCCGGCTCTTGTGTGCTGGAACTGCTCAGGAACTGTGGCTCTGACCTGCTGGAGACCCTGCAGAGGAGGGAGCCAAAGGGCTCTGCAGTCACAGGGCTGCTCCCTGGGATTGGGCAGGAGGGGACATGGGGACTTGGGATGTGTCGCGGTGCACAAGGCTTTGAAGAGGGATAAAAGTCTGCTTTTCCCCGCTGCCCAGCTTTTAGTTTGTGGGGAATGTTTCTTCTGCCAGTTGTCCTTGTAGCCCCTCCTGTGTGTAGGCACAATCTGATTAAAAAAAAAAAATCATGACAAAAAGACATAATACTTGCCAAGCACTACTGCAGTGTCTTGAGAGGAGCAGTCAGTGCCAGCAGGTGCTGGGATGCTGGATCCAAGGGGAAAGGCCAGCCGAGGTGTGGCTGGTGCTCAGGAAGGGTCAGCCCAGTCCTGCTCACAGACCTGGCTGTGGGTTGGATTAGGGCATGAGCTGAAGGGTGGGGGCAATCAGTGCAGTATTGATTCCAGAGGGCTCGCTTGAAATGCACTGTCTGCTTTTATATCTGTTTAGAGTCCCTTTAGCAGGAGTCTGATCCAACTGGTTTGTGGGATGGAGGTGAGGAGTAGGAAGGATTTGTAGAAGTTTATCTGTTGATTAATTAGTAAGAAATGCTGTTATGATTAGCTGTGCACATGTACAGACTAGTTGATTAATTCATAAAAAATGCATTTGTTATTCATTGCACAAACGCATAGACACATTTCCAGATGCAAGATTCCCAGGTAGGGATGGCAGCAATCCCAGCTGGGATTGCCAGTTTTTCCCTTGGCTAAGGAGTTATTCAGACTAAAATACTGAACTAACTTCTTTAAAAAAAAACCACACCCCCAAAAAAACCCGAACACTCAAACAAAACCAAACCCACCTGTCTCAAACCAAAAAACCTAACCAACGCTTTCCCTGGTTCAGAGCATCTGAGCAGGATTGGTTCCATAAGAAGCATGTTCTCTGTCCATTGTTTGGGAGCGCACAAAGCTGTTCTGGAGAAAGACCCCAAAGCCGTCTCAGTGTTCAGTTCACAGAACACCAGTGAACATGTACCCCCCCCAGCTGAAGCAGGGGCTCTGTGTTACACCAAACCCGCTGGCAGAAGCTGGTGCCCCCCGTGCGGAGCTGTGAGGTGCTGGAAGAACTGTCCCTACGTGGCATTAGATGCAGGGTCTGTGACTGCGGTTGCTTCCAGACAAAGTGAATGGGAACTAAACTTTTCCTGGTGTTTTCCTCCCGGCTGTGCCCTGCAGTGAGGAGAGTTACAACGTCACTGAGTACTCCCTGCGGGAGCAGCTGCTGGTGGTGCCGTGTGACGGGGAGGAACCCGGCTCCTCTCCCGGGAAGAACGCGGCAGGGATGCTCCACTCTGCACGGAATTCTGCGTCCCACCTCTTCAGGCTCGTGCTCCTCAGCAACCACGCCGGGGACAGGGTGGAGATGCTCCTGGGAGCAGAGACTCAGTGAGTACAGTTACTTCAGGGATTTCTTCACCTGATTATCTCCACAGGCTGCCCCTCTTGCCCTGGCTGAAGTAGTAAATATTTATTTATTTATTTATTCTTATTACTTGTTCTAGTTTATTACTTTAAACTACTGGGTAAGGCCTCGATTACCCTGCCTGCAGAGATCAGTGTAGCCTGCCGTGCCTCAGGCAGGTTCCTGTGCAGGGCCAGCCCTGTGCTGGCGGCCCTCACCCCGAGGGTCGGCACTGCCGGGTGGGTGTCACCGTGGGGCTGTGCGGGCACAGCACCAGGATGGGGCACAGGAGTGTCCCCAGGCACACCCAGAGTGCTCTGGGCCTCAAGCAGGGTGCTGTGGGTATTGGTGGTGATGGCTGGATGGTGCAGCAGTGGGAGCAGAGCACGGTTCATGCAGGAGGAGCCCTGCTCCGTGCTCTCCTGGGCACTGAGGAGTATCCGGCCTTAGAAACCAGCAACAGCCAGTGCCTGCTCTGAGGCGCACACGTGCCATCAACTTCCACATGACCTCCCAGCACTGAAAGAGTTCATTTGTTCTGGGGGAAGCTGGAGGTGGGACAGAGACATGAAAGGGAGTGCTCCAGACATGTCCCTGCCTGGAAAATTTGATAGTTTTAGGTTGGCTTTCAAAGTTTAGAATAACCGTGAAAGGAACTAAAAAGATCATCAGTGCTTTCTATTAAATATCTCATTATGAAGGCAGCAGATGATTCAGACTTGTTTGGAAATGCAATTTTATTGGGGAAAAAATGCAGGACATTTTTAGTTGTCTGGGCTTTGTATGAAAAGACATTTTGTTCTGCAGACTTATTATTGATTTGTTCTATGCTGTTTGCAGTATAAATGGCAGTCCAGCTGATCATCACTCAGAGCAAGAGTCTGAAAAGAATTCCTGTATTTTAAGTTACCTATTTTTATACTCTTATCCTGTGCTTTGAGAAGGATGGGAAGAGAATCTTTAAGGCCAAACGTTCAGAGAGTTGTGTGCCAGTTTTGTGCAGGTAAAACTGAAATGTTTTCTCTGACACAAAGATTTTTAGCACAGTTTGGTCCTGTTTTGTCATTTCTGTGGCATGTGGGTCCCAAGGACAAAAGTATCAGTGTTAGGTGAGAACTTTCTATTGCCCTGTGAAGAAGGCACAGAATACACAGAGGCGATGATACACAGGGGTTACTCACAGGTGCTGAAGAGAGAGATGCTGGCACTGGAAGAAGTAAGGGCAGTCTCAGTGGTGGCCATTATCCAGGGCCTGAGTCGGGACACTGGGTTCTGCTTTGCAGGAGTGACAGAGCCCGCTGGATCACGGCACTGGGCCAGGACAGCGACGGGCACCACACGGACAGGACCAGTAAGTTACAGCTGCTGGGACCTGTGCGTGCTCTGCAGGGGAACAGCACCACCCTCAGTGGGGGCTGGGGTGGGCTGGGACTACCCTAAGGGATGGGGGGGGAAGTGTAAAGTGGAAAACTTTTTAATAAATGGTGATGTGTTGTAATAAAAGCTCCTGCCCTGTAACTGGTTTAACTAAGCCTGGCTTGCTCCTTCCCCAGCACTGGCTCAGGTGGAGATCATCAGAACGTACACAGCCAAGCAGGCTGATGAACTCTCTCTCCAAGTCGCTGATGTCGTTTTGGTTTATCAAAAAGTGAATGATGGTGAGTGAGGATTTTGCTGTCAGTAACCATTTGTCACCTCTGCAGGGGGGGATCCAGCTACAAAAACTTGTTTCCTAATAGCATAGGGCTTGCAGTGAGTAGAGGTTCAGCTTCCAAGGAAAATGTGAGCATTTGGGTTCAGGTTTCTAAAGGAAGAAGCAGATACAACCAGCTGCAGAACCTGGCTGCTGGCCAGTTTTGGCATGGGAGGTGCCCACAAATAGGAAATTGAATTTGTCAAAAAACATTTTAGTGAGTGCCAGTGTTGTCCAAGAAAATCATCCCCAGTCTGTCATGCCGTGGCCTGGGCTTTCCTGCTGCTACAGCTCTGGCACAGAGTGGTTGCTGAGGTTTTCCACAGGATCAAGTATTGCCCAAGATCAAAGTGATTCTTGCCTGGACCTGCCCACTGATAGCACCAAGGGCTGGCTCAGGGATGCAGGACACTGTCAGCACCTGAGGAGCTAAATTCTATCTTTCTGTTGCTCAATTACCCGTGAAATCAGAGATCCTGTCACTTGTGCTGCATTGCTCTCTTCAGATTACAGCACTATAGCATTATTTCGAACTATATTTGAATGACAGTATTTTAAAAACCAGTGAAATTATGCAATACTTTGCACATACTATTTCATTCCTGGTCTGGCTCTATTAAAAAAATCTGCCAAAGCTATCCTAAACTGGTACTTGATTCCCAGCCAGGCAAGAATGTATGTGATGACCATCAGCTGGGTCACCTTAGTGCCACCAGCCAGGTGTGTGGGGTCAGCTGCAGAGGTGTCACTGTTGGTCCCTTCCCCACAGGCTGGTACGAGGGGGAGCGGCTGCGGGACGGCCAGAGGGGCTGGTTCCCCTCAGAGTGTGCCAAGGAGATCACCTGCAGGGCCACCCTGGACAAGAACATGGAGCGCATGGGGCGCCTGCTGGGGCTGGAAACCAACGTGTAGCCTTATCCTCGCCCCGCACCCTGGAGGCTGCGCCAGCTGCCCTGGGCTCCGGCTGGGACAAGGGACACCAGAGCCACAATCCAGCAGCAGCACACTGGAGACTCACGCTCCCTTCTCTGCTGGCATTCTGAGAGCTCCAGACTGAACCCTGCCTCCACCAGGAGCACACTACAGCAGTGTCTTGGGCACTCTTTGCAGCTCCTCCATCACTGCGTCCTTACACTCTTGCTCCATCTGGTTTTGAGCATCTGAACTTGGTTTCAGCAGAACTCTGTAGGGGACTGGGTCCCCTGCCCCACACCCAGAGCTGGTGGTAAACAGCAGGGCTGGGTGTCCTGCTCCTAAGGAGCTGCAGTGCTACAGCCCCAGCCACTGTGTTGCAGGACACTTCCCCTTGTGTCAGCACCTGAACTCGACTGACCAGCTCTGTACTTTGTAAAGGCTGACCTACCTCTCCAGTGCAAATCCAGGGATGTCCCGCCTGTCACAGGCAGAGCTGGCACAACCTCAACAAGGAATCCAGAGCTATGCCTCCAGTGGGGGTGGTCTCTGATAGCATGAAGCTGCTCAGCCTGGCTCCAGGTTCTGTGGGCAAAGGATTTCTGAAAGCAAGAACAAGGTACCACACTGTGCAGAGTAGGTGCTGCTGATCCATCCTAGCACAGGTGTTTTACTGCAGAATAGCTGCTGCAAGTGGGGGCAGTTGTTTCTGGTTTCCTCAGGAGTCTAAGGAGGTCTTGCACTTCACTTAGTGTTTCACAGCAGGGGTGTGATGAGGAGAACATGAAATGCACTCACTGCTCTGGGAACAAATGTACTCAAGTGTGAACAGAGTTCAGAGCAGGTGTCTGGAGAGAGGTGTGAGTGGTTGTACGATACAAAGCCTCCCTTTAAAGGACCAGCTGCTGACGCAGCAGCGTGGAAATTGCTCACTAGAAATGAGGGGACAACTTGTAGTACCAAGGCTTTCTTCTTTTCCCATCCTCTGTGACGGGGATGGATGCTGGTTTTTATCCTGCAAGATGCTGGTTTGAGTGGTGAGTGAATTGGGTGTAAAGATGTGTATCTCTAACAATTTACACTACATTAGGAAGGCAATAATTTTGTACAGAAATACTTACCTGGACAGTGGTTATACAGCCTTGCAAATTAATTTATAAGCGGACTGATAACATAATGAGAGAAACTGTAAATTGAAGAAAGACTTATTTAACATAGTAAAAATACTGCTACTGTTTTAACAAATGTTATTGTATACATGCAGATGTTTAACACATATAATGTATAAATATAAACACATATAAATGTATAAATCCAAGCATTAATTTTATTCAGATTTTTTAATACATTGTATATATTTTTCATACCTACTTTTTCCAAAAAATGCTGTAATGTTTTGTAAAGACATTTTTCCTATTGCTGGACACAGTTCTCCAGGAATTAAAAGACTTCTATGATTTTATAGGACAACAATCAATAAAATTTCTTTTAAATCCTTACTAAAAGAAGTTTGATTTTTTTTTAAAATACCATAAATACCATTTTGGTCAGAGAAATTAAATCTCTTCAGTAAACACTGACACTTTAGATTTTCCTGTTCTGTAAAGATAAATAGCACCATCCTGTGTCGTACTACTTCATCTGCCATAGATCCCATTTACCTGTCGGATGTGGCCTGGGACAGCATCTCATTGCTGAGACAGCATTAAGAGGGAAGTGAAAAAAGACTCTTCAGTTCCCTCTGCTTCCTGTAGTTTGGCACAGGTCAGCTGGAAGGGACCTACACCCCTGTGCAGTCCAACCCCCTCAGGGCTGACCCAGTGTTAAATCCTGTTCTTGAGGGCCCCCAAAGCCTCTTAAACACCCTCAGCTGTGGGGCATCACCACCTCTCCAGGGTACGTGTTCCTGGGTCTGTCCATTCCCTCAGTGAAGTCCTGCTTCCTCGTGCTCAGTCTGAATCTCAGCTTTAACTATTATTCCCCAGCCTCCTGTCCCTGGAGCCCAGGGAAGGAGAGGCTCAGCCACTCTCATTTAGCCATTCCACAATATTTTCATTAGCCCAAAAAAAAAAAAAAAAAAAGAGTAATTTTGAACATTGACTTTTCTATTAGCACTGCTATTGCAAAGGAAATCATCTAAAAAACTCAACACCTTCACCAGCCCCTGTGCACTTTGAACACACACTCTCCTTTTTAACTGGAGGTGGGTGTTACACCAGTACCTCCTTTTTAATTAAGAGCTCAGCAGTGACAGAAGGCAGCTGGGAGTTTGTTACTGTAAAATCAGCTCTCATTTTTGCAGGACATGGAATACGTGTCCCCTTCCTTCTGTAAGTTCTGTAATCAGGAAGCAAGTTGCCAACAATAAAAGGCTCTCAGTTGCCTAAATCAAGTCTCCAAGTGAGTCGAGGTGCCCCCATGTGTCTGGTGGCTCCACAGGGGCACCTGTTCAGAAATCCAGTGCCCACCTGACTTGAGCCTGGCCCAGCATCTCCACAGTCATGGCACACCTAAGAATAGTTTTTAGTACTTGTCTGTTCTGCTGCTTTATACCAGCCCTGCAACGCAACAAATACAACATTTGTATCTGCTGAACTTTAACAAATGCTGTAATGCAGCATGTTGTGCTTGACTTCATGGCAAGGAGTACGTTTGTTTTTATTATGCAAAGTTAATTTGCTGAAAATAAAAAGGTAAAAATAGCATGACTTTAGTCACTGTGCACATGCTCAGAAAGCACAGTCTGCTCAGCAACATACCTTAAATCCTGGATTGACAAAATACATTCACAAAAATGCTTGGGTGTCCCAGGTGTATTTTGTTTCTAAATTAACACACACAGGCAAAACAACTGGATAGAACACAGGTGTTGGAAATAACCAGTAAATCTTGACACCAAGGCTGAGGAACTCCAAGGCTTTATCTGCTGTGATCTGCAAATGATTTTCAACAGCTGTATAAAAACTTCATCATTTGGGCAAAGTGATAACATGAAGGTCAGGAAGACTTTACTACAACACTGAATTCTTTCATTCCATAACCCAGAGTTCCAGAAGGTGCTTAAAACTAACACAGACAGAAGTAGCCTTCATTAAGCACAACATGACCTTGACCATTCTTGGTCTTGGGCTGGCCATATATAAACTACGTTACAAACCTTACACATCAGCATTACACCTCTTTGATATCTTAATAACCTGATGCAGTGGTTTAAGCCTGGTTTGCAGCTCATCCCCACAGTGGGATGGAGGAGAAGAGACTCTAAGGGTCAAAGTGAGAGAAGTCATGGGTTGGGATAAAGACAGTTTAAAGCAAAAGTCACATGTGCAAGCAGGGCAAACCAAAGAATTAATTCCCCACTTCCCACAGGCAGGTGAATATTCAGCCAGCCCCACAACAGACAGTCTCCATACATAGAATGGGGGCTTGAGAGGACAAATGGCATCACTCCAAACATCAATCCCCTTTCCTGCTTTATCGACTAAGCATGATGGCCTGGGGCCTCCCTGGGGGCAGTGGGGGTCAGCTGTCCTGGCTGTGTCCCCAGCCCCCTTGCTGGCAAGGCGAGAACCAAGACAGAACCTGGGCTTGCTCAGCCATACCTGGAATAACACAATTTACATCACAGATCCAAACACGGCATCACACACACTAGCAAGGAAAATTAACTCTAATCCAGCATCCCTAACATTTATGCTCATTTTCAAACTCTGAAGAACACAGAGGTTTCTAGTACCTTTCTGCACAAAAGAGTATGTTAGGCTGTGTGCTTTCAGTACTGTGAAAAAGTACAGCACTATCACTATTTACGCTTCAGTCACTTCCTAACATCTGACCTGTGACCCCTTGAGCCTTTCTTCTGGGGGTGGCCCTCGTGCCACTGCTGACCCTGAGCCTCTGCAGTGTGGGGCTTGAGGGAACTCATCATCAACCGAAACTGCCATTTTTACCCAGGCTCTATCACTACCACTTCCTTTTGGCCCTCCTTTTGGGCTATTAATTAGAAAATTAGCCATCATTTAAGTACTGCAAAAATCATGAGAAAGGGGAATAATGCAGGTACCATGTGCCAGCCCGTATTTTCTTCATGACATTTAATCCAGCTCTGCCAGTACCAGTGCTACCAGTGCCAGCTTTTCCTCAAATAAAGCACCGACTTGTGATGCGGAGCAGCCCACCCGGCCCTGCGCAGCCCGGGGCCAGCGCTGCGCCTCAGGGCTGGGCGCCATTTTGTTCCCTCCTGCCCTAGCGACAGCCTTTGTTTCCAGCACAGAAGTTCCCCACTACAAATTATTTCGTTCCCATTTCCACACAGTTATCACTAATTTAGTCCCCTTTGCTTTCCCCTTTGAGTCCGGGGCTTACCTCCAGCGACGCCGTGGCTGCCGCATCCTGGGAGCGGCCGCGGCCCGCGCGGAGCCGAGCCCCGGGCGCCGGCAAGTCCGGGTGTCACGAAGCCATTCCAGCCCGGTTCTCCCGCAGCCTCACGGCCCTCACAGCCCGGCTGCTGCCCAGCGAACGCTCCCGACCCGGCTCCTCCCTCCCTGCAGCCGTCGGTGCCTCTTTTCCCCCCTCCTCAGACTCCCTCCGGAACCCCCAACCCGCGGGGCAGGGCGATTCTCCTCCTCCGCCTCCTCATTTAAAACACCTGAGGGTGAAACAGTCAATTGGTGGTTGGGGAGGGAGGTTAAACCATCTATTTTCTGCAGCTGGCAGTGGCAACGAGGAGCTTGGCGCCCTCCAGCTTTGCTAACCCAATGGAAAGCATCGTCTAGCCACTAACTTTGACTTATTTCTGTATAAAAAATAAGTTTCACCTGAGCTGCTCTGCTTTCTTCAGGATAAAGCACATAAATCCTCCTGAGCTTGATGATCAAGGTCACTTTTGCAAAGAAAAAAAACCAACAAAACACCAAAGAAGGGAGAAAAGTTATATTTCCAGGCAAACAAAAGGAGACACAACCTTTTTTACTCGAGGATAAACCTCAAAACAAACTTTGTTATTCAAATATTCTTCCATAGCTGGAAAACATTCAAAACAGAACGACATTCAAAACATTGAGAACAGTTGAAATGACTTGCAAAAAAAGACTTTTAATGGAATACTATAACTTATACATGAACTTCTTAAAAAAAACCCTCAACCTGAATGCAATGAAACCTTAACGCATAATCCAACATGACTTTTATCTAACGCTGCTTTCTGTAATCTACAATTTCAGTCAGTAGTGATGATGGACAAGGACAGAAAGCAAAGGAAGATTAATTGAATGGGATGAAATGCAGGAAAGGTGAAGATTGTTTCCTCCCACAGTAAAAATTCAACAAGTGTTTTCAAGTTTAGTTTAATTAAGCTGTAATTACCTTCTGTGGAAGTGCTGGTGAGCAGACTGCTGCACAGCTGGAGTAACACAGCAAGTGTAATTACTCACCACACCCCATTAAAAAAAAAAAGTTTAGGTATTACCAAGCAGTATTTTAGCAGGTTTTTAAAATATCTGTTACCTGATGGGTAAAAAACCCAAAGAAAACAGCTATAGCAGGACAAGAACCATACACCATCCAACAACTGCCTTTCTCTCCCTCACAAAGCTAACTGAGCACAGAACACATGCACGTACACATACTGCCAACTAGCTCCAAATAACTGCTCCTCAGGATGAGGAAATTACCAGCTTACCCTACAAAAGTTGTTCCTCTAGCTAAAGAAATGCTATAAAAAAGAAGGTGACTGGGCTGGCAGCGTGGCTCAGGTGAAGCGTGTCAGCTGTAGCGCTCGCCCTGGAACCGCGGCGCGAAGTTCCTGACGCCCTCGTTCTCCTGCGTGGTGATTAAGTCTATAATAGCTGTCAGCACTGCTGTATCCCTGGATTTAATATCATTCCAGTCCACGGGATGGGGGTTTTCTATTTTTTCTTGTAGAAGATCATCGAGTTCTTGTCTCAAATTCTGGAAAGTGTTGTAATAAAGGGAAAAAAAGGAAAAAGGAAAGAGACGGGCAGTTAGAGCTACACACAGCATCAACAGGGAGGTTCCAATGCCTTGGGCCCTCTGTTCTCCTGACCCTTACACCCACTCTTCTCCCATCAATTCATTTCCACATTGCTATTTTCAGCATCAAACACTGTCTCTCAAAACCCAGCCGTGTTACCTTTGATGAGAGATCACCATCTCTGGATGTGATGCCTCTAACAGACCACACATCCATTAGCTGGCTATTTCAGGATTAAAAAGAGTGGTTTAAAATAAAAATAAAATTTAAAAAAAGAGTCAGGTATGATTTCTGGGACCTAATATTTAACAGTTCTATAGAACCTATTCCTGTTAACTAAGGAGGCCCCACCCTCATGTTTCCATATCCATGTGGACATTTCCTGGACTAAGCAAGTCATCCTACAACTTCTGCTGTGCAACATTAGATCACTTTTGTTTGCTTTGTGTGCTTGAACTGCTCGCTGGGACTGCATTTCAAACATCATCTCCCTGAGTGATGAATCAATAGGCACACAGGAATATCAAATCCAGAAATCCCCAAGCAGAACCAGTGTTAAACTGAGCCTTCCATGTACATTATTTTGAAACATAGTCACCTTGACCAAGTGTGCTATTCTTGCTGGAGACTGGAAAACAATCCACTCATCCACAGCAATGGTGTCCTGCTCCTTATCCTTCTGAATGGATATATCCCCTCCAAAGAACAAGAGGCAGTATGGAGACACTTCTGTACAATCATACAGGTAAATCTGCACAACAACAGAGTTGTCTGATCACCCTCAAAATATCTCAAGTGCCATCAGTAATCCTTCATGAGACTCCTATAGAATTCCAGAAGATCATTACTCAGTTACTCACAAATTCTGAAGATGTATGAAGCAAATCAGTTCAAGAAAAGTTACATGAAATCAGATTGAACAAGAGCAAAAATGGTCTCAAGTCTTTCACGCAGTGGTGAAATTAAACCAGATGCTCCATAACAATGAGAGGAAAAAATGTCAGCATATTGAGAAGTGTTAGGACTGGACTGAAATGAAAAAAATAAACTAAAATTTAAAAATTTACACCTGTTATTGCCAGATCTTAAAAAACCCCAATCCTCCAAAAACCCCCAAGAACTAAACCACAGAAGTTCATTAGTTGTGGTACAATAGCCCCAGTGTCACAAAGGACATAATCTGATGGTGCGTACAAAGAACGGCCCAAGACAGGAAGGCCCCAGAACAAAAGCTGTTCACATCCCCTCTGAACCCTGATCCAAGCTCATTTTAAAAGGGATAATAAAACAAATAAACCCCACAAGCACAACCCCTGACTCACACTGCTGGTTCTCATCTTCAAATGGTACACCAGCCAGTTATAATGGAACTCTGTTTCCTCCACGTTCACCGATTTGGGATGGATATTAACTGATCCATCTGTCTTGGTGCAAACTTTCACCCTTCAAAGAAAAAACAACAACAAAAGAGTCTGATAATACAAGAAGTGATAAATCGACAGACCAGGATCCCTGGGGTCCCTCTTCCCAAATAACCAGAAGTGACAGTGTTTGAAGTGCTGCTGTAGAACCCCTTGAGAGCAGTGCTACTGAGATGTTGTAATACTATCCATGGCACGGTAAGGTCACACAAATATTTCAAGCATTAGCAGGAATCCAGATGTTAAAAAAAAAAAAATCAACAATCCCACCTTTCTCAGAGGAAGTAACACACAACCATGACTGAAACTGTACAGTGACATTCATTCATGCACTCAAGCCACTGCTTCACCTTGCCAAACTATGCCATGTAGAAAACATCTTGAATACAAACCAGCACTAAACCAAACCCTCACATTTTTCTCTTTTTGCTGAAGCTGGGCCGGATCTTTGCCACTTTGGGATAGAGGCCAGCACAGATGACTGCTTTGAGCAGCTTCTCATTACCTGCAGGGGACAGCAAAGTAAGTGAGGCAGTTCTGCAAGCTGTGATTTCAGCTGGGATAAATTCTCCCTTTCCCTCCACAGTTACCTGAGTTGGTGTTAGATTTGGGATTCTTGGGGTCTCTGCTATTCACAAATCCAGCTGCAAGGAGATGCTCAGCAAACTGCCCTTTCATGTTATGCAGCATCTAGGAAACAACGAAAATTGCCCTAGAATGATGCTGCACCAAAGGCACCTCCTTTTCCCCACAGACAGGATCCTGTTTTAACCTGGCAGGATGCCGTTACCTGCATGGTATTTGAGGACAAGAAATATTCCCAGCAATAGTCCTTCTCATTCCTGAAACCGCAACGCCGAGCCTCTTCCCAGCCCTAGAAATGAAAACCAGAGTTCTAAGGCGTTTATGAGTGAACACACACTACAAACTTAGGGACAGTGAAAACTAGAGGTCAACAAACAACAGTCACATGTTCCCTACTAGGGAGAAAGTAAATCCTTTGATTCTCTGTATATGTGCACACACCACAGTGCAGAAAAACACAGCTTCATAATATGTTGAATCACAACCTTCCTTTTTCCCTAGCAAGCAGTGATATCTGGCTGCGTTTGCCAGAGCACCCTTTGTTGTCATTAACAGTTCTGGGCAGGAACAGCATTTTCCAGGCCATTTATTTCCTCCTCTCCTCACCCCAACACAATACAACAAAATGTCCAACACTTCTGAAGATGGCTTCAGCCTCTCGTAGAGGCCAGGACAAGAATGAACAATGTCAGCAAAGTAATTATAATACTATGTTTCCTTTGTCTTTTTCTAACTTATCCACCAGAAATCAGGTTACTGAGCCTGGAGACAAGATTCTCCAACACTAGAAGGGTGAAAATCAGTTTGGTTTTATGTTTCTGTAGAAGCCAAAAAAGAAAGCCTACAGAGCATAAACTGATCAGCTTTTTCCTTAGGATCATCTATATTACTCAAATTAAAATTCTAGAAGAAAAAAAACCACATGAAAACATGCTTACAGTGAAAGCATTCACCACAGTCAGATGGTCACTTTTTGAGTTCTTCGACAGCTCCTTTCTTCTTGCATCTGCAACTTTCTCTTTGCCCTAAAAATTAGAACTTACATAATACCCAGACTGACATGACAGTTCTCTTTTTCTAATTCAGGTACATCTATACAGTACTCTGTGTGTAACATACATGAAAATTACAGTTATTTCCAATATTCCATAGGAAAAATGACAATTCATAGTATGTGAAGGCAATCTCACTAGTAAAAATATAATTAACATGACATTAATGAAAGTGCTCTTAAACTGTAACACCTCACTAAGTCCCAGTATCCTACTGAGATTCTTAAACTCCCACATGTAATTGTCGTCTGTGAGACTTTACCAGAGGGATGACAAAAGGGTCCTTGAAGCTGAGGCTGGCTGCAATGGTCAGCACAGGGTCCAGGCAGCAGAACAAGGCTCCAAACAGGATCATCTTCCCGATGTGCGGCTCCACAGGCAGCCGTGCCAGGTGGACACCCAGGGGAGTCAGCTCCTCCTGCCTGTCCAGAGCATTCTGCCAGGACAAGGGTGGAAAGGGAAGAACAACAGTTATGTGAAATGGGGAGGATTTCCTTAGAAAAGCCACTGGTACATAGATATCACCCACTACTATGCAAATCAGATATTTCTATTTATGGCTACAACTCATTTGTACAAAAAACACCAGAGCAAGGAATCAGCAGAACAAATGTGTCACTAATGTCTCCTTCCCCAGCATCCAAGGGAACAATGACATACAAGGTACTTCTCCCATATGCCTCATTTGTCTCAAACTCCTCACTGATCCACCTGGAACAGGAAGGCTGGGGAGACAGCAGGGGTAGGGAGTTAAATCAACACCTTAAATGTTGGGTCACATGTCTGCTTGGAGTCACTTAACTAATCCCTCAGAACTACTCTGTAGAGCCCATGAGCACATCATGGATTATGTGAAGTGCTCCCTCTGTGCAGTGAGGGTACCTCAGGGCTCTGCACAAAGGGTAGGGGGTTGCAGTGCCCAGAGCTGTGCAGCCAGACCTGTGTCAGGTAACACACACAGTACCAGGGCCCTGAATAGATCATTCCTGTATATGCAGCAACACTTTACCAGCTCCATGAGGTGATTTATGGCCAACATCACAGCATCACGAGACGGGGGGTCCATCAGTTTGCTCAGAAAATAGGCAATTCCACCAAGCTTCAGGATCTGAAAGAAATACATCACAAGAAAAGCCTACAGCAACTGGAGACAGTTGCCTAAAATTAGTTAGCATAACCACACTCATTGAAATAGTGTGAGTAATTCACAGCTCGAGTTAGAATTTCTTTAGTTAAGAACTAAGGATAAAAAAAAAGTATTAGTGATGAAATTTGTAGCAGAAGGATCTATTCTTCATTCAGTTCGCATACACAGGGCATTCCTTCTGCTTGCATAAGGAATTCAATGCAAACTGCCAAAAAGGGAAATTCACACCAGTTCTGAAAGTGCTTTGTAGTGAAATTCTTTTAAGAAATCACATAAACTGACTCACTGGAATTCTCACTGAAGCTTCTCTGATTGAATGATATTTGGGAAAAAGCACAGCCCGAATTTTTGTTAGTAGACTTCACCTTTTATTGATACTAGACAATTCTGTTTCCCCTGGGTTTGATGCACCCAGATACAAGTGTGCATTTACAAAAGTTGCTGCCATTATTGGCTGAATACACTGCATTTCTGGTGTAACAGAATTTTGGCTTAACAATCCTAGGGTCACAGTTGTGTTAACTTATTCTCTCAACCACTTATCCCAATGGAAAAGTAGATAATAAATATATTTGAAGATTCCCTCTGCTTACCTTGATTTGTAAGCAGAGTTCTTCCAAAGGTGTCCTCAGGATCTCTGGTAACTGATAATCATCCAGAAGGCTGGCACGCAGTCCGTTGTACAGATGGTAACAGTGGCCTGGCTGAACTCTGCAACGATTTAAAGAAACAATTCCTTTGGGTTTAGTTGGTTGTTGTGGGGGTTCTTTTCCTATGAAACTATGACACTATGATTGCGTTTGCTTACAACAACCTTCCCAAAACTCCTCAAGGAATTAGAACTGAAGTGTATCCAACTGTAAAAGCCACGCCAGTCTTCTGAAACACAGACCCATCAGCAGGAAAAAGGCATAGAGAACACAAATTAGTTTTTACGCCATTTCCATTTTAATGTATCAGCCTCATAAATCAGGTGTGAGGGCCAACAGCGACCAAAATTAAAATACAATGCAGGACTTTCTTTTATAGGAGGGAAACTCTGGAGTTAAATGCAGCACAAGTCAATTCAGCTTCCTAGGAAGACAAGGAAATCATTCCTTGCCCAGGAACAGGAGCTGGCTGTGCCAGCACGTGCAAGTAAGAAAGAAGAACCTTCAGCACTATTGGAAACTCAACATCCCCAGACTTCCCTAAGCACCTCACTGTTCTTACCTTCCTGCTCGACCCTTCCTCTGCTTGGCATTGGCTTTGCTGACCCACTCTGCTGTCATGGTGCTGATGTTGTTCTGGGTGTCGAAGTGAGTCTCCTTTATTTTCCCCCCATCTATAACGAACACGACGTCATCGATTGTAATGCTGTTGAAAAAAAGAGGGGAAAAAAGCAACTTTTCATCTTTGCATGTGTGACCTAGAATCGGGTTTGGCCTCTCTTTATTCCCTCCCAAACAGAGTCAGCAATTAAAAAAATCCGTTTGGAATTTCATTAAGAACTATGCTACTGAACAGTTCAAGAAAGAGCTGATTTATTCTCCTGGATCTGGCCAAAGTCCCCACTTGGGTCCTGAAGAGAGGACAGGCAGCTCAGATGATCATGTACAAGTCATTCTAGTAATTGTTTAGCATTCCTGTAGTTTAATTGCTCAAAACAATGTAGTTGGTTGAATTATTTAAAACAATTATAGGGAAACTCTGTTTAGTCTATAAATATTTCTAAAGACAAAGTGTTATAAATGAATGGCACAAACACCAAAACTTATTTTTGGGAAAACCGAACAGGTTTATACTTTGCATTATCACTTCCATTTATTTTGTTAAACACACAGCTTTCCTGGCTCTGGGCAGGCAGGCATTTACCTGGTCTCTGCAATGTTGGTTGCAATCACGATTTTCCTCACTCCTGGCGCGGTCTTCTTGAACACCTGTAATTATCCAGGGCCCATTTATGTGTTTGCCAAAACCAAACATGTGCTTCTTTTTTTTTTTTTCTTTGGTAGTTGTGAAATATTGCAATAAAAGAGCAGCATACCTGAGTCTGGTTAACAGTAGGCATCAATGAATGCAAAGGTATGATAATAAACCTATCTGAAAGTTAAAAATCAGTAAAAGATATGGTGTAAGCACAGAAACTTCCAATTTTACAGGAAAATCAACTAAATCAACTATGCAGAACAGAAAAAATAGGCTGCAAGTCAGGCTATTGTTTCTTGCTCTGAGACCACATGTATTTGTATCATAACAGCAAATTCTAAAGTAAAAAGGTATAAAGGCCTTTTTTATGATGCTATAACATGACAAGTTCAAGAAAATATATGAAGTTATTTACAGTAATTTAAATTTCATTTTTGAATTCTGGAGTTATTTAATAATTGGTCAAGTTTAATACACAAATTGACACAATCTTTCAATAAACTGGAATTCTGCATCTCTGGTATGTACACAACCACACTGCAAGTCAACATGTGAACAGTCAAGAGCCCAGCTAAGATAGGTGAGACAAACATGAGAGATGCAAAGGGACAAGTTAAAGTGTGACAGACAGGCACAGAGTACTTGAGAATCTGTAAGAAAGCTTCTCAAATAAACAGGATTTAAGGAACTATCAGCAAAGCAGGGGAAGCTGCTCAAGGATGGAGCGCAGAGGAGGCGCATGCACAATGGAGTTATTTTGGATGGGAGTTCTCCCAGCTACAGGAAAGGACAAGAGGAAGAAGATGCAGGTCAGGTTGTTTTTCAGATTGTCACTCCCACACTGAGGAAAATGAGTTGTTGTTAGCAGAGGAAAGATACCACAGACACAAAAACTGCTAAACATTTTGGAGAGGAGAGATGGGGGAAAAAAATTAATCCAGTGCAACAGCAGCAACCCCATGCAAGAAGAGTCTGCCACCAATGCTACCGCCAGAACTCCCATGGAGAGTTTGGGTTTTACCTGACTTAAACATGACTTGTGACATCAAGAGCTCATGCAAAGTGCTGATGTTATCCCAGCCTGGCAGAAACACCAGAATTGCACCATCCTACAGGGAAAAGAGGGAGTGAAGGAAAGAGAGGTCAGAACACATCACACACTACAGGGAGCCAGCTCCTTGCATACATGGTGGGCATGTGAGATCTGAAACCTCACTGACCCAGTCTGGAACAGTCTATCAAGGCTTTTTTTCTATAAAAGAGCTACCTACATGTATTTATCTGAATGTAAGATTAATTCAAAGCTGTTCAATTACTTAGAAGCGCAAACAAAAATTTCCCTTCTTTCTGTGTGACCAACCATGCCAGCTCTGGCACTGCCACTGCCCCCAGCTCAGTCCCACTGTACCTCCTCTTCCAGCACAATGTGTTTGATCAGGGCTGCTACAAGGTCCAGGTCCACCTTGTCATCATCCATCATTTCCAGGGCATCAATTGTACTTGCTGAATACCTGCAGCAGGGAAAGCACAGACACTGGTCCCTTGGAACAGGCAAAGCCAGGGGCTCCTGCTCCTGCTGCCAGGCTCTGAGTGAACCACCCAGCCATGAACCCACCTCCAATCAGCTCAGTTCTTTAAGCAGTTCCTGCACCACCGAAGTACTCTCCACATTTAGTTCAGTGGGATTATTGTCAGTTCAGTACAGTTGAAGAGTTACCATGTCATGACTGAATTGACTTTGAAGCACTTACATGACCTCTCTCCTTCCTTCTCATGGATGAGCCAGGGACTGAAAATCTATATTTAGGTAATGAACTGAAATTTACATTGAGTAACTCAAAGGGAGCTAATTCTGCTGTCTCTAAAGCACTTCACTGGTTGCCAGCCAACTACACAGGGAATTCCATCATCATTTTCCACAGCAGCCACTACCCCACTGTTACGAAAGCCCAGCAACACAATACAGCACTGATTTATGGTTCTCACTTCAGAGCTGCCTGAAAACTGAAAACAGAAGAGAAACTTGGGCCCAACCTGCCCTGCAGCTGCCTTAGGTAGCCTGGCCACTGCTGCCTGTAGATCTCCTCCTTCTCCTCCTTCTCTGGCCTGCTCACGTGGCCCTGCATGAAGCCCTTCCTCCAGTGCAGCCGACGGTCCATCTTTTCCGGGGTGTACCTTTACACAGGAGGAGCAAACACAATTCCATTTGAAACTGAGGGAATTTGGAGCAGCTGCACAGCAGTTTTCCAAACCATGGACAATATGCTGTGCTTTAGCTAGCCCATGTGTAAGATCCTTCAGTTTCTGTTCTGACAGAAATCTTACAAAAGCAGGGACCAACCCTAGTAAGCACGAGAACATGTAGGGAAAAAGAAGTGAACAGCAAGAAAGACTAGTTTGATTTAGAGATCTGAAAATTCACCACACCAACAGACAAATTGTTCTTCCCCTCAAGCCAACATTCCCAGGTAGCCGTGTGTCATCTGTAATTACAGTACAAGGCCCCCCTTCAAAGGTTTTCTGTTGAAAAATGCAGGCAATTCTTCTTTATGCCAAGTTACTCTTTGAGCATACATACACTAAGCTAAACCCCCTCCCAAATACTGTCTGAAATGATGTTCAGAAAAAACACTTGCCTCAACTTCTCAATGACATCTTCGAGCAGATATTCCACCACCGGGAAAGTGAACCCAGGGATGTGAATCATTGGGCAATGGTCTGTGGAGGGAGGCAGAACTCGGTTTTAAAACTACTGATGAAATACTGCACTGGAAGAGTAGAAGCAGTAAACATTCCTCACTATTTCTGCAATAAAGCTGCCATGTCTACAGGACATTTCCAATTGTCAGGGAAGATGCCAAATTCACCCCCAAATAAGGCTGCTGAATAAAAAAGCACAGGCAGCAGGCAGTATTTTGGATACCAGGATGTTCAGCTGGTTCCAGCCGCTGGAAAAAGCTGGGAGACTGAACAACTAAAAGTTCAATCTCCCTGCCCACTCACACCAAGAATGCTAAAACATGGTAAATATTTACTAGGAAAACACTTTGGACTCTGCTTCCATAACATGTCTGAAAAGCAAAACCAGAAGCAAGATCAGGTCATAATGAGATAAAACTGAGATAAACTGCATCTCCAGAAGCTGGCAAATCTTTGTAAAATTGAAGTAATTTCTTCTTTTGATACAAATAAATTCTGTAATTCAAGAACTGCACTATACTGTGGAAGCCTAAATTACTTAAGAGGAACATTCCTAGGAAGCATTTCACCTACCAAAGTACTCAGAAAACTTCTCTGCATTTAAAGTAGCACTCATCAGTATGACTTTTAGATCCTGTCGAACATTCAGAAGATCTTTAATAATGCTCATTAAAACATCTGACTGAAGATTTCTTTCATGGATTTCATCAAGAACTACATGACTGATGCTGGACAAGTGCCTAAAATAGAAGGGGAGGAAGTTAAACTTTTGTTTTTAGAAAAATTATAAAGCAAAGCCATGACTAAGTTTGGAACAGCTCAGGATTCATTTCATAATTGCATTCAGTGTCTCATTAATAGGAGCTCTTACTTATCTGACTGGAGCCACTGCAGGACAATTCCCGTGGTACAGTACAAAATCGAACCTTGTTTCCTTGGCAACCGACTGAAAGACACAACAACAACTCCTCAGTTCTCCTTTGTATTTAACAAAATACTTTAAAAGCTTAAACCCCAACTGCAGGTGCCATGCCAGACACGATGCAGATGTGCCTCACTGCCTCCCTCAGTCGCAGCACAATGGGAGGAACAAGGAATTAGGTTACTGTTGCATCACTTTTTTGGATGGGGAATGGACCAGGGAGAGGCTCTGGCTTCCCAGACATCCCTTGCCATCTCCTGCACATTGAGGTGCTGATCCCCAGCTCCTGCAGCTCTCCAGGCTCAGAACAGAGGGCACCCACATGCACAGGATTGTGAGCAAAGAGAAATAGCAGAGAGATTCTATGAATTCCAGTTAAAATGCTGTGAGGGCTGAGCTGTCCTCTCTCACCAGCAGTTTTGCTTCAGCAATAGGGCTCCATTATGTGCTGGTACCACTTCAGATACTCTTTAAAATTATAGCCAACTCCAAATATAAGAGCTTTTGCTCTGCAAGCTCCTGTTACTGCACCTATTACATGGTCCCACGGAATTAGTCCATACATACACATAGCAAACACATAGCTTTCCACAGAAATACAGTTTGGAGCATTCTCCCCTTTAGCATTTTCACTTTTCCTTGAAATTCATGGGATTAGGGACATCAGTTTTATTTTTGCCCACAGCAGAACCTTTTACAAGAGCTGAAAACAGGACTTACTCAACAAAGTCTAACGGGCTAGTCACTGTCACATGGGGCATAAACCACAGTAACTGCACTCAAACCTTTTCATAAAATTCAAAAACCTCACTCCTTCCTCGCAGGAATTCCTTTAGGGGAAATGTCAGCAGGAAAGCAGTTATTTCTTTTTAGAACTACTTTTCAAATTGTCTCCTTTGGATAACAACAGGCCCTTCCCACAGAGCCGCTCACCTCTGCAGGCGGATCTGGTAGCCCGTGCTCCTGCCATTGCCACAGCTCTCTGCCCTCTCAGCAGCCACCCTCTCAGCCACCTGAGGGGGAGAAAGAAAATCAGGCTGATCTGTGATGAGCTGCTCATCAGTAGGAACACCCAGAACCGAGATGGTTTGTAAATAACAAAGAAATGCCCTGAAAACAACCTTTTCTCTCCCCCTGAGAGCAGCAACGCAGGGACAAGACTTTAGAGAAACACACCCACTCGGGCATTAGCAGCACATTCCACTTCCAGCAGGATGAGCTTTGCCCGTCTGACACTGAACTATCAAGGAGAGTAACTACTGAGAACTTGAAAGCCAGATTCCTTCCTGCTCATTAATACACCTCTAGAGGGCCTGGCACAAGATTAGTTTTTATCTTAACTGACATTTGCACTGCCCAAAGCCATTAAAATCACAGATATAACACATGACTAAAGCCAGGGAAGAACAAGGCTGCAGTGCCATACTCCATCAATGGCCAGATCCTGTGAATATCCAATTAGTGCACATTAACAGAACTGTTATTTGCAGCAGACTCTGAGGAGCCCCAGAAGGAACGCGGGAAGCTCGGGGGTGTGGAGCGAGGGCGCAGGGGAAGGGGCACTCACGGAGATGGCGCTGATCCTGCGGGGCTGGGTGCACACGATCCTGCACGTGGAGCCCAGGCCGCGCTCGATGTGATCGTCCAGGATGAACTGCGTCACCTGCGTGGTCTTCCCGCAGCCTGTCTCGCCGCTGATCACCGTCACACGGTTGTTGTTGATCAGCTTCACAAGCTCCTGGCCCAAACGAAGACAAAACAATTACTGTGTTGTTGTTGCAAATGGATTTTAGAGGATTTTGACAATTCTCTGCTCCTGTGGGATGAACGCTGAGCAAAGTGTCAGCAGCTGAAGAAACGCTCGGCTGCTTCTGGTAATGCTACAAAAAAAAGTTTAGTTTAAACCTCACAGAAGTAATTTCTGCCCATTTGCACTTCCCATGCGTAGGGTTTAAAGCACACCCAACCTCAACACTAGCTTTAAATACTTTAGATCCTGTATGAAAAAAACATAAAAGAACTAAAATGAAAAGCCTGAAATACACTTTTAAACTTTCTGCTTCCTACTTGGCTCCTGTAAATCTTTGGAGACTGAACACAAAGCTGCCTGGTTGGACTCCAAGCCTGCATGAACTAAAGGTTTTCAGCACAGTATTTTAACATTTCTTGTACCAACAGGAACAGTTTCCCAGCCTCCACCTCCCCACCCCAAGGACTGCTAAGGAGAGTATGACTATTTTAAGAAACAAATGCTAACAGAAAGGACATTATGGCAAATAGAGAAACTGTAGGAAGGAGCTCACTAATCATCCACTGAGCCTGCAAAAGCAAACATATCAGAATACTCCATTCCTACAGCATACAGGGGATACCACCTGAAGAATTAATATCAATTAGTAACAGCCCCTACTGTCACTGACCTTATCCTGCAACTGGGAAACTAATGGCACTGAAGGCCAGCAGTGCAGCCATTAAGTCTGTGGTTGAAGCTAAAAAGGCTTAATTGGCATTATCTTCAATTCTACACTGGCTAATTGTGCAACAAAGGGCACAATTTTATACACAGAAGAAAGCACAACAATTTGAGTAACCAGGAACCTTCTAGATGTTTAACTAGCAGAAAAAGAAGACCTATTATTAAATGTATGTAGCAGCCATGTATTCCCAGTTATATTCCCATGAGAACACTGTACTGAGCCCCATAATAATGATCAGTGAGCCCGGTACAGTCTGGAAAGAAATCACCCCCAGGGTCAGAACCTGGGAGGCTTCTTCCCTTCCTGAAGGCCACAAATGATTGCTGCCAGTCACAGAGCTTTCACAACTGCTTTCTCCTGTTTTGGAGCCCAGCACCACAGACTGTCTCTCTTTAAATACGTGCTCACCTCTCTCATCCCGTATGAGGGGAGTTTCTCTCGGAATCTCTGGGGAAAAAGAAAAAAACATTTCTCTTTAAACACCTTTTCAACACTGAAGCAATAGAACAGATTTCGCCTCTAATCTGGGCTAAACTGCAAAATAATGACAAACTGCTCAGCAACACTTGTATAAACACAGGCCCATGGGAAACAACTTTAATTCCATGTATGGCTTCTGTTGCATTCTATTTAGAAAAATGATTTCAGCCCAACAATTCAGTACATGATAAGGTAGGTATATACAGGTGCAGGAGCAGGGCCTGGTATGGAAGAGAGAACTGGTGTTCAGGGTAAGACAATTTTCTATACGTGGATGTTAACAACAAAACCACTGTTTTCAAGAGGCAATTCCTTCAGAACCCAGTGTTGTGCTTTCAGTTTCAGACATAACTGCACGGATACAATCCATGAAAAAGAAAGAGAAACTCACCCAATGAAACAACATGTCAGCTTCAAATTTCAGATTCTAAATGTTTCTGAAATTTGTAATTTCCCATTTTTAATTACTGTTCTATCAACAGGTATGAATTTTATGAATTCTAAAGATAATTCTTAGCAAAAGTAACATTATGACAACTTTCTAGTAAGCTGCAAGATATTACATTTTCAGGTTAGATTAATTTTAAAAAAGTCAATGAAACGTTTTCAACTTCACACAGGGAAAAGTACCTGCATTTCAATATATTTGGGATCAGATCTCTTCTTCATTAAGTCTTCTTTAAGCCGCTCATCTAAATCAGCATCCTGTTCATTTTTTTCACAGAGATATTCCACATCCCAATCCAGGGATGTTTTTTCCAAGGCTGGTCTCTGTCTTACAGGAACTTTTTCAGCATCTGGTTTCACTTTGGCAGGCTGTTCTGGAGTAGGGCTGGAAACACAGAACAAAAACTTCAGATTTCCCAGCTGTGCCTGGCCACATGCAGAGTGCACGTAATTACATCCAGCAGTTAATGAACCAGCAGCCCATGGGAACAGAGAATCATGGAATGGTTTGGATTGGAAGAGACCTTAAAGCCCATCCAGGGCCACCCCTGCCATGGGCAGGGACACCTTCCACTGTCCCAGGCTGCTCCAAGCCCTGTCCAACCTGGCCTGGGACACTGCCAGGGATCCAGGGGCAGCCACAGCTGCTCTGGGTCTGTCACTACAGCGAAAGTCATTAAACCAATTAAAGTCTCAAACTACCAACCACCAAAAACCTGACATCAGGTTCTAAAAAAACCACATTCTTTTGCACCAAATGAAGCCACAAAGCAACAAAGCACCATCAATTGCCACTTGATCCACTGCCCCATAACTGGATCCCTCAAAAAAATGGATCCCAAATCCCCTTAATTCAGCACACCCGCCTATTCCAGCTATTCCTGAAAATCCTTAACGAGCCCAGAACAGACCCTGCTTCAGACACTGAGAAAATGTTCCAAGACTGCTCAGTAACTGAAAACAGAAGTCAAAAGCCACCTCTGGAAGAATGTACCTACCGTAGTATGCCTTGAGATCAGTTGTAAGTTTTATGAGTTTAAGTTGAAATTTAACACCCCAAACTCAGCAATAATGAGAGCGTTTTACAGCAATGGGTACAATCATTTCAATGTGACAATACACGTGGAAAAATCTGAGGATATTTGTTGAGCCAATTCACTCAATAAAGGTAAATAACTTCTGATACATCTTCCTGTCAGCTTATGGAAAGTTCGTGCAATTTAAAACAAATAAAAGAACGAGTAATTGTATCTCTTTACCCTTCTTCATCTCCAGACCACCAGGACATGGCTTCTTGCTCTTTGTCGTTTTTAGTCTGGACAGAATTCAGCAGCTGCACGATTTGCTCTTCCCTGCGCTCATCCATGCGCACAACAGCTCTCTAGGGCAGAAAAGCACAGCCTCCATCAGCGCGGACTTCGCGTATCCACAATTACGTTAGCAACACTCGCACGGCGTTCTCCGCCTCCCGAGGCTCTTCGGCATGACCAAAGATCTACGTTTTTCCCTACGCGCAGTTCCAAGGTGCAGAGGCACAGACCCTTGTCCCCCCGGCCAGATGAGCCCTGTCCCCGGGACGCGTCCCCGCGTCCCTCACCTGCTGCCGGTCCGCGTCCCCGCGTCCCTCACCTGCTGCCGGTCCGCGTCCCGGTTCTTCTGGCCCTGCTTGCGCGCGTACCACAGCCCGATCTCGCGGCCCCTCAGGTGGCCGGGGTGCCGTCCCCGCCCGCCGGGCCCGCCCGCCGAGGAGGAAGCGGCGGAGGCAGAGCCGCCATCGCCGCCGCGGCCCCGGCCTCGGCCGCGGCCCCAGTCGCGGCGGTGCTCGTAGCTCATGGCCGCGAGTGCCGGCGCAGAGCAGCCGGCACAGCCCGGCCCGGCGCGGCTCAAATCGGCCCGGCGCGGCCCCGCCTCATCCGCCGGCGCGGCCCGCCTCATCCGCCGCCCGCCCGCCCGCCCGCCGCCCCTCAGCGCGGCTGGCCCCGGGTTCGAGTCTCGGCCCGACCAAACCCAAACCCGACCCGCCCAGGTCCCAGGTTCGAGTCCCCGACCGGCCGGAGTGTTGCAGAATGGGGAAAGATGTGTCATTTTGTTAACGTTTGATCTTCGTATACTTTCAGGCCTAATCAACAAGAAAGGAGATTGAATCTGTGAAACAAAGAGCAGCCAATGAGCTTTAAGTGATGTCCAGGTGTTAGAAAAGTATTTCTAGTATTATGTTGATTTAGATGTTGACAAGAACTGCAAGTGCGTCAAAACCGCCATAACTTCCCACCTGTGGAGCTGCCCCCTCATTTCCACCGGTTCCTGCAGACACACCACCCAGTGCCAACAAACACCACAACTGGGGTTTAAGACTTTATTTAGGATTCCCTTTAGACACACATTTTCCTCAAATAAATAGATATATAAATAAGTAACTTAAAATTCACTATGGAAAGCTGTAAAGCACTTGAGTATTTGTTATCCCCTTGATATAGCCTTAACAGTTTGAATCTATTCAACAGTGCACCCAAATAAAATTTGTATGCTAGGAGAAAAACAGCTGATACTGTATTTGCTTGGGTA
The DNA here is from genome assembly GCF_017639235.1 of Corvus kubaryi. Classification (NCBI taxonomy): domain Eukaryota; kingdom Metazoa; phylum Chordata; class Aves; order Passeriformes; family Corvidae; genus Corvus; species Corvus kubaryi. The sequence continues at coordinate 20,770,377 of NW_024581136.1, read as the reverse complement.
ACTTGAGCCAAGGGGAGCACTGTCTGTCAGAGCAGTTGAGGTGTGTAGATTAAACACCTTTCAGTTGCTGCTCCCCTGCTCCTCCCGCTCTCTGTAGGCTTTGTTCAGCAGCTGTATCTCCTCCTGGTACCCACCCCTGGCTGAGTGCTGCTTTTGGCTGTTCTGCCGATGAGCCTCGACAGTGTCTGGGATGGAGATGCTGAAGTCGCTGCCGGGGCTGTGCGAGGGGATGAGCAGGGAGTAGGAGGCACTTTCCCCCAGCTCACAAGACACAAACCTGTTCTCCTTGCGGGAGTAGCGCAGGGAGGGTGACCGCGCCTGCGTGGAGGACTGGCTGATGTTGCTGATGATGGACACGGTGTCCAGGGCCTCTTCGTTGTCACAGATCTCCAGCACCTCCAAGTGAATCTTAACACTTGTGTCAGCAAACGTGTCCGCAGGCTCCCCTGGGCTCGGCTCATGCCCGACGCTTTTGGAGCGATACACCTCGATTTTCTTGGACATGGGGGTTATTTTCTGCCCCTCAGAGCTCACCTCGTACGTGGACAGGGAGAGTGTTTTGCCGGTGGGGGCCTGGAGAGACACAGTCCCCTGGAATGCGCACAGAGGGACGGCCAGGGCCCCGCCCGCGCGCTGCAAGGAAACAAGGACCGTTAGTGGTGAGCATTGTCCAAGTCGAAATCCATTGTAAATCAGCCAAGTATGCTCAGTTTGTTAACTCATCCTACTGCCTTTTCCTTGCAGAATTTTAGACACCTGGTCTTGGGGTCACTGAGCCAGCTAGTGGGCCAGAGAGCCCCAAACTAGCAAAGGCCTGCTGGTAAAAAACTCAGATATTTGAGATATCAATATTATCTCGGTAAAGGAAAAGCCTCTCCCGCAATTCCTTGCGGATGAAATTTAACCTCACACACCTCCCAGACCCTGGGCTAAAGAAAGCTCCCTCTCCCAGCAGCCCGTGGCTGCGCACCTGAGCTGGTACCCGCTCTGCGCCTTCCCTCTGCGTGCTGGTTCCCTTCCCCATCCCGCCTTTGTCCCTTCCCCAGTGCCCTCAGACCGCTGCCTCTGTGACCCTGTGAAAGGGCATCACGGGCACAGCTGGGCCCTGTCTCGCACCTCGTCCCCTCTGCAGAGGTGAAATGAGCCTCGACTGTGGAACGCGCCATGCGGAGGGCCCTCCCTGGCTCCTGATGTGTGGCAGTACTGAGCTGTGGGGTCTGAGTGTGCGCGTCCTCAGCGCTGAACCAGCAGCGCAGGGCAGGAGGGAGACGCTCGCTGGCGTGCCGAACTGCCGCAGCCGAGCCGTGCCGCGCCCGGGGCGCTGTGGGGAACACAGCAGCCATCTCCCAATCGCCCTAACACCACGCACTCCTACAACCTGGTATTTATGATTGGAAAGAGTAGCAAGAAGGTTTGAGTGTTATTATACACTTTAGTGTATGAAGTGAAGTCCCAAGTGACTGTGACTCACTATGGCATCTACAGAATATGAAAAACGGAGTGTAAATAAAAGCTGATTCCACCAGCCCAAGGTTATGTCCTGTTAAATCAAACACTTTGATTTGTCAGACTGAACATGAGGAACATGGAGGGGATGTCTGAGGCGCCTGGGGGGAGAATGAGCAATCTGCACTTGCTGGAATGAACACCCCGGGTCTGGAGAATGAGACATTTCCCAATCACTTAGTGTCTCTTCCTGAAAGTCTTCTCAAGTTTTCTCTTGAGAAATCAGTATTTACTGTTAAAGTGAAAAAGATCCATCAAGTCTCCTATGTCACTGCCCAGTCACTAACCAGGGAGGCACTGAACACCGTCATTTCCCACTAGAACAGTTCTGGTGGAAATGCTGTTCAATTCCAGACACCTTCACCTGTTTCTAAAGTACAGAATCCATTTGTCCCTGCAAACCACAATGCTGTGCTCTGGGGAGAAATGTGGATACAAGTGCTGGCACTAAACCCAGGGTTATGGGGTCCAAGGGAGGGATAAATGCATTTATCCTGGGTTTAGGTACAGCCAGGTAACACTGATTATTACTGGAATTACTTTCAGTATAAATTATTATTAATGAGAACAGAAAGTGACCTTTATCTTGTCCTTGATACCATTATTAAATACCCATTTTTGCTTCTCATGACACATCTATGGCAATAAATAGGCATCCACCAGCAAACCAGACTCCACTGGTACATCCTGTGAAGTATTTTGCCTCCCACTCCCGCGGTTCCCTGCAGTTCAGCTTTCTGGTTTGCAGCCTAACAATGCAATTTCACTCCAGAGCAGGAGGCAGCGGAAGGACTCTGAGTAACACAGAGTGGCCTCCAGTGCCGCCGTGCAGGTCCCTGATCCCAGCTCTGCCTTATTCCAGGCTGAACAGGAGCACCCACAGCTGGAGCAGGCTGTGGCTTGGTTTTACCTCAGTGGAAGCAGAAAGAGACCTACGGTGCTGTTCCTGCACGTCTGCCATCCCACTGCCCCAGCCTGCACCGAGGGCTCTGCCCCGTCAGGCCTTTCCTGCTTTTCCCACACACCTTGCATTCCTGCATTTAAAGGAAAACTGTTTCCAAAAGAAATAACAGACACAACTCTCCCACACAATTTACACTACCCCTTCTCTTTTTAAAGCACTTCCACACAGGTGTGCCTGTGAGGAACAGGAAACTCAGAGCCCCATGCAGCCCTTGCCCACAATGCCTGGAGAATGTTCTGGCTGTTAGAATCTGGGACAGGGATTTCACTGGAGAACTCCATGTACCAGCACAGGCATTTTTTAAAAGGAAAGACAAAAAAATCCCAGTGAAATAAATCACAAATGTCCTTGTTCCTTACAGAATGCTGATGCATTCTGAGCAGAGAAATCTCTGCAGAATTGATCAAGCAAATCCCCTCATATTTCATTATACATCCACCTTCCAGAGTTCACAGAAGCAGCTGTAGTTGCCATGAGGCAAAACCTTCCCCACCATCACTGTGGGTCAGGACCAGGTTCCCTGTCCTGTTCCTGCTGCCTGAGCAGAGTCTAGGCTGGATTCACCAGGGAGGATGCTGTCCATAGGGAAGGCTTGGATGTATCTGAGTCCTACAGCAGCTGGAACAGGCTCTGACAGACAGATTTCCATTTGGAAATGCTCAAAGCAGCAGCTGGAGGCTGCATGGGACATGGGACACCATCTACAGTGTCTGGTGACGGAGTCAAGCACAGGCACTTTGTAGACTCTCCCTCACAATTCCTGTTGCCACAGGCCCCGCAATAAGCAGACAGGTGTGCCAGCAGTGTCACCGTGAAGCACAGATGTACTGGAGTCTGCACCTCCTCTCTAGGACAGATCTCTGCACGGGGGCAGCACCAAGAGCACACACGGGTTGTGCCATGTCCGTGTTGCTCCCACTGGGCCATGCTGCCTTCCCAAACAGAAAACCAGCCATCTAAAACAGCTCTGAGGAGTCTGCATTCCTAATTACTTCGGTCAAACCCAGCCAGAGATGAAAAGGTCTATTTTTAGAATGTTTCCAGCAAGGATCCCAGCTTTTTCTTTCCAGAGACAATGAGTTTTCTGTTTGTTTTAAAATAGAGGCTTAGTCTTCTACTTCCCTAAAAATTAAAATTAGCTGCAGTGAAATTGCTATTTCTGAGGCTGACTGCAGCAAATGTAGAGCCAAGGGGCTATGACAGGAAGAGACAAGCTCACCTCAAATGGCCTGAGCCCAGCGCTTGCCATTGGCCTGCCCGATGCAGACAGACCTGGGTTCGTATCAATCAGTACCAGGAAGTGCAACAGAGCATCCAAGGTGAGGACACCTGTGAGGGAAAGGCTCTGGGAGCTATATCCAGCCTTGCCCTCCTGGGCAAATGCTTCTACTCCCACTATTCCTCCGCAATTCCAGAGAGAGCCAATGGCAGTGGAACTGCAGCAGGGAGCCAGCAAGCATCACACAGACCATGCATGCCTCTGGGAGCAAAGTGAGAAGAGGAAGGTGAAATGTCACATTGATTTTCCAGCCACAGGAACCTCTTTGGAAATCAAGTTCCAACCACCTGAGCAGGAAGAAGCCCGAAGGGAACAGCTCAGCACATCAGCAGGGGTACAGGTGGTACATATTCCCACCAGCCAGTGGGAAGCAAAGAGAACCTTCAAGGCCATTCCTAACTCAGCTTCTGAGCTGTGCCTGGTGTTTAAGAGAATGTTCACAACTTTCCTGCAGTGAGTGAGATGCTGTGCACTTATCATGTTAAAATATTCCTGCCTGCGCTGGCTCCTCCTCAGTGAAGTCACTTGCACAGCCTCCCCCTCTCTTTCCTTGCAGGGCACGTAAATAGGTCCTGTACAGAGCCTCTTCAAAGAGTTTGCTGGAGGCAACCCGCAGATGAAGCAGAGAAAAATAATCAGCAAGACTGGAACAAACTGCCAGTCTGGGAGATTTCTGTTGCCTGAGGGCACTGAAGTATAGGCAAAATAAGACATGACATATTTACACTCAATCTCTTTAGGAACGGAGATACACAGGTGTTTTATGAGATGTTAACGGTATTCTTCAAAAATGCAGCTGAGCAAGAGTTAGAAATGACAAGTACCATCTTCTCTCTCCCTCTCCATTACAGCCATCCTATCATGGATTCAATAACCCTGCTGCTTCATTCTCTCATGCCACTTTTATTCCAGAGAAATCACTTTGATGGAGCAACTCTTTACTCACAGAACAGATAATGAGGAGACAACCAGCTCCACAATCATTACTGTCACCCCAAGGAAGAGCCACTCTCCAAGCCCTCAGCTTCCAGAGGAAACCAAAGGCATCCCGGGTCCTGTCTGGCACCCTGCTCTTCAAACAGCTCAATCAAACTCACTGATCCCACATCCATGGGGGATGGCTGCTCTCCCTCCTACTGTCAGTCCTTACAGCTTCTCCTCTTGAAGAGAAAATCAGCAGCACTCCAATAAGAACCCCTGTATTTATGGACTCCAGTAACAATCCCTGTATTTATGGACTCCACTAAGAATCCCTGGATTTCCTGCAGAAAGATATGGCAAATTAATGCCAGGGGGAGTCTCCTTTTTTAACAGAGGTGGGAAATGCAGAGTGATGAGAACAGAGTGACTTTTCTTAGACACTTTGGGACTTCCAGACAGGATGAACAAAGGAGATGGTTTTCAACTTATTTAATATGTGGCCCAAATTGATCTTTCATCCAACATACACCTGAGCAATGCATTAAAGTTATTTTTACAAAGCTTGCAGGGGTTTCACACTCTGCCCTTTCCCAGCAGCAAAGCAAATGTCAGCTGTGAAGCTCTGTCAGCTCCTGCTGAATGTCAGAACCAGGCAGAGCTGTAACTCCAAAGCCTGGAACTTTTACCCCATAGGAGCTTTAATGCCTGGCACTGGGTTATACCTGGAAAAGTGCCAGAAGAGTCTGTCAGATTCTTTGTAATGCAAGTAGTGAAGGCTATGTCCAAAAGCGCCATACAAGGCCCCAGGGCACAGAAAACACCCCCAGGCAGTCACTGCCAGCTGCTCACAAAGAGCTGCTCTCACCTGCTGCAGTCCCGGGGCTGCATCTGAACTGGCACCAGGGGACATGGGGAAAGGAATTTTTTTTTTTTTTTAAACGTCATCTGGAAACTCCTGGAAGGGAGAGCCACAGTTATGAACCTCCTGATACAGTGATCTTATTAGCCAAGCTGTACATGGCACATGAGGCCTTGGCAAGAACTGGTAGATTAAAACCAGACTGAGTCATCACTTCCTTTTGCCCCCAAATGCAGGAATTCATCTCTGCACACTGCAACAGAGTGAGCATTGGCTTTTTATGAAAGGGATGATCAGTCAGATTTGAAACATCAACCAAATTCCTACTGTGTCTCAGACGATAAACCTGTGTGTATCAGATGGAGAGAGATTCCCATATTTGAATACAAAATACATCTTATACATCTCCTGTGTGTGTGCAAAGGCCGAGCATGAGCTGATCCGGCTCTGAAGCCACCCTGCTTGGAGCAGGAGGTTGGATTAGGCGACTTCCAGAGATCCCTTCCAACCTAAAGCCTTCCGGAGCTCCTCTCTCACAGACTTCACATGGGCCCTTACCCCACTCCCACTGACTGTAATGCCCAATGGCCACTGAATTCCACAGTGGAATGCCCTGGGAAATGTCATCTTTTGGAGAGAAACTTCTTCTTCACTAAGATAAATTAACATAACTCATACTTAATTCTTATCATATCCAAGGCATGCAGGTGCACACAAAATAAGAAAACCCCATGATTAAGAACATAAGTGAGAAATTATTGCAGGATCAGCACCTGCAAATAGGTCCGTGGTTACTAAACATTATACAATGCCATGTATGAGTTTTACTAAAAAATAGGACTAATAGAAGTATCAATGCCAGTAAAAATCATTCCTATTTCATAAGGAAACTCTTATTATCAGAAAAGAATAAATTCCTCTTTTACCTGCCGAGGGGTCCTCTCGGATTTACTCCGGCACCACTCCCAGTCCGAGAGTTCTGGTTTGTGGCTTTCCTCGTGGGACAGCCTCCACTCTGGTCCTTCAGGGAACGCTGATGGGTCACAGTTTGTGCCCTCCTGGCCCTGACAGGCCCCTGGCCCATGAGGAGGGGGGCATGTGGGGCCTGTCCCACTCCCCCCCGGGGTGCCCCAGGAGCCGTGTCCCAATGCCGTGGGCAGGAACCCGGAGCCGGCGGCGTCGCTGCCTCTGCCAGGCCCCAGCTCCTCGCAGTCAGAGCTCACCAGGTTGTGGTAGGATGTGGATTTACCATCGCCACTGTGGCGGGGAGGGTTCTCCTGGGATATCCTGTAGATTCCATAGCCTTGCTGGAATGATAGGTTGAACTCAAAACCACTGCGCTTGGCTAAGCAGGAAGGAAAGAAACTGTGTTAGGAGTTGAGACCAAGAAGAAAAAGGAGTTTGCAAACACAATGCAAATGACATGCTAAAACATGGAATAAATTATCCAGCTCCTGCTGGAAACAGGCAATTTTCTCTCCATAAAAAGAATGAATTGTTGAGAAGAAAGACTTCTGAGAAGGAACTGCCCTCTCGATGAACTGCAGTCGTTCTCTCTGGGAAAGTGGCTAAAAGGGCACCAGGGGCAGCACAAGCCATTCTGCACCTGGAGAATGTGTTTAAAGCGAGTGAAAGCCATGCACTGAGGATGGCTTTTCTCTAGGATTCAGGAGCTCTTTCTCCCTGAACATGCAGAGAATGTAAGGAATTCATTCACTGATGGTAGAGGATTTTCACTCCAGAGAATGGAAAACAACTCCCACATCCTCAGAAATATTTAGCCCTTAACATTTGCAGTTGAGACCAGCTGATCCCTGTGAGTCCCTTCCACCTGACCCACTCTGTTCCTCCAGCTGTTTTTACATAAAGCCCAAGGGAAAACAGTGCTCTAGAAGATGCCAAGGATGTTACCAGGGAAGGTCTGGCAACCTCTATTACACCAAAGCAACCCTTCCACACTTACTTTTGGCATCTTCTGAAGACACTGCATAGGAGTTCCTCCTGCAATTGATGATGCAGCCACAGGGCAGGTGGAGCCAGTGCTGTGACAGGAGAAACACCGGGGTGACTGTGGCAGCCAGCGCAGTCAGCAGGAAGCTCAGTGTCTCAAATGAAAGGCTCTGCAGCCCAGTGACATACTGGACAGCCATCTGTATCTGAAAGGCAGAGCATTTTGAAATTTAAATCGCTTTGGGCACACGAGATGCTTCCAGGAACAAAGAGAACATCTCGCTATGGATATGACACCACTGTAAGACAGATTGTCATTAGTGTTTGCTGAGCACAACAATTCTGGCTCTAGCAGACAGCAGAGGAAACACACTGACTGCCCTCCTCTCATGCTGCATTTCTCAGAAAAACCTTCTCTGAAGCTAAATATAGTGAGGTGCCATTGACCAGCTCCCAGTGCCAGCCAGTCCCATGTGGTACCAAGGAACCCCGCCCTCACACACCCAGGGCAGGGGTAACTGCCCCAGTGCCGTGTTTCCTGTTCCCAACAGATCCCTTTCTCAGGTTCCTGTTCCCAAACACACACACATGCACATGACAGCACTCCCTCCCACCCCAGCACTACAGGGATTACAAAGGTTCAACCAAACTGCATTTTTCTCCCAAACTCCTATTTTTTAACCCAAAGGATGTGTCTCAGAGGACAGGACAGAGGGGCCTTTACCTCAATTCCCAGCCCCAGAATGCTGAGCAGACCCTGTCCCACAGCTGGGTACCAAATGGGGACCTTACTGCCCCTGGTATTCACGTGACATGAATGATGTGATGAGAGAGTGTCAGAACGATGAACCAGGCTCTGCCAAAACCACTGGGCACCAGTTAAACTCATGCAGCAACACAGACCTGCTGGAGGGGACTTTTGCTGGCACAACTACACTACGAGGAACAACTGCAATGGCCACTGTTCGTCTATTTCAATCCATGGCTCACAGGTCACATCCCACTGAAATGTAAGCGAACACTGGAAAGTGAAGCCATCTGAGAATTTACCATCATTGGGAGCCAGAGAAGGACTTTGGTCAGTGCCAGGATCAGCGAGAATCGTTTCTGGGCAAAGCCCACGATGAAGCTCCTGCTCTTTGTGCTGCTCTCAGCCACACCCTTCCCAAAAACTGCCTCCGAGTTTTGGAAAGGCTGGAGGGTTTTATCCCCAGGGTCCAGCAGCGACAGCGCAGGGGCAGCAGCACCGCATCCCCGTGGTGTCCCAGGGGAGATGAAGCCTCCAGAGCCCTGCAGGTACTCGGTGTGTAGCAGCTGTGGCTCACCTGAGCACAGCAGCTGCAGAGTGAGGGGAACGGCCAGCACTGCCAGCAGGGAGAAGCACAGCGAGTACACAACGAACACAAACAGGATGTAGGAACTGGCACAGTCGGCGAAGCAGCCCCAGGACGTGGGGATGTACCTGCCCCAACCACAGAGAGGCAAAATGCACATCAGCAAACTGACAGTCCAGATGGTGAGAATGACCCATACCACGCTCATGCGGCTCTTGGAGGAGCTGCAGCTCAGTGTCCCAGTCGTGTTGAGGGTGCAGAAGTTGTAAGAAACTATAAGAGACCCTTTCAGGTTGCTAGAAATGCCCTGGAATAAATACATAAACGCTGAGGTGGTACACAGAGGCTGGGGGAGGACTTCGCTTGACCACTGTGTGAGCATGAAAATAATCATTGGCGTGATGCTGATCAGATCATCTGCTGCCAAAGAGGTCACAATCATCGAAACCGTGGTTTTGTTCTGCAGTTTCAGCAGGGAAACTAGTGAATAAATGCTGCCCAGAAGGGCTGGGACTGCAATGGCAAAAGTCAAACAGAACAGAAAGACATTCCAAGTTCTCGGCTCACTGGGTTTGTCCATAATGCTGTGGTTCTCAGTGAAGAAGCTTGTCCCATTGAGCGAGAAATTACCAGGAGTTACTGACATTGTCCTGGGCATTTTTTTCTTTGCCTTCTCACTGATTCTGCAAGTTTTCACCAGCTGAAACCAAAACTGTCAGCTCCACATCACAAGTTTCTTTGTTTTCCTAGACTCTCTTTGTGGCATCTGATGAAGAAATATTCAGGTGGCAGCACCCCTAATGATCAGAACTCATGCTCTCAAAAAGCCAGGCAACAATGAGGTAGCAAAGGTGCTGAAAAAACATGGAATTCTTCAAAATCGTTCCCGTGCTGGAAGATGGTGAGTTAAGGCTGCTCAGGTCTCCATATGCCATTCCCCCCTGACGGATGGCAGGCACCGTGTCTCACTCACGAGCTCGGCTGGAGCGAAGGCAGAGTACGGGCTGTGTTCAGGCTGTAGTAGATCGGGCAGACACATCGTAGGAGAGGCTGTTGGACTCACCCTGCGCTGCCTGAGATGCAGGAGGGAGGAGCTGGTGCCGGCAGAATGGCAGAGAGGGAGCGAGGATGCTCCCAGCCCCAGCTCCCTCCCGGCTGGATCGGCAGCCTGAAGCAGTGTCCCCGCTAAGCCACACCTCCGAGCCGGCACCGAAATCCAATGCAAATACTGCGAGCTGATGTCAGCCGTGGATGTCATTCCCGTAAATCCCGAGCTGCTCCAGGGCTCGCACACGGGCTGGAATGCTCGTGTTCCCTGGCACTGCCGTGCTCCGGGCTTGGCAGGGGCACCGCCGCAGGGTGAGGGGGATGCAGGACGGGCTCTGCGCTGCTCCCCAGCATTCCCGCTCCCACACGTGCGCACGGATGCTCCCGGACATGCTCAGGGCCACCTTTGGGGAACAGCAGGGAGCTGGGTGAGGCAGCCCGGCGGCATCTGCCGTGTGGTAGCTCAGCTCAGCCTGGGCTCTGCAAACTTTCATTCCTCGCACGACCCCAACCCGAGCCTCATCAGGTGCCGAAAAACTGTTCTGTTGTACCCTCAGCCATCACAGCCAGCGGCATGTCCACAGCCGTGATGGCAGAGGGCAACACGAACTTCCTGCAAGTTTCCTCAGGATCTTCCTCCTTACACATCTCCCTGCCCCTGCTTTCTTTCTCCCTCTGCCTCTCTGCAGCTTTCTGACACTGTGGGCAGAGCAGTCCATCCTGTGCCTCCTGTTTGTGTTTGGAAGGAAATGTTCATCCATGTTCTTGGGAAGGAAGACACTTTTTATTGTATTGTATAAGTTTGTCTTCTCGCACAGAGTATTTTATGTTCTGAACTGCACCATGCCACTCTCTGTGGCAGCTTTTATCATATTTACAATATGGTGAGATTTCCTCCAGTCATTCCATAGTTACAAACAGAAGGTCTTGGGAGGGACAATTCAAACAGCTCCCCTTCATATTTATCTTTCTTTAACATGACTGATAAATTCTGATAAAACTTGTACAGAAAGATCAGTTTCATCTTAAAATTAAAGAGAGAATTCAATTGCAGTAAGAACCAAGCAACTCCACAAAAGGCAGCAGGATTTCCCCTACAGCTGTGCTCCAGGGACCTGACCTGCACATTTAAGGAGATCCAAGTTCTGAAATGTCTCCTGTGGCTGGGGCAAATGAACCTGAAATAGATTCTCTGATCTCAAGGATGAGTTCACATGGCAATCTTTCAAACTTTACAGAAATACTGCCCCAGAAATACTAACTTTGCAATTGTAATTTCACTCCCAATTTCCCCCTAAATTCATGAATGGACTCAAGTAGGTCTGGGGGAGGCAAGGACAGGTAAGTGAGCAGAGAGGTGGGCAGGGTTATCACTATCCCCCGTGTCCTGAATTTTCTAAAGAAACAGTGCTAGAGTGGAATAACACAGCTCTGCCAAAAAGGCACAGGTAATGATGGTGCAGAAGCCCCGAGATGGGAGGAGACCTTTGTGTGTGTCCTTGGCTGGACTGTGCCAAGCAGGCAGGAGGCTGTAGATTCCTTAGGGCCTGATCCTTTCCCTCTGCCATGGGCCCCCTGCATGATGGGAGGTCCCAGCACAAGAACTGCCCTTCACTGTACATGTATTTATTCCTTATCCTGGTGGGAATTCTCCTCACTAAGGAATGGTCCCAAAGAGAAGATCCATTGAGATGGGATCTCCCCTCTGGCCTTGCTTCACACAGAGCCCAGCAGGCTGGGAGTGGAACTCATGGAACAGCATGAGGTGAGTGATTTTGGTTTTGCCATGTCACTGTAGCAACAGTAGAACACCTGTAACCTGTAACTGTGTGTCAGTGAGGCCACACCCATCACTGAGCAAACCCAGCCATGCCACACTGCTCGGGAACCACTCCTGCTGTGGAAGCTCCAAAATGTCTGTGGCATGTTGGAGAAAAAGCCAATGTTGTGCAGTCTGTAACACCACACCACTGTGGGAAACTGCACAGGGAGAGTTAAACATAGAATCCAAACTGCTGAAGAAACAGTTATCCCTTTCTGAAGGGAGGGAATAAAAAAGGAAGATGGCATATGCTTGGAGTGACCCAGCTGTGACCCCATCTGGAAGCAGCAGAAAATCAGCTGTGTATATGGAACTTTCTCCAATAATGATAAAATTAATGGCTGCAAGAGCCATGTGTAAAACTCTGCACATTTCACTGCCTGCTGTGTATTCCCAAAAGCTCCGCTGTGGGTTGTCTCAGCCCTTCATTGCTCCATCTTTACTTCCCCATCACCTTCTCTCCCATCCAGTTCCATGGAAGGCAGAGTGAGCAGATTGGGAAATTCAGCCCCATGAGCTGCGATCAAATTTAGTTTTAATCACAGATTGAAAGCTCTGGAACCAAATTCTGCCTCTAGAGAACCAGGAACTTGTGTAAGAACTGTGCTGGTTAGCAGTGCTCTTACCTACACCCTCCATTTGATGGGGAACCTTCAGCCTGGGGCAGTGCTGCAGGAGTGGGGCTGTAATTCCAGGGAATCTGTGCCTTGGGAAGCGCCCTGGCAGGGTCAGTGTCACCACTCTCCAGAGTACAGAGTCCCACGTGTGTCTGAGGAAGGGATGTTCAGGGGATGAACACTGGACAAGACAAAGCTCTGCCCTGGGGCTGTACCCTGATTAGGAGGTATCAAATGGAGAACATGTGGGAATATTAAAAGATCCATCCAGAAAGCAAGTGCAGAGCTAGGCCACTGACATCAAGCATTTATTAATGATTCCAGTCAAGAGAAAGAACTCATGAATATTTTAATGAGACTGTGAGGGGAAACCTCCCAAACGAGATAAAATCACACTTAGCTAACAGCCTTGCAACTGCAGTGACAGTTCCAGCCTCTCTGGTCTGTGGTTTCTGAGACTCAGATTGTGACAGAGACTGCAGAAGCCAGGCTTAGTGCCAGCACAAGCTGGACATGGTGTGTCAGCAGGATACTGGGGACTATGGAAAGCCTTGCCATAAACATCTTTCTTCATCAGCCTAGATGGAAACCATGGCTCACTCAGAGATGAAGGTTTCAGAGAAAGAAGAAATAATGCTTGAGAAGAAGCCAGAGTATTTTCAAACACTGAATCTTTTCAGTTCATGTGTTTATCTTACTCCCTGGGGCTGATGACAAACTGGACTCTGTGTTCACAGGGAAGTGGAGTCTCCATCAGTGTCACTGTTGGTAAAAGAGCCATCACTGGGGACACAGAGTTCCCTCACCCTGGGGACACCAAGTCCCCTCACCCTGGCCTGAGGACAGCTCAGCGTGTACGGCTCAACCCCCAGCACAGCTCAGAGCTGCTGGGGAGGGAAGACAGACAGACAGACCGACAGAAAGACAGACACTGGGCCCTTCTGCACTGCAGCACAAGGGTGGAATATCTCCCATTAAATCACAGTGCAAAAGCACTGCAAACCTGGGCACTGGCCCCTGGCTCACTGCAGAAGCTCCAGGCACAAAGGGCTGGGAAATCCACAGTCTGCATTTAGACACCAGGAGTGGCCAAATTCCCCAAACGCCCCTCACACACCTGGCCAGCTCAGGGATGGGAATGCAGGTCTGTCCCTGGGCTGACTCTGGGCACAGCAGCAGCACCCACATCACACTGGGAGCCTAAAGGGATCATCAGTATTTTTTTTACCACATGACACTCAAAAAAGCCAGGAAGCACCTACTAAAGATGCCCAGGATCCATGTGCTTCCTAGGCAACAGGAATGTGCTTGAAGAGTCAAACCCCAGTATCAGTGAGTCCCCTCCTGGGGATACAGGTGTGGATCAATGAGCACAGTCACAGGGTGTCCTGGTCGGGTGTACAGGGAGCAGATTTCAGGCTTACTTGTTTAACAATAATATAAGAAGAAATCCTCTCAATAGCCTCCGCGCTCTCTTGCATCCACAGCAGTTTTTAAACTATCAGGAGAGAATTTTAATCAAAAATTTAAACACATTCATGATTGCAATCACAAACTCCAAGTCCTTCTCTCTGCTCTGGTCTCCATTTCTGTGTGTGTGTTTCAGATTTACACATGAACACAGATGGTGTCTGTTCCAGTGAAACACATGGGGGATTTGCTTGGTAAAGTCCATGAAAGAACTGATTTTATTTATCACTGTCCAGTTAAAACATATCACAGAAAGAATGGATCAGGTTCTCAGGTTGTAGAAACTCCATCAAATTCAGTTTCTGTGAGAATGCCCAGCTTTTTTCTGAGGAGTAAAAGCACTGCAACCCTTCCTACTAATACCAAAGAAAATTGGAAATTAATAGGAAATAGGAAAATAATAGGAAATAGGACCTCCCCAGCAGTACTACTGACAGTGCTGTTCACAACAGTGATCTCACACTATCTACCAGGTATCAACCAGGCCTTTAACTCCCTATTAAATTTTATGTAGGCAATAAATGAGTGTGCACCAGAAGGTAACAGTGTGATCATCTGGATCATCAAGACTAATCACTACCCCTTTCAACCTCCAAGACCCTTGAACCATCCCTACTCACAGGACTGATTTTCACTGAATCATGCCATAAACACTGACATTACCTGACATTACAGGAATAGGGCTTAATACTTTAAGGGAGCCAGGCTGTTACAGCCTCTCATTTCCTTCTTTGCATTGAATGAGCATCAAGATTCTTTAGATGTCAGATCTAATCTCTGGAGAATTGTCCACTTCTTTTTAAAGTGTCTTTCATACCTTGTGCACTCATGTCCTCTGATTCATGTCATGACTGTCAGATTAACATCCCAGTTTCTGGCAGACGCCAGAGCTCAGGCTGTTTCTGGAATGTACACACTGCATTTGCACTTGAAGGTTCTGCTGCTTCCTTGGGACCTTCCCTGGTCCTTGCATGTCATCTCCAGCTGGGAGAGCACAGCCTGTTCCTCCAAGGGAGCTCCACGCCCCTCATGTGAACACTACCTGGGGACAAAGAGGGACCCAAGTGCTTCTGCCCTGCAAATTCCAGAAGCAGGGAGCAGCGGCTGTTCTGGGAGCAGAGTGGTTTGTGCTCCTCACCACTGCATGGCTGCTACTCTATGTTATGTTATCAAATATTTCCCACATACATTAAAATGTATGGCTACCATTATCCTGGGTTTATGCAGAGAAAGCCTAGTTTGTGCTGGGAAAGCTGAGGAGATGAGGAACTGAGGAACAGCAGCTCCTTACACAGCGTTTGCTTTGCAGAACATGTACTTATGAAATATGCATGTGCTGAGAGGTGATTAGGATGCAATTCCTCATTTTGATTAAAATGCTGCTTCCTTTATGTTTACTGAGCTTCACAAAACAGCCTGATTTGTATGCTTACATAGTATTTTTTGGGGTTTTTTTTATAAACTAAATTTAACTTCACTGCTATGTGTGCAAAAATGAAGGCAAAAATGCAACTTTCTTTAGCTTATTAACCTGAGAGATAAACTATTAACTCCAGGCCCAGAATGATGGCTTTATTTTTTGGGTGCGGGGCTGGGGTGCTGGCATTATTTTTAATTACCTGGAACCGTTTTTGCCCAGGATTACATGCCCCAATGCTGCCAGATGCATTGGGCCTGGAAAAGTAGGTTACTGTTTGACCCTGAGCCCGTTTTCAGTATCCCATCAAAAGCCTTTTCTACTGGAATTCCTGAAGTTGTTAGGATCTGCAAAAAATTTCATAGTCTAGAGAAAATTGAAACTCATTTGGAGTAAGCCACATTAGATGGCAAAATGGGCCTGCCTTTCTCACAAA
The DNA here is from genome assembly GCF_017639235.1 of Corvus kubaryi. Classification (NCBI taxonomy): domain Eukaryota; kingdom Metazoa; phylum Chordata; class Aves; order Passeriformes; family Corvidae; genus Corvus; species Corvus kubaryi. Next base: position 20,754,755 of record NW_024581136.1, on the reverse strand, counting down.
TGGCAGAAAACAAGCCTTAGGGGACAGAAAAGAGATTTCTTTTCTAGGAAAAGGTGCAGTAATTTTATTTTCCTGGCCATTTTACCAGTGCTTTTATTACAGATTTTGTATTATTCGCTCCTGTGCCTGCACTCCACCAGGGCCTGAAACATCCAGTAGCACAGTGTTCTGAAGTTGAGCTGGCTCCTGAATCAGATTCTGTTATTATTTTAATGTCTCATATACCACTGCCTCTGAAAGACCTGCAAGAAGCCTTTTCACAGTGAAGATATCACTGGTCTTTGAACCCCTAACAGTGTCCTATCTGCTACCCTATCTTGAGACAGTAAAGTTCCTATTTCAATGCCCAGCCTCCCTTCAGTCCTCAATTTCAATTAAAACAGAAGAAAGATCTTAAGGCAATTTTCTGGTATCACTCACTGGGTATCGCTAATCTCCAGCAACAGGCATTGGGAAAACTGGGAGCTGGTCAAATTTGGCACAGCTCCTTCTTCAATGAAAACAAGTCTCTTAAAACTCCCACAAATCTGTTCACACAGAAGGTGTTACTGAATTCTTCCCACAAGAAAACGTCTGCCAGTGCCAGGATCCATCCACTCCATTTTGCCTGCTGATAAGAGAATCCATGGGAGTAACTGTCTGATTTCATTCACCACTCTTCAGTGAAATATTAATGAGCTTTTTTCATTCTCCTCAGCTTCTCAAAATGGTTACACCCTTTATCTCCTGCCAGATTTGAATGAGGACAACAGCAAGGTCACCATGACAATGGTAACTGTGAACTGCTTAAGCACAGGATGGATTTAGCACTGAGCATTGCCCAGGCCACTTACAGAGGTAGCAGGAATCCTAAATGTCTGCTTATCTCCCATTGAAAAAATTTCAATCAAACAGCATATCATGATCAGAGCAGCAACTCCCTGTGGCGTACATTGGGCACTTAATGCAAGTGCAGCACTGCAGCCACGAGCGGACAATAAATATTGGTCTGTAAAAATGTTAGGAAGACATTTAAGAGGAAAGACATTGAAGAAGAAAAAGGAAACAAAATGACTAAGCCAAATTCCAGTGGAAATTATATCCCAATCTGAAAAAACTGAAGTCAGTGGCTTCCCAAAGGCACAGAAAATGGCACATGTTGTTCCAACACAACTGCAAATTGCAAAACAAGTTGCAGGTGAAACAACAGAAGGAACATCTGCAGTGCAATGAACAAACCCTTGTCTTCATGCTCAGGGCTAACAGAAAAGTCTGCCTGCTGGAAGAGTAATGATTCATCTCGTGTGGTTAATGGCCGGAGATGCGTCAGCGTGACGTCCATGGGCTGACGTCAGTGGGAAATTCACTGTTCCCCCGAGAGCTGCACTCCAAGGATGTGCACATGGTGAGGGAGCTGCTGCACAGCCCTGCTTCCCACCACCCTCACGGTCTGCTCCCCTCCACCTCCCTGGCCAGTAAAACCTACATCAGGAAAGTTGAATTTTCCACAACATGCTAAGAAAAACTGAGAGAAAGATCCTTCACTTATTTACTGTCTTCCCAGGAGAAAACCCGCCCTGCCTTTATAAACTGCATTCTCCAAGCTCAAGAATAAAATGACTGTCCTTACATCATGGACAGGAAACAATGAAGTCATTTCCATGGATATTTCCTTCTTTCTGTATGCTCACATGCTGGATGGGAGCAGACAGGGGAGTCTCTCCCTACATCACCACAACACCCCAAGGAGGGCGTGGATTAGGGTAAGAGCAATAGAGGGGGACATTTTTACTTCTTCTTAACTTCCTCTGCACTCATTTTCCCATAATGCTTCATTTTTTTCTTATCTGTTTTCAGACAAGATCCACTCAGGGTGAGGACAGCCAGTGGCAGAGCTGCCATGTGCACAAGGCCACTGCCATGAGGGGACAGACACTGACAACAGCGACAAGGGGTGCCTGAAGCTACAGCTTCTATATGGAATCCCCTGGAATAGGAAACTGCCATTAGAAATCAGCATTTCCACTTCAGGCCACAGGATAAGAAGTTTTAAAGACCTTCTGTCACCCGTGACAGTCATACCCTCCTGCTGAATGCAGAGGGACCTCAGAGCACCTTCCCAAGCAGGAAACCTTTCCCTGTTAATGACAACTAGCAGAAGAAAGAAGTACCCATGGTCATCTTCTGTTCCTTAACGCATTCAGAAAGCACCAGAACCCACCACAGCTCAAACTAGTGCTAAGAACAAGCTGACTGCTCTAAATGCAACACTGTAGAACATAATGAACTTCCACTATTCATTCTTGCTCTGAAATCTGCCTGCACATCTGTGTTTGTCAGGATTTCAAGTGGGATTGTTCAGACAAAATTACAGAAAAATTTGCAGTGTGTGAGAAGAGGTTCTGGTATGATCAAAGGAAGAAAATCAAAGCTTTACAGGGTGTCACATGACATCATTTAAGAATTTGAACTTTCATTCTGCTCATATCCACCTCATTTGTTGCTTTTAGGACTGTTAGCAGTGCCCAGTTCATGGCTCTCTTTTCATTTTCACCACTGAGTTCAGAAAGCAAGACTGACATCACATGTTCAGGACAGCTTGGTACTTCTCAATAAAGGTTAAAACAGAATAATTATATAAACATTAATCTCCATCACATACAGTGACCTCTGTCAAAAGCTGGGATCAGTGAGGGTTGGAGAGACAGGACTGTGTTGCACTTCTGCCTCGTTCAGTCCTGATGTATCGAGTTTAGTCCTTCTTGACAATCCTGAGTGGCTTTTGTTCTATTTTTACCTCCTCAAACATAAGGTAATGTCCCTAAAAGCAGAGTGAGAACATCAAAACAACTTCTGGAGCCAAAGTTCAGCCCCTGGAATCAAGGAACCCAATCTTTGACAAAGCTCCCAGAACATGCGGCAATGCCAGAAATGGCTCCCAGGCCTGTATCTTGCTCTGCTAAAGCCTGGAGCAATCACTCCAAAACCTGCATCCTGTCAGGAGATATCTCACTGCTAAAAGATTCTAGGGAAGTGGAGCCAACATTCCTGAAGCCAAGGAAAGGTTTCCTCTCAGGAAAACAGTTGGAGATAGTCTTGAACTAATTATAACAGAATTTGGAAGAGGACATGAGATTTTCCAAAATAGGGAAATCCTTACTACTTAACTGAATTTATTTAGGAAATAATAAATAAACCCCCAGAAATTAAGGACAAAGCAAGTTGTAATTGGGAATACTGAAGGATTTTCCTTTATGAAACTGCAACCTTGATCTCCTGTGGAGTTGCTATTAATGCATGACCTGTCCCCAGGCTCTGGCACTGTGGAGCTCTCTCTTCCAGCAGAAGGAGAAGGGACCTAGGTGAATGAACATTCAGGACAGTGGGCTCAGGTGTGAGAAGAACCACCACAAACCACTTTCCCATTTGTTTGGATTCCTGTCCCAGCTTGGTGGCTGATGAGCATCAGGTTATTGCAACATTTGTCCTTGTCTTTATGCACTGTCAGGACTCCTGGCACAGAATAGGGACCCATTTTCCAACTTGCATTTCTGGTTTGTTTTTTTTTTCATTTCCCTTAATTACTTGTACATTTATATTGGTGATACAACTTATCCACTCTAAATGTCTCTGTTCTTGCTCAGCTGCTTTGAGCAGAAAGCCTGGCACCAGAAATATGCAAGATAACTGCATGTACAAAGAAAAATAAATAGATATGAGTCACAAAAAACACAGCTCTTGCTCACATGCCTGTGCTAAGAGCCAAGTTCTGCCCTCAGTCACCCCTTCAAAGGGGTGAAGAAATGACACCTAAGGTTGGGGCACACCACCACTGGATACAATGAAGTTCACATCCATTTTCATGATGAAATGGTAAAATACAGATGTGCCATGAAGAAGCTTCACTCCAAAGTTCTGGAGGGCAGGAATGACTGAAAAATGACAAGTAGCAATTGAGCTAAAAAAGCTTCTCTGATCAGCTGGTTGGCCCAAGCATGATGCTATTCCCACACACACAAATCCAGGGACATGGATAACAGCGACTTTCACATGGAATTGTGGAAGCTGTTGATGGGAAAGTGCAGAAACCTCATCTCTCAGCAGTGAGAAGCAGCACAAGGGACGGATGGAGATGGAGAAAGGGTGGCAGAGGTGGCAGCAGAGCCCCAGGCTGCACTCTCCAGCTCAGTCAGTAACTAATTCACTACCACACATTCCCCAGACTGACAGAGCATGGGGATGTTTCCTCTTGTTGTTGTACAGACCTCATTACAGTAACAAATCAGGTACACTCCTTTCCAGACTGAGCTGCAATCACTGTTGATTACCAGCCTATTAAACTCAATGGAATTACTTAAGTGCTTCCTCTGGAATCAGTGCAGTTATCAGCATGGCTAATGGCAAGTGGTTTCAGTCATTTTACCACACACTTCTTATGTTTAACTTTATATAATGAAATAAAAATGACATTTTGACACAGTATGAAGTGAAATACCTTCTTTCTCAGTGTCTGCTCAGTTCAAGTATTTCCTCTGTGTATTTTCCGGAGCGGGTGTTTGATCATTATTTTCTTGCACATTTTCCTGCTTTTTAGCAGTGAATCAGCAGCTGGAATGCCACAGAAGGGGAGCAGCAATCACAGCAAAGACTAATGGTGCTTTAAAGGACTGCTAATAAATACACACAGTGTGAAAAACCTGCTTTGAACTGAAGAGACTGGACTGAGGATGGACCAGCTCCTGTGGGTTTTAGGCACCCATTTTTTCCAGATATGCCACCAGTGTCCACGGCAGGACCCAGAGAAAGGGCCTGGAAGCATATAAGTGTTTCTCACAAAATCATTTTCATTTAAAATTTCATGTAGTGAATCTGCTTTCTATAACGATTAAGTTCATACTATGACTGAGAACAGAAAAACACAAGCAAATAGGAAAAAAAAAAGGTACGATAACACCAAAAAGTTTCAAGCAGAAACCTACATATTCCTTACAAGTGCATTGATGTGAGCTGGAAATACAAAGAGTGAAATTTATTGTGCAAATTGTTTTTGAAGCCTCGGAGAGGTTAAATAAATGCCCCTAAATGTCAACATTAAAGGGCATTTTAAGAAGAACCAGGTTCTTTTCCTTTGCATAAGGGGAAAATGATTCTGGAGGTAAGATTTCTGCTCTGTCCATTATTATTATTATTATTTTATTATTAATTACATCTTGATTCTTTATAGACTTTAAAGTCATAGAATCACAGCATGGTTTGGGTTGGAAGGACCTTAGAGATCACCCAGTGCCACCCCTGCCATGGCAGGGACACCTCCCACTGTCCCAGGCTGCTCCAAGCCCCAATGTCCAGCCTGACCTTGGACACTGCCAGGGATCCAGGGGCAGCCACAGCTGCTCTGGGCACCCTGTGCCAGGGCCTGCCCACCCTCCCAGGGAAGGATTCCTTACCAATATCTATCCGAAATTTCCCCTTTTTGAGTCTGAAAGGGGGGGAAAAGGCAAGCACAGGACAAAGCCAGCAGCCTCTGGCTGCTTTGCTGGAAGCACATGGAATGCCCAGTGCCTTCAGCACCAAGTCCTCAAAGGTTTTGTGGTTTTCCTAAGGGTCCAGACTAGGTTTGTGCTCCGTGGAAAACGAGGAATTATAATTACAGGCAATTTCAAGCCAAGCAACACACTGAGTGAGAAACGAGCAGAACCGTACTGGTCACTTCTGTAGTATGAGGTGCTAAAACCACCAGGGAACTGGGAGAAAACAGTACGAAAAGCATTACAGATTTTTGTCCTAATGTTAATACAATTAAAATTCCATCTGAGGTGATTTCTCCAGCTCCAGCAGCTCTGGAGGCTGTGCCGGGGAACAGTGAGGAGGGGGAGCTCCGGCCACCGGCCAGGACAGTGACCGCAGGGAGCTGGGGACTCAAGGCGCCGGAGTTTCTGCTGCCCGGGCGCGCTGGCAGCGCAGGGCTGGGAGCGGGGAATGTTTCCTGGCAGCAGAGGGAGCTGCTGGCCCGCCTTTACACCCCGCGAGCCGCAGGCACCCGCGGCGGGACAGCGGGATGGCGGGACAGCGGGACAGCGGGACAGCGGGACACCGGGACACCGGGACAGCGGGACAGCCCGGCCCAGCCTGCAGGTGCCAGCGGCCGGCTGACTCAGGCCAAGGACAGCGCTGTGTCTCTGACCCGAAGGAGGCTCTAGGCAGGTAAAAGCTGGGGGGTTTGGCTCCCTCATGTCTTTCCTGGCCAGGTTAGTCCGGCAGTGAGCCGTGGGTATCCTCAGTGTCCCAGGGCAGTGCTGTGCCCGGTGCCGGGGGACACCAAACTGGCAAAACATAAAGAAATCAGCCACTTATTTATTGCCAAACATCTAAAGTGACACCTTCCTAATTCTGCTCACTTTCTGTAGCTCACACTTTTGTGTCAGATTTCTGCCTTCCCTCTCGTAGCCCGGAACCCTCCCTAAACTCAGGCCCCTGTGCACCTGCAGTGGCCTTTCCACGGTGACACCAGGCAGCGCTGGGTCCCCTCACAGACACGGGACATGCAGCACAACACACACACAACTTGAATTCAGCAGGGCTGCTGCTGCTGCTGCTTTACTAAAGCTGCTTTAAAGGGTATAGCTTCTTTGCCCTGTAAGATTCTTCTGTGATCTCCAAATGTGATTGAGTGGCAAAGGAAAGAACTTGTACACCTATTTCTGCACCTGGTTCCAGCTGTTCTCCTGTGGGTCACCCTGAGGTGTTTTGCCACCACCACATGGGGTTTGCACAACCCTGTACACTCAGTATCTTCACTGATACCTCGATGACATTCAGGCGGCCACTGAACTTTACCCCCAAGTCTTCTGTACTTGAATATTCAAACTAACAAAAATCAAACTTATACAAGATTGGTATAGGGTGAACAAATGATCTAATTCCTCAGAGCCTCATTATACAAAGTTAGGTAAAGGGAAAATCTCTAAGAATGGAATGGGAAGATTAAGGACTACACACAGATGCTGAAGAGCCTAATCAAAGTCCTTTTTTTTTCATGGTCTTATAGCAAGGATGAGTAACTGGAAGATACAGTGCCTATACCTTCCCTTTCAGTTACTTTATCAGTAAAAATGTGACACTCAACCTGTTTTCTGCATCCACAGATAAGGAGATCATTTACTGAGGCTCCAGCTCACCCATGGGAATCAAGAGGAAAGGCTATTCCTTCCTATCCCCTGTGCATTAGAGGTTACGCTCTGACACACCAGTTGTGACACACTTACTTGGATTGCAGGTTCTGTTGAGTAATGGGTCTCATGATGTTTTCTCTTGCCTTGTTTCTGAAGCAGAGCCAGGCTTGCTGTGCCTGTGGCTGTGGGATGGGGTGACACATTGCTGGGAACCTGCTCACTCAGGTGTGCTTTGAACTGCAGTACCTGAAGTGGAGCACTGACCTGTGCTTTCATCAGTGAACCACTTTCTGTCTCCCCAACCCTGCCCACAGATCAATACTTCAGGGATCTCTGGAGTTAAAACATTTTATCTCAGTTCTGCTGCTGCTTGTGGATTGGCCTGAGTGGGTTTGCAGGGGTTGGAGAGCAGAGTTTGGCTGTTTGGAGGAGTGTTTCCTTTTGTTCCATTGTGGTATTCCTACTGCTCACCCCACAGCAAGAGCAAAACAAAACTGATTTGTGAAGTCGATTCTTAGAAAATCCTCTCAGCCAAGTCAGAGATGCCTGTATTGTGTAAGTTCTGGAGGCAGTTGGGGGAGTTTAGCCATATAAAAAAGTGTTTGTTTTAAATGCACTCCCCTTTGTTTCAGGAGAACAATGTCCTGAAGGATCTCTCTTCCCTCCCCATCCCCAAGGCCTCTGACAAAGGCAAGCAGCTTCTCATGGCAGATCCAAGTGCCCAGGGGATGGATGTACATCCAAATCCAGGTGTCCCAGAGATGCCTCTGAGCCCTCTCGTGTCTTCCTGAAGCAAAGCACAACTGCCAGAAGCTCTTCCCTTGCCTTGGAAACCCAGAGCAGAGGGTGTTCTGTGGCAAAATCAGGTATGAACAAGAACTGAAATAAGCCTGGATAGTAGAAGAGACTTCTATAAATTCCACATTTTCTGTGTACCTTTTGTTCCAAAGCACCTCATAATTCTATACTGCATGGAAAGGACTCAGCAGAAGCAGCAACACAGACAAAGGCCTTCATAAGGAAGAAAAACCCCTCTTTTTAAAAAACCCCTGCCCTCTGGAGAGCTGGAGTACCTGCCACTGGAATTCAGTCAGCATTTTTCTTGTATGATCTCCACTTGATGAGCTCACACAGGCCTTAATGACTCAGTGTGTTTATTATTTTTAACAGGGAATCTTACAGTCTCTCACCTACTTCTAGGCTGCTGTGTTACCTTTTTTACGCTTAATTACGGAAACACGCAATCATTTCGAATAAAACCTTGGAAATTTCTGCATGTAATTCAACCTAGTCCTAAAAGAATGCTAAAGCACTGACAAGGGCTTAAAGATATTTAAAAGTATGATAAAAGATTCAAAGACTGCATCTTTGATCTCAAATTATATTCTAAGATGTGTTATTAAATTAAGTCTAACTTAAATTTCAAATATATGAAATATATATTGCTGCTCTAATTGGATCAAGGTTAATGTATATATGGGAAGCATCTCATAGAACTTCTCTTTCAAACTGTGCATTCTGTGCTAAGTAATTAAAGTTCACCCAAACTCTGAGGTAATAGATAATTCCTCCTCATTTGCAGTAATCACCACCCAGTGAAGTTCTCTGAATTCTTTGTAGTGGCTCATGGGCAGTCCCAGGGGGTCTGTGGAGTTGTTCTTGTCAAGTATTTCCCAGTTTTCAGCAGTGTTTGCTGTAAAAAGGCAATCCCTGAGAACTTTCAGGAATTTTTGGGAACACTTAAGACCTCCCTACTTGTCTGCTCCAAGTCCTTCTCTCTCGTGTGTTTCTCACGTGGGAATTTATTTACACTAAAATTTGCTGTTTCAGGAGAAGTAGCACAGCACAGAATTGTATCCCCTTGTGCAGATGGGAGCAGCTGGAGCTGAAACCAGCACAGGAGACTCAGTAATGCTGCTGAGCATAAATCCTGCAATAAGAAATAAAGAGCACAGGCAGAACGTGGGGGAGAGAAGCTGCACACCCCTCATTCCAAACAGGAGCCAGCTTATTTAACTCCTTCTCGTTAAGGTCATGGTCCAGTGCAACTCAATATTATATTGCCCACAGAAAGGGGAAATGATAAAAAGCAGGGAAGTGACACTTAAGGAGAAAACGATGTATCAACCCCCTTTCCCACTGCTGTCACAACGGGAGGGGCTGCACTAGGAAGGCTGCAGAAGATTAGGTCAGCATGATCAGACACTTGAGTGAGTTTTCCCAGAAGGGCAGTCTTGGAAAAAGGAACTCAGGCGAATTTCCATGTGGCAGTCAACCCAGTCATAAATGCTCTGGCTGGACAGTGTCATCCAGCTCCTTGCATTCATTCCCACAGCCCTTCTGGGTACCTGCAGGAGGCCCTAATGGCCAGGTGACATAATTGTAATCCCTCTTCCACAGACATTTGCTGCACCAGCCAGAAAGTAGGACTCAGTTCTCTTTTTGACCCCTCCAAAGCCAGATTCTACCTGTCTTTCCTCTGAGTTTCAAGCCATTGTGTGTGAAGAATAAAAGGAATGTATGCCACATGGTCAATATTCCCTGAAATCCCTTCACACAGTTCCAGAGTGTCTCAAAAGTTATAGGGACTTGTGCAGTTTGGCTCAGACAGAACAGATCTCTAACTGTGGTGCTTGCACACCTCAGGAATTTTTATGACAAATTATCACTCATTTTTTCCTCACAGAATTCTGTGGGAGTCTGACTGAATCAGACATGAACAAGGGCTGAATCAAAACCTCGGGACCTGGTTCACTGGGCACTTAAGATGCAGAAGTAGCATCCCAGAGTTAATTTCCAGAGTGAAAAGAAATCAGTTTTCAGTGGAAGCTCACAGGACTGACTCTCTTGAGTAGGTTTTCTCACCTTCCTGATGTTTCTAGAACTCTGTCTTTCAAGCCTGTCTGCAACACAGCTCATCTGGAAAACTGTCCTCAGGTTCTGGTCATCTTTCATAGAACAGAATTTACCCTGTTTGTCCCTTCCCTGTTACTCTATGGACACACCAGCTGGGATATTACAAATTCAAATAGGCAACTTCTGTGTACAGCACCATTAATGAAGGTCTGTGGTTCTGTATCTTTACCAGATTCATTCCTGCCTGTAAGGAAGGGAAAGCTCTATAATCCTTTTACTATAATTTAATAATCTATCATTTCTTTAGCACTGCCCCACTGCCGTTGCCAACTAACACTTCTAAGTGGGAATATTGCCATTTGGAACAGCTGGATGTGCATTTCTATACAGCTGATAGAGAAGACAAGAACTGTGAGGGATCTCTTTTCTTTCCCTCCCCATGACCATCTTGGCTACGTGAGGTTATTTTCCACTGAGAATGAGAGCAGTGCTAGTCAGCTTTCCTCATTTTGAGCTGTCAGTTGACAAAGAGTGGAAAACTGCTGATGACAATCGTGTGTTATTTTCTGTTCTCAGATTCTGACCAGCTTCAAATGGGGCAGACACGAGGCTCTATGACCTCAGCCAGCCCTACCTGACACCTCAGACTGATCATGTCTCAGAGCTGCTTTTTGGTGGGATTCCAGCTCAGTACACCAAGTCCACCCCACCTAGAAATACACACAAAGCTGCACTGCACTGTGCCCTTCTGGCTCCCCTCCTGTGCAGACAGTCCTTGCAAAGGAAACCCTCTGGCTCCCATGGACAAGGTTGGAGATACCCCACATTGTCCCTCTGCACCCAGCAGCTGTGTGGGAACAGCTCTGCACAAGGGTCAGGCTTAGGAGAAGGCCACTCAAGCTGCAAACTGACCCATTTATGTGTGGCACTGCCTTGGATTAAATAAGCCATGCTGCTGCAAAGTCATTCTCCTTCAGACAGAGATGCCTTTAAGAATGTGTACACATGTGGGAGCTGGAGCAGGAGAATGTGTGTGGATTTGAAAACAGGATGACCTGACTCTGCTTTGAGTTCCGGCTCGTGACAGCGTGCCAGGAATGGCTGCCCCTGAGCAGACCAGGCAGAGCTGCCACTCCAAGGCTGCCAGTGTGGTCCCCAGCATGGGCACAGCACTCCTGGGTGCTCACAAACCCCGGGTGTCACAGCACAGGCTACCCAAGGTTTCACTCACACATTAAACAAGGCAATTTCAGCTCATTTTGATCTTAACCTTTTTGAGGAAGTGTTGAGTAAAAGCTAATAAGGACTTAAGGGCTGTAAGCAGAGATTCCACCCAGACTCACAGTTCCAGCTGAGGTATGTGGACTGAATCGGGAGGGAAACACTCACCAAAGATATTCAGGTGTCAGCACAAGTCTCCATGGCCAGGAAATCAACATTTCTTTAGCATCAGTTTCTCTCTGCTGTTTTCTAGAAGAAGGGAGAAGAAAAAAAAGTAGAAGTTTGGGAATAATTCATCTGCAGTGAGCCCTGCTTAGGCAAGTGCTTCTCCACCAACCCTTCTTTTAAACATTTCTAATAATGGGATGCAGACACTTACACCTGTGAATTACAGAGGTAATTTGCACCCACTTAGAGCTCCATTTGGGGAGGTATAAAAATACCCCAATAACAGGAATCTGGTCCATTCCTTATAACCATTATTAGAAATGAAACTAGAATAATTATTTTAGCTTCTCTAATAACATGAAAATCAGGCAGAAATGTGCCTTTGAACATTCTGTTACAATCTCTTCTGCCACTAAATGTATGAACATTGTTCCTGCAAAAGTTCTCCTTGCTCTTTCACCCTCCTGCCCCCTTCAGCCACCCCCTTCACAAGAATGGAATGATACTGGAAGAAAGCAAAGTGTCCCAAGATTGTTCCAAGACATCTCAATACTCCACTGAAATGTTTCAAGTGTGTGCTCAGTGACAGAGGCTGCATCCCTTCAATCCTAATCTCCCGGGGATGTCAGATACATTCTGCATGTTCCCCCCCACAGTGAGCCTGGCTGCACACTGGCCCATAGACATGGAATGTTAGGGATCCGGGGATACAGCATTCAAAGGAAAGGGACTAAACAACAGCACAAAAAGGCATTTGTATCAATCCTATCTGGGGACGTTCTGATACAAATGCTGCATAAACAGACATCATTTAAACCCTGTAAGTGAGGAAGCTCAAACTTTTCAAAAAGAAATGCCTAGAGAACAAAAGATCTTTTTTTTCCGGGGATTCTTCCACGTACACTGGAACAACACTAAGATATTTTGGGAATGCTGCTCCCTCTGTAAAATCGACTCTAGATTCTCCATGACAGGTAATTGTGGCAAGTAACAGAGCAGATGACCTGAGATTGTCCAAACAGATTCAAGTGAGCAGGAAAATGAAGGGGTTTGAAGGCAAGCCATTTGGATCATCTGTCTCTGCAGTTACAGCTGTCATACTCCATATGACAGCTACAGCTTCAATTTCTTTCAGCTTGATTTGATGCTTGTGTGACAATCCATCAAATTCAGGAGTCAATCCCACAACTGTATCATAACTTTCCCTAAAATTCACAGAAATCACACTGCTTCTAATTCTTTTAATTAAATTAAATGAAATTTAATGAAATTAAAGCTCTCCCCAACCTTTGATAATTATTTTCAGTGAGAGTGCAGCACCTCCCTAAGCAAGTGTGCACCCTGGGGGAATTACATCCACACAGGTGGAGTTACAGCACTGTAGCTTTACTCACATCTTTTACCTTGCCCTGGAATTTCCCTTTTGCTCTCCTCATTGACTGCTTCCCTTGGACCTGCCTGTGTGTTTGGATGTTCCTCTGACAGAAGGCCTCTCCTCAGGGGACACCTGTAAAACAGTTCACAAATCACTGTGGAAACAGTGGTTATTGTACTTCAATGATGGATGATTTGCTCCTCTCTGCCAAACTGTCTGTCTGGGAGTGCCCTACAAGAACAGAGACCAGCAAAGACACCCATCAGGAGAAAGGAACGTCAGGATGAAGTATGTGAAAAGCAGCCTCTCCTCTCCATAAAGCAGCTGAAAACCATGACAATGCAAGAGCAAGGCCTGCACAGAACCCACCACTGGCTCAGGGAACCCTTCCAATGTAAGACTGAAGCAAAGTCTGAGCTGCAGGCGGGTGCAGGCGGTGGTTCATCCCTGTCTTGCACTGCTTGGCAGGGCAGTTCTGGCACCTCAAGCCCTCTGTGATGGTTGCTGAGCTCACCAAACCTGGCAGGGCTGGGAGTACCAGTAAGGAGCAGCCTCGAGTGTCACTTCTGACTGTAAAACTCTTGCTGGTGAGCACTCAGAAGGAACAGGCTTCGCCTTCCCAGTTGTGGGAACACATCTCTGATTTGGAAGTGCACTGCTGTGTACAGGATTGGTTTAGTGGTTCCATCCCAATCTCCCTTCAGAAAGTGGGTACAGGAGTGCAGAGAGGCCACACAACTTCCATCTGTCACCAGCAGACTGCTGTCACCGCTGTCACCAGCACCTTTACCAGCTCAGGGACACCCATGGTTCCCAAAGCCCAGCATGGGTACCTGGATCAAATACACATGCACAGGACAAGGAAAACCAATAAAACTTCTCCCTTAGCACTCCTCATCAAGAGCCTCCATCCCAAGGATGTGTGTGGGGCAGCTTGCACATCCCGTGAGAAGACTTGAGCTGTCTCCTGGGAAGAGCTACAGGCTCAGCTGGCTTCTCGTGGGAAGCACCTGCACCTCCCCACACAGAACTATTCCAGGCATCCCGAGTAATTTCCTCTCTTTACCATGCCAAGGTGTTTTCCTTGTGCCAGGCGAAGGCTGCTGGGGTTTCCAGAGGGTGTCCTGCCAGAGCGCTCACCCTGGCACCCCCGGCAGTCCCCCCACACTGCGACATGCTGAGCCCCTGAAGAACACCCTGGCAACACCTGGGTGAGCTCCTGGCACAAGGAACAGGCTTCTCCTTCATCTCGTGCAGAGTTTGTGAATAAACCCTTCCTACGTACCTTGTGCAGGCTGGGGCTGTCAATCATGGCACAATAGCAGTGCCTCGCCTTAATCACAGCCTTTCCATCAGCTGCTGCTTTGGGGGCTTCCACAAACACCACCCCTTTTCCTGGTGTTCCAGCCTCACCCCTCCCAGGATTTCTGCCTTCATTTGTTTACATCTGACATTCCGAAATTAATCACGAATCAAGAAAATCCATTCATGTTACTGGACCCTGCTAAGTGTAAAATAAAGGCACTAGAGGAATCAAACTTAATTTTAGCCCAATACAAACAATTCTAAATTAAGAATTTTGATTATTGAAAAGCAGATGGGACAGTGAGGCATTACATGCCCACTGCTACAATGCCTGATTTGTAAACATGAAAATACTATTTCATCAAAATCCATTCTTCTTATTAATGACAATATGAGATAACTAAGGCCCATTAAACCAAGTTATTCTCTTAAAATATCCCATTGCAGTGATAGAACTAGTGTAAATACAGTCTCTTACTGCAGGGTAAAAAAATATACTTAATTTTTATTTTTTCTTTGTTCAGGGGTACCTCAAATGCATCAGCTTCATCAGCCACAATTCTATATGGTGGAAGTTGGAAGCATGACGCAAATGAAGATTAATTCTCTTGGTGATAGCAGAGGACCAAAAGTCCTATCTGAAATTCTGTAAGGATAGGACAGTAACTTGTATGGCATTTGTTGTCCTTGGAGTGCCCTGAGCTCCTCTCCACAGCAGCTCTGAGCTGGGCAAGGCTCTGGCAGACACAGGAGCAAGAGGAGTGTTCTGGCATTAGGCTGGGAAACACTTCAGAGGGGGTCTTGTGGATGCAAAGATGAATCTCATCCCATTCACTCTGAGCTTTAGAGCCAAAGCTGATGACTGTATTCAGCCAATCTAAATCACTCAATCTAAAATCACCTCACTCCTGTGGAAAATCTCCCAGTAACACTGGCAGAGAAACCAGTGGGGGTTTCATTGGAGCCCACTGGGGGCAGAACTCAAGAACAGAAAATATTCACAAAGCTTTACAAAACTCGATTATCAAGTGTGATTTAACACTGAGTTTTTGATAAAGTCCAAAAATCAGTCAATGGAATACGACCTCAAGTCCTACTCTGGAAGATCCAAGTCGTTATTCTACAGGATTTAGGAAGCCAGATTCTACTCAGATCTCCAGGACTTCAATGCATTAATGGAATTTTCTGAGAGTTTTTACAGAGCTCTCTATCACAATTAGCTCTTCCCATTAGCCTTCGATTTCTACAGGAGTCAATCACATCCAAGCACATCCAAACCCTTAAAGGTCCAGTTGATGCAAGTGCATATACTCCCTTTAAGTTCTTGGGAATAAAAAGAATTTGGCTTTACTGCTATATGAAATATTCATTTCAGCATTTTGAAATAGACTCTGGCAGGAACCAAATGATGGTCTTTGCCTCACTTTGTTTTCAGCAGTTCCTAAGAGTTTTCCCTCTGCAACACAGAGGAGCTGAAGTCCAGCTCCTCCAGAAGCTCAGTCTGTGACTAGCAGAGGATTAGGAACGATCTGACACTTACCCACAGTGCCCTTACCAAAGGGCTGAAGCTCTGCTCCCAGTGTTGGAAGTAGTTCAGATGCCTAAACAGAAGCAGAAGAAGGCAAGCCCAGGTGCATCCCAGGTACAGACAGCAGCACCTGCAAGGCTCAGTCTGACCCCACACCCCCACAGGAGCACCCAAACCACCCCCATTTCACTGCCAGGGTGCCACTGCTTGGTCAGAGGTGTGCTGAGACAGCCCGAGTCACACAGGGCATTATGCAACAGGGAAATTAAACATTCAGAGGTTCCTTTCCCAGCCTGGCTGTGGCTCCTCATTCACTCAGCAGCAATGATCTCCCAGGGTTCTCCTAGAGAAGGAAATGGGTTAAACTGATGAGGTATTTTTAATGTGTGTTGACAAAGGTCCAGAGTGAATGTACAGTTACATTAGTTAAATTGGGGCTGCTCTGCTCAGCCCCAGTAGGAATGTCTTCCTCTTTTATTATTTAAAGCTTCTGGGGTTTTTTAACATTTCATTATGTAGAAAGAAGAAATACCTCAGATGCAAATCCACTGGGAAAATATTCCTGCATTTTCTGTAAAATCACATTGAAGAAGCCATGGAAAATTGTTTTACTTTCATACTATCTTTACACTTAATTTGTACACAGTCTTTTTCCTTTTCTTTCCCTAACTCCACTGTAGGGTACAAAGAAAGAGGAAAGGAAAAGTACATTTTTACACTCAGCTTGGACAGATTATCCCTGTATGGTGATGATAAAGATCAGTGACACCATTTCAATCCCTGTGGTTTCAGTCCCCACAGTGACAAGCAGAGGAGTACAGCCTAGAAGAAAAATTCAAATTGAGATCCTACTCAGTGATGAATTGTCTGTTGTCACCTAAGAGGACAACATCATATGGATTTTGCAGCTGGTACAGGAGGATAATAAAGTAATGCTTTATCAGGTCTCCGAGTTAGTATCCTGAGTTACTTTGGATGCCACCAGGATGCTTCCCTAGGCAAGGGAAGACTACACAAACCCAAACTCTCCTCTACAGCAAATCCTCCTGCACTGTCATTCCTGGAATCATTCTACAGGGAATTTCCTTCTTTTCCTTTTCCTTTGAGGGCAGAATTCAGCACTGACTGGTTTGATCAGACTGTGATTGCTTTTGTACATGTGAGCAATCTGTGTTCACACCCACTTGGACCTGCTTGGCATGTTGGCTAAGTGGCATGTGGTGCCCCGCTTTTCCCTCCATTCTAAAATATTCAGATGTCATTTCTGGTGAACGACAGCACTGTGGGGACTTTTTAAGGAGACCCCAATCCATATTGCACCTGGGCTTAAAATTATTTATAGGTGCAAGTTCCCTGGTGAAAGAATGCATCAGTCTTGTATTACAAACAGCCTGAACATAAACAGATTTTACTGTTATTGCTTTAGATAAAATCTTTCTCCCCTTCCAAGGTTTTATATCATTTCACACTTATAGGAAAAAGTCCCAAAAGCTTTTCAAATAGGATTCAGCTGCAGCTGCTCTATCATAAATCTAGAGAATTAAAATGTGCAGTGAGACGGTTTGGCTAAACAACATCTTAATTTCCTTCACGTGAAGCAGCTTGTATAAACAGGATCAGCAGAAGGGATGGGAGCTTGCTCAGGACATGGAAATGGAGAGAAAGGGAGAGCAAAGCACAAGGAAAAGCAGCACTGGAGGAGGCTAAAGGAGAACACAGGAGAGCTAAGGAGAATTAACAAAGTCTTTGGAGTCAGAGAGCATGGGAGGGAAGGACGAGGGAGGGAAGGGAAACATTCCCCTCAGCCATATGTGGTAAGATCACCAGTTCCCAGTTATGAAAAGTCCCCCTGGAGCCACTGGAGATCCCATTGATAGTGGGAAGACAGAGCAGCATAACCTGGCATCGCCTGCAGGACTCCGAGAGGAATTTAGATTTTGCAATCTGAGAACAAATTTAGAAATTACCTTGCAGTCTTTCCAAATCAATTCCCATATGATTTAAACAATTCTCTCCCTCAAAGGCCCTTTCCTGAATCCCGATGGGATCCCTCCATTTCCGAGTCGATCCATGCAGGAATCCTGCCAGCCCAAGGTGGGTACTGGGTGTAGGTGACTGCTCAGTGTATTGCAGATTTTAGCGGCCACACCAATGAGCTTTCCATGAACAGCAAATTCAGGATTAAAACCAACCCGAAATGTAACATGTACACACCCAGCATGCAAACTGTTCCTCACTCTTGTACAACCAGCTAAACTGGCAAGTGGCCATTCTTATACAAATACTGAATACCAGAAGAAAGAAAAAGAATCAAGAATTCTACAGGTCTTACTTCTCACTCAATTAATCAGAACCCTATAACAAAGATACTGTGGTTCATTACAGGGAAAAAAAAAATGTTATTCCTGATACCAGCAACCAGATGGCAGCTAAACGATGAACTGTCAAAGAAAACTGGGAAGAGTTTTCCTTCCTCCAGCTAACGTGGATGTTAGGTTTGCACTGACAAGGTGCTTAATCCTACCACTGCCCCACAGAGCACAGCCCCAGGGCAGGGAGGGGGCTGCTCTACTCCCAGCTGGACCCTATTCCTAACAGCAACAGTTCTTTGTGACCAAACAGTGAGACTGGAGCTGTTCCACAGACACCCAACCTGGGAGGCCTTGGGACGCAGGGCTTTCCAGCTGCAGTGACTCTTCCAAGGGACAGTTTCTTGGAGCCTTGAAAGAGTCCGTTGTGTTTTAGCATCTGCATGAAGTTCTTCCCTGTCAGATCAAATACATTGATTGTATCAGCCTGTGCAGGTACAATTCCAGGATTGTTCCTGCTCTCCGTTTTAGATCTGGCATTTATATCCCAGCACTGCCATAACTGGTGCACGTGGCTGGAAGATGAGAAGTCAATTGTGTGTTTTCCTTCTCCACAATGTCTCAAAGGTTTGGGAACAGAATGTCTCTCTCCTGCTGAAACACACTCCGCACATCAGCACCACTTTATGGGCCTCTACCTTCCTCTGTCAGTTCATGAAAGTGCCTGCCAAGTTCCGCTTTCAGGATGGGGCTGGAACAGCCACGAGGGATGGCCCTGCTTTCCCTGAGGCAGAGCTCAGCCACACTCACCGACTGCAGGGCACAGCAGCCGAGCTGGCAGTAAATTGGGAATCCACAGCCCACACAGGAGCCACCTTTGTCTGCCAGCACCGACAAACACTGGGAACAGCTGGAGGGATTAAAGACTGACAGAGCCCATGGTGAGTTTGGCCACAGCACCACCTCTCTGTGCATGTGCCATCAAGAATAATGGGATATGCAGGTTTGCATTTAACACTTCCTTCTCCAAACTCCTGCTATTCTGCAGCCAAGTCCCGCTAGAGTCATTTCCAAGCTGGTCAAGGGCAGCAGCAAAGGCCAAAGTGTGGAGACCTTGAGTCTGAGCTTTCATTGAGCTGCAGGGTGAGCAGAAAGAAGTCTGAGCCTGCTGAATGCTGCAGTGTGGTGTGGCACCGTGCACTGGAGGTCAGGAACTGCAATAGCAACACCAATAACAGGGCTGAGAGCACAGAGAAATGGCCTAACTTTGATCCCAGAATTACTGTGCAGGACACCCAGGGTTGACGTGACCCCCAGCCAGGATGATCTGTGTCTCTGCCTTTTCTCCCAGGTAGGGCACTCACGTGTCTGCAGGTCAGGTTGCCTCTTTCTCACAGAGCTCTTTTGGAGCCCTCTCCCCTGGCTGAGGTATCACCACTCAAACTGCAGTTCCAGAACCCCCCAAGGTCTGTCCTTCCATTCACTGCTCTATTCAGTGCTGAACTCAGTGCCAACCAGGATATCCAGTCCTACACTCCCATTTCTACATGTGCACAATGAACCAGCTCACCCTTGAACAGGGGATCAGATCAGCTTCCCAGGCTGTACTTCAGACACGAACTGGGATGGACTCTGCTGGTATTTTAAGGCAAGCCAAGAAACCACAAGCACCTCTGCTGATTCTGAGACTGACTGCCCTCCAACAGCCGAGTGGGAATCCCTGGGACCCCTCAATGCTTTGGGAACGTCTGGTTTCATTCCTGGGGAACTTGGCCTCAGGAACACCATCCCTGCTTCGACACCTCTCATCTGCCCTTGCTGCACGCTTCTCTCCTGATTGTTCTTAGAAGGGGTGCAAGCTGACCTGGTGAGATTTTTGGCAGCCTGAGCTCAGCCTGGCTATTAAGGCACTGTGGATTTGTGGAACCAAGTGTCTATTTCACCTTTGGGCTTTGCTACAGTCCCAGAGCATAAATACAGACTCATTCCTGACTTTTCCCACTGTCTCCACTACTGCCCCACAGCAACCATGAGCTGCAGAGCCAAACTGATCTGCAGGAATTCCTAAGAAAGGCTGCTTCAAGATAAAACAAAATAAAAGACTCCTTCCTTTTAAAGCAGAAGCACAAGGCCCCAAGCAAAAAACATGCACACAATTAAATTGATTTGTGCATGGAAATGTGGTGAGCACATGAAAATGCAGCATATTTCTGTGCTGCCTTGGACTTCTGACTTTATGGAAATTCGCTCCAATATATTATACCCTATTTGTCCTTTGAAAAACAAACCCCCATTATTAACTAAAATGCCCATACTGAATAAATGTGATTGTCCCATGCTAGCTGGATTGACTATTAAAAAACCCCCCCAAACTAACAGTTCATATCCTTTTCATTAATATAACTGTCTTTTCAGCAGAAAAAAGGAAAAAGACAATGGCAGAGTCTCTTATGTTGACATACACGTTAATCAGCAAGTCACCAAGCAAAGTTCATAATCTAGACAGGCTTCTGCTTTCCAGACCAAACCGAGCATGAAATAGTGACCCATATTGAGTGAGGAAATTGTATTCCTGGGCTGAATTAAATCAAAAAATGCCTATTGGTAGGTTGGTTCTTAAAATGAACAAAGTACACTTTCTGATGGAACAAGATATTTCAAAATGAGAATCTGGGAAAGCCTTTTTCCTCAGGGGTCAGTCACTGTAACTTCACACAGTTGTGCCTCAGGGCTGTATTTTGTAGGCATATTGGTTCTACCAGACCAACAATTGCTGTTTCAAAAAAGGGTAATAAAACTTTCAAAACGGAAGGAGTGGAGGACTAAGACAGACAAAATCCTGCAACCCACAGGATTTTTTAAGCATTTGGATCATGGTTCATTCTCCCACCCCTTCTGACTCCAAAGGAGTTTTATCACTGACCTTGGCAGGTTATGCCAACACTGAACACTCAGGACTATAAACCCTGGGAGGTTCACTCACAGAACCTCTCATTTCACTGCTCGTTTTAGTTATGAAGGATTTATCAAAACACCCACTTCTGTAGAAATGTTGCAGAACTGGTGCTGATTCTATTTTATACCTCATCCACCTGACTGGTTTCTTTTCAATTTTCATATATGATCAGGTGTAAGAAAACACCTGTTTCACCAGTTCTGGCAGTGGCATGATAGAATGTGACCCACACCACATATTTCCTGAGATGCTTGCAGCACTGATGTGTGTCCTTGTGTAAGGAGATAGCAGGGATCAAACCTTTTACCTGCATGATGGTGTTTACTGAGACCAAACCACAAAGAACAGATGAATTCCAAGATCATCAAAATTAACTCCTGACAAACGATGATGAGATTCAAATCAAACACTGTTAAAGACAAACATAAATTAGAGCAGAGTGAAATAGTAATGTTAAATTAGCAGCAAGATTCTTGGGGTTATTTAATACACTAAGTGGAAGTCATAAGTTGTGATATAATATTTCATTGAAATGTATTTCTGTCAGCTGGACACAGTAAAAAGTTGTCAATGTTTCGTTTGAAAGGGATAAAATGTGTGTTTGGTGATAGTTCAAGGAAATGAACACTTGCCTGTTAGAGTTGTGAACACCTCCATCCAAGATGAAACTTTGCTACCAACACCTAGCCCAGGCCCATCAGGACAGGCGTTCAGAGGTTCTGCCCCATTGGGAGTTCATTGGCCGCTACAGCTCAGAACAAGACATCCAGCCACAGATTTCATTCCAGTTGGAAACATTTCCCAGTCTCTCCCAGCTCAGTCCAGGACAGAACAGCTGTGTGGTCCACAGATGGCCACCAGTGACACCCCTGTGTGTTCATGGTCAAGTGATAAAACCAATCCAGCCCCACGAGAGCTCCCACGGACCTCACCCCCCTCAGAGGGAAGTTGACTGGCAAAGACTTAGGTTTTGAATATTAAGAGCACAAAAATACCACAGTGAGCCGATATTTCAATGCCAACTCGATTAAAATGCTGGCAGTGGGAAGTGCTCCAGGAGACCTTCCAGCACGGATACTCTGGGTGCTGGAGCACCGCCCTGGCTCCTGAGGAGAGCAGCCGAAGGAGAGTACCAGTGCTGGATGAACCCAACCCTTCCCCCCTCATCCATGGAGCACTGAGAGCTCTTAGAGCTCCAGGCTCTGCATGAACACAGAGCAGAGGTGCCCAGGCCTGGCCACACAGCCTGGGGCACCACAGCCTGGGCAGAGCATTTGGTCCCTGTGTCCCTGACGTCCCTGGTCAGCGCATTTGGTCCCTGTGTCCCTGACGTCCCTGGTCAGCAGCGCTCCGGCACCAGCTGCAGCTGCTCTCTGCTGCACAGGGAGGGAATAAGGTTTCCTTATTGCTCAACAAAAGCTGCTCTGTTGGGACACTGTGTTTGGGGTTGTGGTGCTCCTGCTGCCAAACACCTGCATTTAGTCAGACACAAGTGCAAAAGAATCACAGTTTGTGAGTTGTGTTTCTATTGTCAGACACCAACCCCAACAAGGCATCCAGTGAAAGCTGCCTGGACACTCTGCTCCAATGCTGCATTTTGGTGTCTTCACATACTGTACAGCAAGAGTGAGTGAGTGAGTGAGTGAGAGAGTGAGTAACAACAGCAGCCCCTTGAGCTCAGTGTTGGGCAATTCTGCATTAGAAAATGTCCTGCAGAATGTTTGGGGGGTAATCAGACCCTTTATTCAGTTCTGCTTTTTCTTTTGTATTTTTAATGTCAGTTCTGACTTGCTTCCTTTTTTCTGACTAGTGAGATTTCCCCCTTGGTTCTATTTGAAGTGGTGTATTTTATTTATTTTATTTTATTATTATTATTACAGTTAACATAATTGATGTGTGTATTTTAAGAAGGATGACTTCATCTGACTTGCTCTGTTTGCTTGTTTGAAGTTATCTTATTGGCTGAGAAACTACAGGAGACTTTCCAGAGTGCAGAGCTGTGCCCTGTGCCTGCAGAGCAGACAGGTGTAATTATCAGCTTACTTATGATGCCAGAAGATCTTCATACAAAAACTCAGCAGTGCCTTCTCAAGGTCTTACACACCAAAATATTGTCTTAGTTGTGGCAATGGAGACAGAGCACATCAGGGAGTCTGGATTCTGAGCTTCTCTTTCCTGCAAAACTGCTGGGATCGCAGTTGTGCTGCAGGTCACCCTGTCCTTCAGCTCTTGAAATCCCAGTCCAGCTGCACCATGGCACTGACACCAAACACAGAACATGCAGAGCCAGGGGGATAAAGCTGATGCAAGAACAGCTTTTTCAACAGCCCTGGTGCCCCAGGCAGTGGCCACTGGCTATGGCATGGTGGCACACAGATGCGTGGTACCTGCCAGGTGTGCCACAGCCACAGGGAGACTCACAGCAAGAAGCCACAGCACATAAACAGATACAACTGAGAGCTGGTAAGAGCTACTCCACTCAATCACTCTGTTCCTACAGCATGCAAAATCAGAAAATAACTCCAACAAAGAATGCAGCTGCCTTAGATTAGCCCTAAAAGGATTCTCTTACAAAGGCACTGGCAGAGCCATTTCATCACTGCCATAAACCAAATTTGAATGAGCAAGCCCAGGGCTCTAAATCTGGATTTATGACTCTGATACCAACTCCATAAACCATCTACAATCACTTGAGTGGCTGGATTAAATTCAGCTGTGTGGGAAAGAATGTGAGTCTGTCAACTTCAATGAAAGCATGTCCACCTTGCACTGATCCTGAACCTGACTCCAAAGAACTAACTGGAACCTGACTCACAGCACACTCAGCAGATGGTACAGTTCCAGCCATATTTTGGAAAACTGGGTGACTCAGCTATTTCTCTTCTGATTTTTTTCATCTCTTCAGAGTTTTCTTGGTTCTCCTCAGGAGGTGAGTTTACACATCCTTCCCACAGAACCTGCAGGCTGATCCCACCTTCACTTTACACCAGCATTTTATTTAGCTGGCACAGTCCACTACCCAGGAACTCCCAGAGCAGCTTGCCTTCAAGAACCCTGTCTCCTGCCTGAAAGATCAGGCAATATGTGACCAAAACATACAAGTGATCCAGCATTTAATATCATTTCTGTGAGGCTTCATATAAATACACAATGAGAAGGGAAAATCCACACATATTGGGAAAAAAGGAACATTACCTCTTCAAAAAATGTTCCCATCTGCCTGACCGGGTTGTTACTAATTTTGCACATGCACTGATCCAAAGTGCATGACAAATGTAATACATCACCCCATATGACCCCCACACAAGCATTGCTATGTGTTATGTACACACAGAAATCACAAACATTGCTCATGATGTGTAACTT
Source organism: Corvus kubaryi (assembly GCF_017639235.1). Taxonomy (NCBI): domain Eukaryota; kingdom Metazoa; phylum Chordata; class Aves; order Passeriformes; family Corvidae; genus Corvus; species Corvus kubaryi. Next base: position 20,730,520 of record NW_024581136.1, on the reverse strand, counting down.
TTGTTTACTCACAGGGCTTCGTGCAAGGTGCCAGTGGGCTCCCTGTGAAAGCAGGAACAAAATGGCCAACCAGCGACACAGCACTGGGGCAGGTGGGCCCTTTGCAGAGATCCCCACTTTGAATCCAACCCATTCACTATTTGCAAAATAATCCTCAGAACATGAACTCAACAATAGCTCAGGGCAGGTTTTGTATCTGGGGCACCTACTTCCAATGACACAAATACACTGTTCCAAATATCCCTGAGCCCAGAGTGGGAAAAGCAGAGGGCTGATAACTGCAGCTAAATCCTGCCCTCCACAGCAGCCAAAAATTATAGTCTGGGTTGTTCTCCCTGGAACCACAAAATGCCACAGGAATATCCATCTCAAAAATTATTCTGTGTCCTTTTGTCTGGCTTTCACATGACAAAGTCAGAGTGGCAGCAACAAATTTTACTATCAGATATTGAGAAAAGGGGTTTATTATTTATTTGAACTGTAATATGCAGGGCAATTCTAAACAAGCTGCTGTGGTACCTTCAGTACAAATGCCAAACAAACCAAATAATCACCACCACCAAACCACAGCAGCTGGAACAGAACAGTTCCTCTGCAATGCCCAAAAAGAACTGGAGGCATGGAAGGAATGGAAACAGAATACTGCAGAAAACCATACTACAGCTGCATATCAAAAAGAAGAAAGCTCCTGATGAAGTTCTCTGAAAACTTCTGTATTTGGCTATTCAGGGGACATGATGACCTGACCTTGTCACCTCAAGAGTAAACTGCTCGCCCTGCTCCAGTGAGAGGTAATCTGAAAAACGATGGCAGGGATCAGGAGAAAGTGTGACTTTCTGTAACAGCATCAAATACATCTCTTTTGGGTTAAGACTTCAAATTGCTTCTGAATCCTGACATAGATTCTTCTCAAATCTCTGCATTCCACCCCAGTAGTGAACACCTGCCCTCAGGTGTCTGAACTCTGATTCAGACAGTTCAGACCAATTTCCATGCACTCACCTTATGAAGCCACTGTGACAATAAAAAGGATCAATACTCCGACCTTCTGCTAAAGGTCCTCTCAGAACCAACTGAGAGGAACTGGTACAAGTCAGATCAGATTAATAATGTCCAGAGGATCTCATTATTTGGGGCTTACTTGCTATTATTTACTCTCCTGTCAACACAGATTGTCACAGAATCCCAGAATCCCTGAGGCTGGAAAAGATCTCCAAGACAATGGAGTCCAAGCTGTACCCGATGCCCACCTTGTCCCCAGCCCAGAGCCCTGAGTGCCACCTCCAGGAATTCCTGGGACACCTCCAGGGATGGGCACTCCACACCTCCCTGGGCAGCCCCTGCCAAGGCCTGAGCACCCTTTCCATGGGGAAATTCCTGCTGCTGTCCACCCTGAGCCTGCCCTGGCCCAGCCTGAGGCCATTCCCTCTCCTCCTGTCCCTGTTTCCTGGGAGCAGAGCCCGACCCCCCCGGCTGCCCCCTCCTGTCAGGGACTTGTGCAGAGCCACAAGGTCCCCCCTGAGCCTCCTTTGCTCCAGCCTGAGCCCCTTTCCCAGCTCCCTGAACCCCCCTCATGTGACTGACAACAGATACATTTGAACCCTGGAGACAATTTTGAGCTCCTCCATTTCAATCCCATCTCTCTCACTGCCGTGAACCCCTGACTGCTGCTTTGTGCTCCCACCCACCTGGGGCCAACACTGGGCTCCAACATCTGCCAAAGGTGACCTAGGATGCTGGAAAACAACAGCTTTTTGGTTCTCCAGAAGGAGTTTTCCTGGGTGCTGTGGATGCCTGACGGCTTTTATTCTCTTTGTGTTATCAGAGCAAACACAGCCCTGCTCCTTTCCAGAGGGCTCTGGGCTCTATTGATGGTGCCAGTGCTGGTTATCACGATTGGAATTGTTCTCTGTGCACATTGTACTGCACCAGGATTTTGCTTAACCTCTGTATAACACAGTCAGTATTTCTTTCCTTCTCCCACCGTGTCCTAAAATAACACTTTTTATGCCCAATCCCTGTCATTCTGGGGAAAAGTGTGTATGGAAAATTATTATGTTGGGAACACGTATTTAAACAGCTGCCAAAAGTACACAATTTTAAAATAGTAAGGGCAAAGCAGAGCACTGTGGGGTTTGGCCAGAAGAAATCTTCACTCCAAAAAGCTTATTTCATGTACACAATAATTTCCCCAAATAAATAATGCTATAATGCTAATAATGTTTATGGGATGAGACGGATCTCTTCTGAACGCCAGCACAAAATTTAAATTAACTGACAAGAAGCATAATTTACCTTGAGTTCTCTTCATTAGGCACAACTGGCAGCTTCTCCTGAACTAGGAGGAATAACAATTAACTTCAGATGGAAATATGAAATCTAAATTACAGTTGCTAAACCTAAGAAGAGTAAGGAGAAGATTCCATTATAATAAGATATATTCAAATTACATACACAGCACCTTTAATTTGGGAGAGTGGGCTCATTAGGAATGACAGAAAGAGAGTATGAAGTTTAGTATTCCTTTCTATTCCTCAAACTTGATCATGAGCAACACAAGACTGCACCTTGTTTTCTCTTAGAGTTTATATTCAGAAAATCCTAAACAGCTTCTCAACTGTTAAATACAGGTACAACTTATCACACATTCTACTGTGCCTATTTCTACCCTAAATCTTCTAAAAATTACTGCAGACACCAGGAACTGTGCTTGAAACTCCAAGAGAGTAACAGCTTCTTCAGTTTCTCACCCTTCCACCTCTATGATGAGGACTTCAAATACATAGGAGTGAATTCCTCAGTTTGTATTACTTGACTCCTTAGACTTCTTTCAGCTGGGGAGCTGCATGACACACCTCCCGTCCCAAACCCCCCTTCCTGCTTAAACATTTATTAGAATTTTATTCAGAGGTCAAGTTCTTGCAATTTGGACATGCTTTGAAGCCAGGCCTCTAATGGGCCTTACCCCAGACACGCTTTGAAGCCATTAAGGGGCCAGGGGTACTTCATGTCCCTTCTTCTGTGAGGTGACTTGGAATGTTACTGCCCAAGGATGTCCTTTAAGTGACAGTTGTATTACTGTGGCAGTGCTCCATGTGCCAGAGCATCCATTTAATCCCAGGCATTGTTCTCAGACAATTTCAAATATCTTCCACTTACTTTCAGACAATGACATGTCACTGTTCCCTCATATATGGTCAGCTCACAATGAGTTATGAGATTTCGTTTCTGCAGCTCACATGGGAAGTGGAATAAACTAAATAAAATTCCTGGTAAGAATGGCAGCTGACTGATACAGAAGCAGGCCCTCATAAAACCCATTATTCTGGTACAGTTAAAGGGAGGAAAGAATGTATACGACAGACTAGATTTTTTTCCAAAAGCATGTAAATAATTTATGAATTCAAGGTCTAATGGAAAGCAGGTGGGACCTGTACTATAAATGGCTGCAGCTCTAGAAAACTGAACTACTCACTGAACATACCTTGCTAGGTAACCACAGAGCACTCTTCTTTAGAAAATACAAAATCCAGAATTGTTAATCTTTGTTTTGGCAGAAGATAATTCTAGCATGTTAAATTGCATCATCTTAAATACCACCTGGAAACAAATAGTGGAAGTATGTGCTGTGCTAGAAACTGCTGTAATATTTCAAACATTCTCGTCCTGCTTCTTTTCACTGTAAACCAGCAAAGAGCCCAAGTGAGAAGATCTGGGACCAACACACAGCATGGCAGAAACACAGGCAGAGAGACTCAGACAAGTTTCAGACTTTTCAGTCGTGCTGAAGAGGAGGCCAGTGTAGTGAAATCTACCAAGAACAATGTTTTCAAACTTAGAAACGCTGTTTTCAGTATTTCTGGGCACCTAGCCTCCAGGGACCCCAAGGGTATATCTCTGCCCACCTCCCGGATCCTCAGTGTCTGGGGGCTCAGCTTGGCCCCTGTGCCCTGTTTGCTGTCAGTGCCCTTCCCAATTCCACAAGGGTTATAGTGGGGAAAGGCTTTTTGTGGCAAGAGGGAAAGATCAGCGTTTCAAAACAAAGGATAACTGTGACTCTGTTTCCAAAAGTGTACAAGCTCCCTTTGCTCCCATCCTTTATCTCCCTTGGGCTGCCACCTGGGAAGGCTATTAGTGTTTAAAAGGGGATGTACCAGGGGCTCCTTTTAACACCGGATTTTTAAATTATTCCCAGAGATTGTCTGATTATCCCCAGGGAAACTGTAATTTCACAGCAGGTTTTGCCATGGAAGCAGAGACACAGGCCCAGAGCAGGTCAGAGCTTAACCAAAGGCAGAGGCAACTACAGCAGTAACCAAAGCAGATGTTGTATCTGACATTTTCGGGGGGGGGTTGAGCTGTAATAAACACATTCATTAACTTTCTTCTAGCAAAACCGGGGCATGGAAAGGCAGTGGTGTCACCTCCTCAGGTGCTTATTTAATTCAATCCCCTAGCACCCAAACCCTTTAAATTTAGCAAGTGGTCCAGCCAGGTAAACCTTAAAACTTCAGGGAAAACGTCTTCAGAACTTCTGAAATTTCAGAACTTCTAAATCTTCTGAGTTTGAGCTCAGAGAAAAGGAAAACCACCACTGACTGACCCCTCCTCCTGAGCCCTACCACCAGTACAGAAATGTCACATTGGCCTGGATCTGTATTCCCTCTTCACATTCTAAGCTTTCTGTCGGTCTCAGCTCAAACAAAAGAACTTCAGGTGCATCTTATTTTATTAAGGCTGATACAGAAAAAGACCTAATTATTATTATGTTGGAAAATATTATTGTGCTTCTCCACCACAAGATGAGAAGAAAATTAAAAATAAAGTATCACTGGTCAGTATCTTTATAATAACTAAAGCTGGGAACTCTGAATCCATCTTAACAAAGCTGTGAACATCTTCATAGATTCAAATTTCTAATCTCCTAAAATGCTGCAAGCAGAATGGTTCATTTTTAAATCCTCAAAAAATTTGGATTATTCCCTCTAATCTTCACTAAATCATATAAAAGATAATGAAAAACTATTTTGTTTTACTCACTCTTAGCAAAATCATTTGAGAAATCTCATCCTTTGATCTCATAAGTGCCATCAAGGCAACTGCATCAGTGATGATTTTTTACTGGCCAGGGGGAAGCTGCAGCCAAGTCACCATGATCAAGGAATGTTTCAGGGCTTGTCTGACACTAGCAAGGGTTTTCCAGGGAGTACAAGCTCATGCGAAAAAAACCCCAACAACAACATTTCAGTCTTGTCTCACACACACTTCCAATTTTAATCTCATTCTGCCCAGTCATCTTATAAAGATACAGTACATTTTCATTTATCATCCCAGCAGTGTTAAAGGCTTCTTAAGAAACCAATATCTGCATCAGACACAGTATAAAAAAGCCACCTGTAAGATAAAAGGCAAAATACTTTTTCTTTATTGCTACCACCTCATATCAACTATAAAGATTATCCAGGATATCTGACATTAAGTTATCCAAGATACAGCAGGGTTTTCCAGGAGTGTTTCAGAGCATAGGGTACACAAGACCTGGGAAGAGGTGAGAATAAATATTTATAAACACTCTTATGAATTTTGTTTTGGCTCAGCCATCAGAGCAGAATGTTATTTACATAGTAAAAGCAAGCTCCTATCTGTAAACAAAAACTAATAATCAGTGTGATAATATATGCTGAGGGCAGAGGATTTTTGTCTCAGATGAAACAAATAGAACTCATAAACATGAGAGCAGCCAGTCAGTGAAAAAGGAAGAATAGAAAAGCTAAAGAACAGCTGTAAATGATGCATAAGCAAAGACAGTATTTACCTAAAACTGTCAAGAAAAGCTTGAATAAAATATAAGGTCAAAAAAACCTCTCTGTGAAGAAATTGTAAACTGTAAATGGAAAGAGCTGAAATTTCACAATGTAAGAAGTCATTTGGAATGTAAAAGGGCACAGGACAGGGCTCCCTCGGTGCAGGTACACCAGGCAAACACTGCCCTGGGGGCTCAGGGGAGCAGGGGCAGCTGAAGGCACCGATGTGGAAACTCCTCCTCGCTCTCTCACTCTCACCACGAGGCACAGCCTGGGCCGATGGACTCCGAGGCACCACCCTGCACTACGGGAAAGGTGGATTTTACCCTCCTGGGGACCAAAGCCCAGGCAAACCAGGGAAGAACCTCCGCTGAGCAGGAGGATGAACACGTGTCCCTGCAGCGAGTACCACCAGCAGGGCTCTACCTTCCACCTGAACGCGCTCCCAAAGGAGCTGCCCCGGACAGGATGCACGGGACATTCCCAAAGGGCAAGGGGGGATTTCTACAAGGAGAGACTTCAGAGCATTCACAGTGCTGGAAAATCACATACACGGGGTGAAGAGAACAGAAGTGAGACAAGCTCAGCGCACTTAGAGGGGTGTGTAGTATTTTATAGCCATTGTTTTGCATCATTCCCTCACCTAAATCAAGAACAGCTGTGACAGAAATAATTCTTTAAAGTATGAAAATAAGGAAAATCATTCTACTAGTTCTGAGAATTTCTGAATACTTTCCAGAGGAACTCTTGCTGGAGTGAAGGTCAATTTGTAACAGTAGTCTAAGACAAGAAAATCTTAAAAGTCTATGAAAACATGTGGAAATTACATCAATGCATGACTGTATTTCGTAAGAATCCAATACTACCATTTCCAGTCCTCAGAAATGAAGAATGGATGTCACAATTTTCACACGAAGAAATTTAACCAACCATATTTTCTAGACCTTCACACATGGTAGGTAAGTGCTATTATCCCCTACAAAAATAAACATCAGGATTTGCTCTTCCACAGGACCTCTGCTTGGCAAATGCAGACCCAGTGTCCACCATCTCCCCCATCAGTGAAGAAGCAGAGACCTAAACTAGGCTATTTCTTCATGGCCATCTTGTTGAATTTTGCTGTGGCATTCCCTGGGGATCTCTCTGAGGGAGAGAGAAAAATCCCCACTCGTGGGGCAGCCTCGGTGCTCCGGCCAGACCGCTCTGTCCTCCCACAGGAGCCGCTCCAGATCCCCCAGGCTGCTCCACAGCTGGGGGTCGGATCCTTCTGGCTGCGAGCTGGGCTTGCACAGTTGGTACCACCTGCTCTAAATTCTTCAGCCCTTGTTATCTCTGCAGCAGCTCTTGGCCTTTTCAAAAGCTAATTCAGTGAAAAAAGAGGAAGGGACACTTTGTGCTTCATGTTTGAACTGCAAATTTGTTTTCCAGCTTTTCAGATTGATAGTTTTGATGATATTTTAAGAGCTCACAGTGTGACACGTTGAACTGTGGGTTCCTGCTGCTGCTGTCACTCACAGAAACCCAAACTCTGCTTCGAGTCAGAGAGCAGGGGTATAAATCCAGTGTAATGCCAAGGACTATCATGGAATTACTCTGCCCACAGGTGACAGAGCTACTCTGAGGTTGTGTAAGAACAGCAATAAAAGTTCCCTGTAGCTCTTGATAGAGATAAACCCCAAACTACTAAGCCCAAGGAAGACTCCTGTATTTTTCTTTTATCCCACTTCTCCCAACGTCAGCATTTTTAGAAGCACATGTTTTTAGTGCTCAGGATGCCATCAGTGAAATTATGTTGTAATAGGTACAGAAACAGCTGAATTTATAGTCTTGTATTTAAACAAGACTTAAACTCACTGTAACTTCCAAACTCTTCACAGGAGCTAATCAATTTGACATGAACAAGTGCCCTTGGATTGCTGCAGTCAGGAGACATGGGTATGGGCTCAAACCACTCTGAAAGATCCTGATATACATTACAGTTACAAGAAAATCTGAATTCGAACTTAGAACCCAATTTCATAAGTCAAACCCACAGCTGATCCAAAACCAAACTTGGATAGGTCAAATTTCCAGAAAGTTCTACACTCCCTTTGCTGCACAGGTAAGCAGACTAGTTTTTATTGCTGTGGTCTTTTTCAGGGTAATTATTGAACAGAGAGAAGAAAGTTAATTATGGTTTGGGTTTCTTTAACCTGGAAGAAAAACCAGCAATTTCATGCTACTGTGAGAAAACTGCCCAGTTGTTTTCTGCCTTTTCTTATCCTCCACCCTGCCCAAGCTCAAAGCACTGAGACATGGGGTAGGGGGAGGAAGGTATTTTTAGGTTAGATGTAATTTTCCCTTCCTCTCTGGAAAGTAAACAACAACAGAAGTTTGTGCTTGTCTCAGTTGTGAGTAAAAAATAAACCAGGGCTTCATAATAAAATCACCTGGCATTTAACAGACACTGATCTCCCCAAAACACACAGAAAATGTGATGCCACAGAACCTTATAAATGGCAAACAGGTAGGATGGAGGAAAGCAAAGACTTCATGATTTTTTTAAACACAATTACATATTCCAAGATCAGAAAGCAGCAGTGGTCACATATACCTACATTACAATGCATACACAGAGCCTGGTTAAAGTGTGTTTTAATATTCATGTCTTATCAAATATGTAAATATGAATTCTCAGGGAAAACACACATCATACGCTCTAAGCCAGGCATGTGTTACCAAGATAATGTTGAACATCTATTTCTGCATTTCAAATTATAAAAACTTTGAAACTTTTCCTTGTTCTTTACAAAATAAGTAGTTTTCTACTTTTCATCCCTCAGTTCTATGTGTATTTAGAGACATCCTAGTTCCCTGCCAAAATCAGTGGTGTCTTTAAGACTTCTTAAGGAATGTAATAGGTCTGGAAACTCTTAGTAGGCTACTAAATCCCCCTGTAAATCCTGGCGAATTCCCAGACTGCCCATTCTCACAGGGATACATGGCCTAATTACAAACCCATTAAACGCTGTGAGTTCAAGGGTCTGCTTTAACCCTGCAATTATTTGATCCTCCTCACAGTAAAAGCTTCAGTGAAACAGAGACAGGCAAAAAGAGACAGAGCCAACAGAAGAGGTAAAAGCAGGATCAGAGTAGGCAAACTGAAATATTGAGGCAAGTAAATGGAAGTGGAAAAAGACTAAACAGGGAGGGAAATAACCCTCTGGAAAGGGGAAGACTTTCAGCTCCCGGGGGAAAAGACCACTGCTGGCATTATGTAAGGGCTGCCCAGCCAGGGCGAGGGGAACGGAGGCGCTGAGCTGGCAATGCCAGGGCACCTCTCTGGTACTGAAGGAATGGGAGCAGCTCTCTATGGCTTGGCAGGGAGCAGGGATCCCTGTGGAGCTCCACCTGGCACAGGTGTGCTCATGCCTTGGCAGCAGAGCGCAGAGCAGGCATTTGCTTTAATACTTGAGCTTAACTGTAAGAATGCTCAGACATCTGCAGCTGAATACACAAAGCACGAGCACCTACCCGAGGGGGCCCATTTCCCAGGGCACAGCCATGTCCTGGCTCTTGATGTCACCCATGAAGTTTCCAGAAGCTTTGACACAGGCCCAAGGGAAGGCAGGACAAGTTCTCACTGAGAAAAACAATAGAGATTTGTTTTCCCATTTTTGCATTCACACATACAGCACATTTGCCCTTTCATATTTTAAGGCAGAAAATCGAATGTAAAGCATTAGAAAAACCTATTGGTTTTCTCTCCCAGATCTACTACCACAGTGTGACCTAAGAAGGACGGCTTGGAACAGGACAACTCTCCCAGTGTTCTGACAGTCCAGAGTCAGCACTTTTTCCTCCCCATTTTCCATACTGTACTTGTGCTATACAAGCCTTGTACTTTGTCATTTGGGATTAAAAAAAGACCAGAAAGAGACATTTAAGTCATGGACTTGGTTCAAATGATCTCATGTGCAGGGCCGTGGAGCCAGATAATCTGTGACATTGAAACACAACCCATTTTTCTTGCTGACTATTTGCTTATGTCATTTGGGTGGTGAAAAGAAACTCTCATCCAGGGTGCCAACAGCAAGAAAGAACAGAAAAATGGGACTTATTTCCCACCAGGCCAGGCAAGGTGTCACTACCCACTGCTTTGTTACATTATGGCTGATTGTTTTCCAGTGGCCTAGACATTACTAATGAATATTTTTAATCTGTCATCCTAAATTTAAACATTTCTTTCCTCTCTTTTGAATATCTCCCAGCCTTAGCAATCTTCTTGACTGTAACTGTACTCCAGACTCCAGCAGACACAGCCTGTGGTGCTGAGTATGTTTATCAGCCTTGCAGTCCATCAGTGGCTCGCTGTAGTAATAGACTATGACACTGAAAACAATCACAGCCCTTGGCAGGGATAACCTGATTAGTGGCTGTACCAGGCTGGACATTCTTCCAGCCTGCTGAGAAAACACACACCTCAGGACCTGTCCCTCAAAGAGTTCCTCTTTCCTGCTAACAGCCTTCTCATCCTTCAACCATCTAATGTGGCCAACACAGCGCAGATATGCTGGATGTGTGTGCCTTACACAATGCCCTCACACAGCACTGCCATGCCCTACTAGTTGTATTTAGCTATGAATAATTTTATATTCTGAACAATAATTCAGAGTGTTGTTGGACAGGATACTTCAATAAAGACATATAAATACAAAAAGGTCACCACTTCACTCCACTGAAATAATCAGCATTTTTCTTTTGCTTCTTTGCTGTACTTTCAATTTCCCACTAACATATTTGGTAGATGCCATGTATTTGATTTAATATTGATGGGAGATCCCATACCTTTGATTGCGTTCCTGAGGAACCTTTCATTGCGTTCCTGAGGAAGAACGAGGCCTGTGTTTTTCAGAAGTGCTGCAGCTCTGTGAACTCAGCTTTACCTGGTCTCTCAACACAGCCAGACTATCACACTAGAAGGAAAGTGGACCTTGAGCATCCTCCAAGATGCTTTCACTATCCTCACTTCTCTAGGTAGTGTAGGCACTCCACTGGACTTCTCCAACCATTCAATGCACCTTTACAGCAAACAGCAAAAATACTTATTATTCTGATACTTGATGATGAAAAGATTATTCTATCATTGAGAAAATGGGTGATGTTCATCTCATTATCTTATAAAGAAAAGACAAGGCAGAGTAAGTCTGCAATCCTGTTATCCTGAGGGCTGACGCTGCCAGGAGTAGCTTTGGAGCATGTTTTACTCTGTAATGTTCCCCTTATCCTTTCAGCTGATAACCAACCCCCTCCTCCCCAGCTTCCAGATTCTGCCATATTCTCTACTTTTTAATAATTAAATAAATAAATACATAAAAAAAAGTGCTACAAGTGCATCACAAAGATATTTGCTGCAGAACTCTGGGCTCCTCCGATGCTCTCAGAATATGGAATGACTGTAACACACTGTGATTGTGGCTTCCAGCCTCAAAGCCTCTGCAGAACTGAGCAAAGCTGCTCAAGTAACAACTCCTGGACAACAAGTCATATGTAAACTATCACATGGACCCAAAAACCTGTGCTCCTTTATTTGTCAACTTTAATTATTTTGTACAGACACACCAGGCATTTACAATTCAGCTTCAAACAGCACCACAGTCCAACCTATTATCAGCCTTAATCTTGTTACTGAGTGGAATCCAGCTACTCTCACTGAGCCAGGAGAAACAGAGACCAAGCACACGCTTTACAAGTCCCTGATTCAAAATACTCCCCACAGCCAGGGTCCCCCACCTGGTTCAGTCTTTGGTCAGTGCTGCTACTAACTTGCTGGCACTTCCTGTGCCAAAGCAGCTCCAAACACACCCCACAGGATCATCCGACTGCCCCCGTGCCAGCCCCTCCCTGGCACAGCACTCCACTGCCCAACCACCAGGCTCCTGGGCAATGCCAGCTCTGCAATAGAGGCACCAGGACACTACTGGATGCAAGGCCTGACAGTAATAAAGATGGTGATTACACCAATAAAACACAAAGTTTAGGCTTTTGAGATGACAGCATCAGCAAACACTTCCAAAAGAGAAATACCTACAATTAAACGTGAACCACGATGACAGGAAAGACCAGAGCTGGAGCAGCAGGGCTGGTGGTCATGCTGGGGCAACACCACCACTGCTGATGGCTCCTGAGGCTCCTCCTGCCACATCCACGTCCCTGCAGGAGCTCCCAGCTGGGGATCCTGAGGCTGTGCTGGGATGAGCTGCAGGCCCCTGCTCTTCACCAACACCTGGCCGCTGCCAGGGCACACCAACACATGGGCACTGTGAGGGTGCAGCATTCCCAAGAGGTCAACACCCACTGTGCGGGCTGGGGGAGTCCAGCCCACTTGCAGCCCCCCAGCCCCCACCTCAGGCACCGCAGTGCACAGGGCTTCCATGTTCTGGACTCCCAGCTGCTTTGGATTCCCAGTGCCTTGGAAGCTCTGTCGTGGATCTCCAGCGCCGCAGAGCCCCGGTGCCACAGGGCCCCAGTGCTGTGGAGCCCCAGTGCAGACAGCTGCTTGGAAACACAGCGGGGTGTTGATTCCTTGGGTTTTGCATGTCCCTAGCAGTTCCTGCTCCAGTTTCTGCTGGAGTAAAGGCCTCCCTGTGCTTGTGCTCTTTTTTTTTCTGAAAGCTGTGGTTTTAAAGCTAACCAGAAAAGTGTGACTAAGCCTTCACAACTGTATTAGCACTGCACAGGAAACCTGGGGTTAATGTATCTCAATTCTCTCCTCTCTCTTTTTCTTCTGGGTTTACACCATTATCAGTTATCATGCCATCTGCATATGGTACGTGCAGTTTTACATCACCTCTTTTGACAATATCACCCAGTATTGTCCCAGTAACATTTAACACGATGGTTCCTGGTATGGCTGCAGAGATTCAGGACCCTGAAGAGCATGTTAGCCAGTGCTAGCTGCAGCAATGTGTGTGGCTCTTAGGCAAGCTCAAAAACAGCCAAAAAAAAAAAAAAAAAAGGCAGCTTTTCAGCCAAGTGTTTTATCAGGCTTGCAAACACCTGCAAATCAGTTGCACTGCAAAGCCTGTTGCCTAACAAAGACAAAGCTTTGTAATACGATACAATTAGACCTGAATAATTTAGGCACTGAAACAAATATTTTGAGACCTACACTGTTTGCTTGCCTGAATGAGAAATTACCCAGGCTTGGACGCATTACAAACCTACAGAGAAACACAACCAGACTCAAATGAGGAAATACTCAGTGTGGTAAAACTTTACCACCTAAATTCTCACAGTCCAACTGCACTGAACATGCACAGGGCTAACGAGGGAAGGCAGGAGGTTCCCCATTTTCCTCTCCTATAGCAGAGGACATGACGGGGAAGGGATCAGCAGGATTGAGCGGGGTGGTCAAACTCACACAGCAGCATCCATGTTGTTTGTTCCATGAACCCTGGCTTTGCTGCTTGGAAAAGCGAGCTTTTCCAAAAGGAAATAGATACAAGTATCAATAATGTTGTTTCACAGTACCGTAAATGAGTCCTAATGTCCCAAATGTCACCCAGAGGTCATACTGGGAATGAGGTCTTGCTGTGGTCATTTGGACCAACAGGAGAACACAATATTGAATGGGTCATTGGCTTTTCTTCACTCTTTGAGGAATTCCAGTTGAGCTGCTGGGATGCAGTTTGTTTTCCTGAAGGCTGGACGGTGAATCCATTTTTGTATGATTTTCTGAACTACTAGTGAGCACAGGTTTTGGAGCACCTTCCTTCCCTAGCCAGATTTTTAGGGGATAGTACTGCTAAGTATTGCTATCTCCTCTCAAATTAGCAGTGAGCAGCAGTCTTTGTTTTTCAAGGACATGGATTTAACAGTGTGCTTTTCCATATTAACTCCCTTTTTTTCATATTCTGACTCTAAATTGTATGTCGAATGTTATTTGGTTCTATGAATTTACCATGTATTTGTTTCAACCTGGTCCATCAAAAGTCCAGAGAAGTCCATTGTGAGCAGCAGTGCCAGACCCCTCCAAACTTGTCCCTAAAGGATGAAGCTGCAGACTCTTCCTCTCCTCCTTCTCACTGCAAGCAGTAAGATCACTCGAGCAGCACACCTCAGCAAGAAGTAAGGACAAACTATTTACTCTTATGTCTAAATTCGAGGGTAAATTGTTTCTTTCAGTTGTGGTGTGAACTTTCTGTTGTTGGTCTGCCTTTTTGTTTCTTATCTTGGTGAAGTCACAGTCCTAGCAGGGGAAGGTGAGTAAGAGGGAAGCAAACACATAGTGTTTAACCGGAATCAATACAAGGGCAACGTGCTCCTTGGTTCAACTTGGCATGGGGGGTTTGCCTTCAGGAATCTGTAGGGCATGTCCACTAGCAGAATGAAGCTATAGGTCTGTCATCCCTAAAATGATAGGGTTGGAAGAGCCCTCTAAGACCATCTAATCCAACTGCCAAGGCCACCAATGACCATGTCCCCAAGTGCCACATCCACACAGCTTTTAAATCCCTCCAGGGATGGGGACTCCACCACTGCCCTGGACAGCTGTGCCAGGGCTGGACAACCCTTTCTGTGAAGAAATTTTCTCTAAAATCCAAACTAAACCTCTCCTGGCAGAACTTGAGGCCATTTCCTCATGTCTTATCACTTTTTAACTGGGACAAGATGAGACCCCCACCTCACGATTGTCTCCCTCTGCAAACCTCACTTCTCCGGGTGCCCACAGGAACACTGATACTATTCTCAAGAAGCATGTCACACTATTGACTTGCTGGGAGTTTTTCCTAAGAAAGACCCAAACAGGAATCTCAGTGCTTGACTCACAGATCACACCTCTCACAGCCTGTGTCACCAACATCTGCTCTCTCTTTCCAAACACGAGGTTCTACAAGAACGGAAACTCTCTCACTGCCTGTCAGGTACGTTAGTCCTCTTTGGGCTATTTACAGATTGCCAGAGGAGTTTCTTCCTTTTCTGTCTCTTTGTGGTGAATTAGGCAGTTTTACTTTTTTTGTTCATCTAAAATTTTTGAAACAAGTCCTTTTATGCCATTTTAGTTCACTCTGTTTACGCATTACCCCGTGCTTCCCAAGCTTTGTTGCAGTGAAGGCTACAATAGGCACCTGGTTACAAAATTACATGTATTTTTAATGCCTTCTCTATTTTTACTTTGCTTGGTGAAAATTGCTATTGTTTAATGCATCAGGTACTGACAGGAGCAACCTGCAGGAACACATGGCTTGTCCCAGGAATCGGACTGGAACTCTGTAAGAATTACTGCAGGAAAGGGTGAAAGTGAGATATTTATGATAATTTGAACACTGATCCTGGAACGGATGTAATCAGCATTTCCCTCACTCCTCTCTGTAAGAAAATGCAGTGTTTTTGTTCTCTAGATCTTCAGAATTTTTTTTCTTGCCCATTTTTGAGACTTCTATTGCTTTTTTAGTAAATAAAATCTCCTTCTTCAGAGGTTCATTTTGTAAAAGTACTTCATTTTAACAGCTAATGCCCAGTTATAATTTTCCCCTCTTCATTGCATCTGCCCTGCGGATCACTCACTGGGCTGTTCCATAAAGAAGTGGGGATTCAGTTTTTACCTTTCTTGGTAGGAGGAGGTTACCCCCCTTAAGCCGCAGACATTTTAGTGTGTGTAGCTGGTAATAAAAGATTTCAGAAATTCCTGCCATGTCTGCCTCAGAGGTAATAAACCTCTAAAGGCAGGCAGCAGAAAGGAGCGTGGTGTCTGGTTTGAGTGAGAGGAATGACGGCAACTCGTATTTCTGCTGTTGATGTTTGTCAGTCTCTTAGTAAAAATGAAACTTAATTAAACTGAAACTTTGTAAAGATGAAACAAATATCTTTTGATACTCAGTTGGCTGAGAAATCTTTTGACAGAGCTCAGAGCTGCCTCTCCGTGCAAGAAGTCACAGCTACCTCCCTCCCGAGGAGAAATCACTCGGTGAACGAGGATGTAAGATCTTGCAAAGCGTATGTGACTGCATTAATTTGACAAAGGCGATGAGTGTGCATGGAAGCAGGCACCGAGACGCAGACATGCAGCCGCTAACATTCCCCGTGCATCCTCTCCCTCCTTCTCCTGAACCGCCTGGGGAGAAATGAGAAGCCGGCGCGGGCGGGCAGGTGCAGGGGCCGCTCCATCGGACACGGCGCTCCTCCGCCCCGCCCGGCCCCGCGCCGCCGCTGCTGCCCCCGCCGCTGCCCCGGCGCCGGGGGAGGCTTGGCGAGGTGCACAGCGTGCTTCGGCGGGGCGGGGGGGCTTGTTTGTTTGTTTCCTGCCCCATCCCATTTTTATGATCGCGAAGAGGAAGAAGCCTTCAGGTCAGCCGGAGAACTGCTCGTCCGGCGGCCGGCGGACAAGGGCTCCTTTGATCGGCGGCGGCGAGCGGCGGGCGCGGGCAGCGGGGAGCGCCCCGGGCTCTGATGACCCGGCGATGCGGGCGCCCCGCGGCCCCGCCGCTGCCCGCGGGCGCTGAGCCCCGCCGGCGGCCGCCCACCACAGCCCCGCCAGCCTGAGCCCGAGCC